>NW_021703780.1:99109902-99112854 GCF_005190385.1 Monodon monoceros | reverse complement strand
GGGGGGAGCAGGGTAGTGAGAGGAGGGAGCACAGGGTCCCGAAGGAGAGCAGGAAGCTCGGGGCACCCACTCACCGGCAACGTCAAACTCCACCTCCAGCACGACCTTGTGGGCCAGCGCCGCGTCCCGCAGCAGCTGGTTGGCTTCCTCCATCGTCCCGTCCTCAGTGGCAACGCCATTGATGGCCAGGATGCGGTCCCCTACCTGCAGCAGCCCACACCTGAACCGGACAGCCCGGCAGAGAGAAGAGGCCTCGTTGGGAGACAGGAACATTGCGCAGGAGCAGGGCCAGGCCCAAACCTGGGCTCCACCTCCCAGGCGGGGGTGGAAAGCTCAGCTCCACCCTGTGCCAGCTGTAGACCCTCAGGCAATTTACCACAGGACTCTGGCTAAAGTGTGACCTTGCTGGGCCTCAGTTTCTCTGTCTGTCCAATGTGGATGATGCCATGCCTTAGGAGATGTATATAGAGGACTCTGACTTCAGTCACACAGGGGTTCATGTCCTGGGTCACTCGAGTTGTGTGACCCTAGGCAGGTGAAATCAGCTTCTCTGAGCCTCAGATTCCTCATCTACAAAATGGGGCTGGTAACGGGGTTGACGTCATAGTTGATGAGAGACAACTGTGCAGCCAGGCTTGGTGTGTGACTTGGTTTCCCTGGCTGCCCGTAAGCCCCCCACCCCCGAATTGGAGACTGGTAGGCCCAGTGGGTTGGGGGCAGTAGGCTCACCTCTCCGCTGGGCTGTCAGGCTCAATAAAACGCACGAGGGGTGGGGAGGACAGGGTCTCGGTGGCGAAGATGCCTCCCTGCAGCTGGAGACCGAAGCCGCTGAGGGGGTCTCCGCAGAGCACGACCTCGGTGGTCTCTGTGTGCACAATCTGGCCGCCTGGCCCCACGGTGCTGGAGGCCAGCGACACTGCGGGGCAGGCAGGCACGGCGCTCAAGGCACAGCCCCAGGGACGCCTTCCTGCCAAAGCCCATCCTCCCTCGGCCCAGACACCTGAAGTCAGAGAGGTGAGTGAGCGGGAGGCCTGACTGGCCCGGGGTGGGGCGGGGCAAAGTTGAGGCCCACTCTAAGCCTTGGTTTCCTCACCTGAGCAATGAGATCATGAGTCCCACCTGGCAGAGCTGTGGCAAGGATTAAGGAAGACAGCTCTTGGGACTGCCGTGTTGTAAAACAGAGGCTCTGAGGGTCGGTGATACTATGTCATGTCATGTTGTGTGATGTTATATTTCAATTTATTTTATTATTATATCATATACCAAATATCACATTATATTACTGTTAGATACGATAGTATATATTATGCCATTTTTGGTAACAGCTTTATTGAGATACAATTTGGCTACCACAGTATACACCCACAGAGTGTACAATTCAACACTCTGTTTTTAGTATATTGAATACTTAGTACGTTCAAGTTGTACAGCCATCCCCTCACTCAATTCTGGGACATTTTCAATCCCTTAAAGAAACCCTGTTGCCTTTAGTTAATCACCCAAATCCTCCCATCTCTTCCAGCCCTAAGCAACCACTAATCTACTTTCAATGTCTTTAGAGTTGCCTATTCAGGACATTTCATATCAATGGGATCAAACTATACATGGTCTTTTGTGGCTGGTTTCTTTCAATTAGCATAATGTTTTCAGGATTCATCCATGTAGCACATATCAAAACTCCCTTCCTTCTTGAAGCTGGCTAATATCTAACTGTATGATGATAGCACATTTTTAAAATCCATCCATTGATGGACATCTGGGTTGTTTCCACCTTTTGGGTATTATGAATAACACTGTATAAACATGCGTAAATATGTTTTTGGGTGAACAAGACATATGTTTTCATTTTTCTTGGGCATTTACTTAAGAGTGGAATTTCTGGGTCATATGATAACTCTGTTTAACTATTTGATATGTTATTTAATATATTTTATTTTATATTCCATATATAGAATACATTTGTATTATTAATATGGATAAGGATATCGATAAGGATATCAATTATTAAATAAAACATATTTCTTTCTATCAATTATACTGTTGTGTCTTTATATATTATTTTCTTATACTATTATATATTATATATACATTACAATATATGTAACACTTTATTGTTGGGTATATTGTGTTATATTTATATTCACTATTTTTTTCACTATTGATTTTTTCACTATTTCATTATTTTTTCACCTCAATGATAAGAATTGTACCTGGAACATTGGAGGTGTTCAAAAAATTTTATTTAACTAATTAATTGTTATCATCAAGGAAGGAGACAGGTAAGGGGTCCCAAGAGTTCCCAGGCTCCATAAGCTCCTGCCTGTGAATGACACTTCTGAATCTTTTCACCTACACACCCCCTGCTTCAGTGGGTGACAAAGGTGCTGGTAAAGGTGTATTGTATCTCTCATCTGACTCTGAATTCTGTTTCCCTTTTCAGCTTGGCTGCCAGGAAGCTCATATCCATATTTAGCTCCTTTCAGGTGCCAGATGACTTATATTTCTCCTTTCCCTCACCTGGTTCAATCCTAAATGGCCCAGTTTGACCTTCCATTCTTTCTCGAGGCCTCCCCAACTCACATGGAAGGAGGCTGGGAACACTTTCAACATCAACAAAGGAAAGATTCTTCCCAGGAAAGATTTCAAAATTCTGGGCATTCTTGTGACTTTTGCTACTTCCACATGTTTCCTGCATTATCATTCATTACTATTTGTCTTTACATTTATTCATTTTTAAAAATACTTAAATACGGGCTTCGCTGGTGGCGCAGTGGTTGAGAGTCCGCCTGCCGATGCAGGGGACACGGGTTTGTGCCCCGGTCCGGGAAGATCCCACATGCCGCGGAGCGGCTGGGCCCGTGAGCCATGGCTGCTGAGCCTGCGCGTCCGGAGCCTGTGCTCCGCAACGGGAGAGGCCGCAACAGTGAGAGGCCCGCGTACCGCAAAAAAAAA
>NW_021703780.1:99060785-99109802 GCF_005190385.1 Monodon monoceros | reverse complement strand
CCCCCCAACGTCCCGCCCTGCCCTGATCCTTCTCCCCGCATTTGCAGTATGTCCCCAGCACTAATGGTGGGAGAAAGGCACTCGCCGGGGTGGAAGGAATTGCACATGCCAGTGTGAGGGTTGATGAGGGTTTTTGTAGTGGAACAGGAGCTGGGGGGTGGGGTGGGATGAGGGTTTATGCAAAGACCCCCAAACAACTTGGTTAGAATTCTGGTTCTGTGATTTGGACACTGTGTGAGTTTGGACAGGACCCTTCCTCCCCCACCCTTAGTTCCCCCCAGTGTAAAATAGTGAATAGAATCCTCTATCACAAGGGGCGTTGTTCAGACTAGATGAGATAAAGCGTGTGAAAGCACCAGCTGAGGCCCGGCCCGTGAGAGGCGTCCAGTAAGTCATTGCTGGATCCGAACGGACTGGGCTGGGCCATGGGGCCCCTGGAGAGGCGGCAGCCGTAAAGTTTGGGTTCTAGTCCTGACTCTGCTCTGACCTGATGGGTGCTTGTCTCCGACAAGTCGGTGCACCATGTCTCAGTTTCCTCATCTGTGGGTGCAAGAAGCAGGATGGGGTTGTTTGGGGTCCCTCCCCACTGGACCAGAATGGGTGTGGGGCAGGGACTCCCTGAGGCCCTTCCCTTGAGTCTCACGTGGGTGTGTGTCTGTTTGCACCCAGAGTCCGTCATCCCGAGCAGCGGCACCTTCCACGTGAAGCTGCCCAAGAGGCGTGGCGTGGAGCTGGGCATCACCATCAGCTGTGAGTCCGCTCCCCGCACGCTCTCCGCCTGCCCCAAGAAAACGCCCAGCACCTGGCCAGGCGGGAAGGCTCTGGGTGGGAGGGAGGGCTGTCTGACGTGGCTTCCCTCCACCGCAGTGCCCGGTTGTGTGTCCTTAAGCAAGGCTTCTCAAGGCCTCGGTTTCCCATTCTGCACAATGGGAATCTCCTGGCCTTTTTAGTCTCCGGGGGGTAGTGAAGTGGTTTGTAAGGCGCCAGACATACAGGCCAGGTTTAGTTTTCTGTTTGCCTCTGTGTTCCCAGGGCCCAGAAAAGGCCTAGAACACAGTAGGTGCTTAATTCATGTTTGTCAAAGGAATGAAAGTGAGGGACTGCAGAATGGAAAGAGAAAGGTAGAATACATAAGCATGGTAACAGTCAGAGCCCTCCCCAGCCTGCATCTCACTCAGGAAAAGCCGAAGTCCCCTGATTTCATCTCCTGCCGTCTCCTCGTCATGCCCCGGAGGGGTAACTGTCCAGAAGGGCTGCTGCCGCAGCTCCTTCCTGCCCCAGACCCTGCAGTCAGTGGTGGTGGGAGTTTAAGCAATCAACGGGGAGAAGCTTCTTCCAGCCCAGGAACCACTAGGCAGGGCAACCAGGTGCAGTTTCCCAGGTTGTACAGGACACAAGGTGCCCATTCAAGGTACACTTACAGTTTTCTAACATTTTCTCAACAGACTAATTAGAAGGGGCACCTTTGTCTCATTTGCAAAGGTGCTGCATGGGCTAGAAGGACCGCCTTACACCTGGTCACTCATGGAAAAACCCATTAGCCCAAATGGATTCTTTCTGCAGGAAAACTCAGCCACCCATTGTCTTAGATCGTGCTCCCTGGGAAACAGCTTTTCACGCTAGGAGTTACCTGCAGGGACCTTATTGAGGAGGGCTCTCAGGGTCAACACCTGTGGGCGGAGGAGGCCTCAGGACCAGGCAGAGGGAGGAGCTGTGCTGCGATGTAGTCCCAGTAGAGGGCTCGGCCAATCCCACGGGGAGCTCTTTGCTGGGGAGGCCACGGGAGTTGTCCTGAGCTGAGGCTGGGAGCCTTGCCTTGGCACCACTACATGAACCAGTCATTGGGTATAGGCATTTTATTGGGTGAGGCTGCTCCCTCAGCCAAAAGCCATTCCCCAGCGGGATCCTGCTGTGAGCTGTGGCAGCCAGCATTCCCTGCAGCAGGGGAAGGAAGAACTCAATTGTTGAAGTCACCTAGTTCTGGGACCTGGCCCTGTGCCAGGTGCTGGGGACACAGACACCAGCCAGACACAGCCCCTCAGGGAGCTCCGTTTGCTGGGAGATGGGCTGAGCATGGGAAGTGTTGTCGCACTTTGTCTAGTTAATCTCTGATGTCCCCGTGAACTCTGTGGCCTCATCCCCATTTTACAGAGGGGAAATTGAGGCACAGAGAGAGGAGCTGATTTGCCCACAGTCAGCCAGCCAGGGAGCTGTGGGAGCAGGGCACGTGGCTCCAAGTCTACGCCCAGCTCCTGGGCCCCCCAAGGCTGAAGTGACCAAAGGTGGGCTTCATGGCTCCTTCCCTCCAGCGGCCAGCAGGAAGCGAGGGGAGCCCCTGGTCATCTCTGACATCAAGAAAGGCAGCGTGGCGCACAGGTAGGGGAGCCCCTGGCAGGGCGGGGGGCTGGCCCACGAGGATGGGCTCGGGGCCTGCGTGTGCCAGGCTCCTTTCTGTCCCCACCCTGTTCCTGCAGGACGGGCACCCTCGAGCCGGGCGACAAGCTGCTGGCCATCGACAACATCCGCCTGGACAACTGCCCAATGGAGGACGCTGTACAAATCCTGCGCCAGTGTGAGGACCTGGTGAAGCTGAAGATCCGCAAGGATGAGGACAACTCCGGTGAGGGCCCTGACCGCTCCACCACCAGCCCCCGACCCTGCCCGCGCAGTCCAGACAGTGCCCAGCTGGCAGTCCGGGGCTCCCTGCGGCCAAGGAGGGAGCGTGGTGGGTGCCACCCAGGGGCTGCTGGTGGAGACCCCTTGAATGAGGATGCAGTGGGGTGGATGGCAGATTCCTCCCTACCCCCGGGTCTGGGCTTCTCCAAGGGCCCTTGCGAGGTTGGCTGGAGTTTGACGGCAGCTTGGATCCAACAAGCCCTGCGCAAAGCCGCTGTGGGCAAATGATTGGGTGGGACAGTGAATGGGTGGGGGTGGGAGATGTACCACTCCATGGGTGGCTGTGAGTAAGCCGAGGCTGCAAACTCAGACACATCTGAGGCTGGACAGCTGACAGGAGTGAGTGAATTGGGCTGAAGGTAAGAAAAACAATACAGTTTGGGTAGACAGAAGGAAGGGGAGAGAATCTCTTGTTCAGACGGGCAGCTGCTGCCAGCTCCTACCCTGGGAAAGAGGATCACTTGTGGGCAGCTTTCAAATTTTTTTAAGAAAAACTGGAAATCTGGGGTTTTCTTACTGTCGATATTATCATCACCACCATATCCTTGTTATTTTGTGTGGCGTGTGAAATCTTTATTATAAAATGCTGCTTCCACATTTCTGTCCTTTTTAGAATAGCTGTTTGAGTGGAAGGAGACATTTCTGGAAGCAGAAGATGGCCTCAGTTGGTGCCATCTGAAGTCCTGGCATGGGGGAATGGATGTATTAATGTGGGAGGAATGGGTGAATTAATGACTGATGGAATGTTTGAACTAATGGCTGAGGAAATAGGTGTATTAATGGCATGAAAGAATGGGTGTATTAGTGGCAAAAGGAATGGATGACATAATGGCTGAGGGAAAGGGTGGAGTAAGGGCATGAGGGAATGGCTGAGAGAATGGGTGAATTAATGGCTGAGGTAATGGGTGAATTAATGGCAGAGGGAATAGCTATATTAATGGCTGGAGGAATAGGTGTATGAGTGGCTGAGGGAATGTGTGTATTAGTGGCTGAGAGAGTACATGAATTAGGCTGATGGAAAGGGTGTATTAATGGCATCAGGGAATGGTTGAACTAATCGTAGAGAAAATGGGTGCATTAATGGTTGAGGGAATGGGTAAATTAATGGCAGGAGGTAATGGGTGTATTAATGGCTGAGACAATGGGTGTATTAATGGCTGAAGGAATGGATGAAATAATGGCTGAGAAGAGTGGTGAATTAATGGAGAGGGAATGGGTGAATTAATGGCTTAGGGAATGGGTGTATTAATGGCATGAAGGAATGGGTGAATTAATGGCATGAAAGCATGGGTGAGTTAATGGTTTAGGGAAAGGCTGAATTAATGGCTGAGGGAATCTATATTAGGGCTGAGGGAATGGGTGAATTGAAGGCTGAGGGAAGGGGTGAACTAAAGGTGAAGAGAATAGGTGTTTAAGTGGCAGGATGGAATGGGTGTATTAATGGCTGAGGGAATGGGTGAATTAATGGCTGAGGGAATCTTTGGATTAGAGCTGAGGGAAAGGGTGAATTAATGGCATGAGGGAATGGTTGATTACCGGGCTAAGGGAATGAGTAAACTACAGGCTGAGGGAATAGGTGTTTTAATGGCATGATGGAATGGGTATATTATTGGTTGAGGCATTGGGTATATTAATGAGTTCAGGTATGGATGAGCTAATGGCTGAGGGGAGTGGTGAATTAATGGAGACGGAATGGGTGAATTAAAGGCTGCAGGAATCTGTGTATTATGGCTCAGGGAATGGGTAAATGAATGGCATGAGGAAATAGATGAATTAATGGCTTAGGGAATGGGTGACATAATGGTCAAGGCAATGGCTCCATAATGGCATGAGGGAATGGATGAACTAATGGCTAAGAGAATGGGTTTTTTAGGCATGAGGGAATTGGTGTATTAATGGCAGAGGGAAGAGGTGAATTAATGGCTGAGTGAATGTGTCAAGTAATGACTGAGGGAATGAGTGTATTAATGGCTGAAGGAATAAGTGAGTTAATGACTCAGGGTATGGGTGAATTAATGGCTGAGGGATTGGCTGAATTAATGGTGGAGAGAATGCCTGAATTAATGTCTCAGGGATTGTCTCAATTAATGGCTGAGGAAATGGGTGAATTAATGGATGTGGGAATGTATGTATTAGTGCTTGAGGGAATTGGTGTATCAAAGGCTGAGGGAATGGCTTAAATAATGGCTGAGGATTAGAGGCTAAAGGAAAGTGTGATTGAGTGCCTGAAGGACTGGGTATATTAAGGGATGAGGCAATGGATAAACTAATGGCTCAGGGACCTGTGAACTAATGATTGAGGTAACAGTGAACTAATGGTTGAGCAAATGGGTTTATAAATGAGACAGGGAACGGGTGTATTAATGGCATGAGGGCATGGGTGGACTAATTGCTAAGAGAATGGGTGTATTAGGCATTAGGGAATCGGTGTATTAATGGTTGCAGGAATAGGTGAATTATGGCTGAGGGAATGTGTGAAGTAATGACTAAAGGAATGAGTATATTAGTGGCTGCAGGAATAGGTGAGTTAATGACTTAGAGATGGGTGAATTAATGGCTGAGAGAATGCCTGAATTAATGGCTGAGAGAAAAGGTGAATTAATGGATACGGGAATGGGTGAATTAATGGACGTGGGAATGCGTGTACAGTATTAATAGCTGAGGGAATTGGTGTACCAAAGGCTGAGAGAATGGCTGTATTAATGGCTGAGGGACTAGCTGAAGTAATGTCTGGAGGAATGGGTGCATTAGTGACCTAGGTTATGGGTGTATGAGTGGCTGAGGGAATGGGTGCCGGAGTGTATGATTTAAATGAAATGGAGAGGGACTTGCCTGACAGTCCAGTGTTTAAGACTTCGCCTTCCAATGCAGGGGGTGTGGGTTTGAAATCTGGTCGGGGAGCTAAGATCCCACATGCCTCGTGGCCAAAAACCAAAACATAAAACAGAAGCAATATTGTAGCAGTTTAAAAGGACCTTAAAAATGGTCATCATCAAAAAAAAAATTTTAAACAATAAAATAAAAAAATGAAATGGAGAAATGTGTGTATTAATGGCTAAGGGAATGGCTGAATTAATGGCCGAGAGAAAAGTTGAATTAGTGCTGAGAGAGTGGGTGCATTGAAGGCCTAGTAAATGGGTATATTAGTGGTTGAGGGAATGAGTGAACTAATGGCAGAGGGAATGTGTGAATTAATGCCTGAAGGACTGGGTGGATTAGTGGATTACAGTATGGGTGAACTAAGGCGGAAAGAATGGGTGAATTAATGGTAGAGGGAATGGGTAAATTAATGGCTGAGGAAATGGATGAATTAATGGCTAGGGATGGGTGAATTAACAGACAGGTATGGGTGAATTAATGGATGGAGGAGTGTGTGTATTAATGGTTAAGGGAATTGCTGTATCAAAGGCTATGGGAATGGCTGAAATAATGGCTGAGGGATTGGCTGTATTAATGACTGACACAGCGGGTAAATTAATACCTGAGAAAATGGGTGCATTAATGGCCGAAGATGTGGGTGTATTTGTGGCTGAGAGAATGGGGGAATGGCTGAAGAAATAGTTTAATTAATGGCCGAGAGAATGTCTCAGGGATTGGCTGAATTAATGGGTGAGAGAATGGGTGCATTAGTCACCTAGATAATGGGTGTATTACTGTTTGAGGGAATGGGTGAACTAATTTCTTAAGAAATGGGCGAATGTAGCTTATGGAATGGCTGAACTAATGGCTGATGTAATAGGTGAATTAATGCTTGGAGGAACTAGGTTCATTAGTGGCTTAGAGAATGACTGAACTTATGGCAGAAAAAAATGGGTGAATTAATGACTTACGGAAATGGTGGGTTAGTGGCTGAGCGGATGGATGAATTAATAGCTGAAGGAAAGTTTGTGTTAGGCCTGAGGGTATGCATTAATTAATGCCAAGAGGAAGTGAGTGTATTAATGGCTGAGGGAATAGATGAATTAATGGCTGAAGGAATGGGTGTATTAATGGCATGAAGGAATGGGTATATTATAGATAAGGGGATAGGTGTATTAATGGCTCAGGGAATGGGTGTATTAAAGACTCAGGGAATAGGTGAATTAATGGTTGAGGGGATGGGTAAACTAATGGCTGAGAGAATGGATAAACTAATGGCTGAGGTAGTAAGTGAACTAATTCCTAAGTTAACTAGTGAATTAATGGCTGAGGGAATGAATGAATGAATGGCTGCAGGAGGTGTATTAGTGGCTGCAAGAATGGGTGAAACTGGATGAGAATATGGCCGGCTTAATGTTGGAGAGAATGGGTGAATTAATGGTGAGGAATGGGTGATTTAGTGGGTGAAGGATTGGCTGACTTAATGGCTGAGGGAAAACTGAATAAATGGCTGAAGGAATGGGTGAATTAATGGAGGTGTGAATGAGTGAATTAGTGGATGGGGGAATGTGTGTATTAATGGTTGAGGGAATTGGTGTATCAAAGGCTTTGAGAATGGATGAAATAATGTCTGAGGGACTGGCTGAATTAATGGTGGGGATATGGGTGAACTAACTGCTGAGTGAATGGGTGTATAGGAATAAAACAATTGGTGTATTAATGGCTGATGGAATGGGTGAATTAATGGTTGAAAGAATGTGTGCATTAGTGGCCTAGAAAATGGGTGTATTAGTGGTTGAGGGAATGGTTGTATTAATGGCATGAGACAATGGGTATATTATAGATGAAGGAATAGGTGTATCAATGGCTCAGGGAATGGGTGTATTAAGGGCTGAGGGATAAGGTGAATTAATAGTTGAGTTAATGGGTGAATTATTGCCTGAGGGAATGGGTGAACTAATTCCTACGGTAATCAGTAAACTAATGGATGAGGGGATGGATGAATGAATAGCTGCCGGAAGAGATGTATTAGTGGCTGAAAGAATGGGTGAAATAATGGGTGATAAAATGGCTGACTTAATGGTGGACAGAATGGATGAATTAATGGCTGACGGAATGAGTCATAACAGCTGAGGGAATGGGTGAATTAATGTGGAGGGAATGGCCGTATTAGTGGATGAGGGAATGGGTGAACTAGTGGCTTGAGGGAATGGGTCCATTAATGGATTGAAGAATAGGTGTATTAATGGATGAGGGAATAGCGGAGGGAAAGGGTGAGTTAGTAGCTGAGTGAATGGGTGTATTTGAGTCTAATGGAATGGGTGAACCAATGTCTTAGGAAATGGGTGAATGTGGCTGATGAAATGGCTGAACTAATAGCTGAGGGAATAGGTGAATTAATGCCTGAGGGAATGGTTGAATTAACACCTGAGGGTATAGGTTAATTAATGGCTGAAGGAATGGGTGAATTAAAGGCTGAGGGAGTACTGAATTAAAGACTGAGAGAATGGGTGTATTAGTTGGCTAGGAAATTGGTACATTAGTGGCTGAGGGAATGGGTGAACGAATGTCTTAGGAAATGGGTGAATGTTGCTGATGGAATGGGTGAATTAACAGCTGAGGGAATAGGTGAATTAATGCCTGAGGGAATGGTTGAATTAACACCTGAGGGTATAGGTAATTAAAGGCTGAGGGAGTACTGAATTAACGACTGAGAGAATGGGTGTATTAGTGGGCTAGGAAATGGGTATATTAGTGGCTGAGGGAATGGGTGAATTAATGTCTTAGGAAATGGGTGAATGTAGCTGATGGAATGGGTGAACTAATGGCTGGGGAATAGGTGAATTAATGCCTGAGGGACTGGGTGCATTAGTGCCTTAGAGAATGAGTGGAAAGACAAACGGTGGATAGAATGAGTGAAATATGGCAGAGGGAATAGGTGAATTAATGATTTACGGAAATCGTGTATTTGTGGCTGAGAGCATGAGTGAAGTAACGGCTGAGAGAACGGATGAATTAATAGGTAGCGGAAAGCTTGCTTGAGGGCCGAGGGAATGGGTGAGTTAATGGCGTGAGGAAATGGGTGAATTAATGGCTGAGAGAATGGATATATTAATGGCTGAGGGAGTGGATATATTAATGGCTGAGGAAATGGCTGAATAGCTGGGAGTTTATATTAGGGCTGAGGGAATGGGTGAATTAATGGCTGAGGGAATCATTATTAGGGAAAAGGGAATGGTGAATAATGGCATGAAGGAATAGGTATGTCAGTGGCTGAGGTTTATCAACAGCAGAGGAAATGGGTGAATTAATAGCTGAAGGAATGGGTGAATTATTGCTGAGGGAATGTGTGAAGTAATGGCTGAGGGATTGGCTGAATTAATAGCTGAGAGAATGGGTGAATTAATGGATGTGGGAATGTGTGTATTAAAGGCTGATGGAATTGGTGTATCAAAGGCTGAGAGGATGACTGAATTAATGGCTGAGGGAATAGTCAAGTAATGGCTGAAGGAATAAGTGAATTAAGGGCTGAGGTGGTGCGTGAATTAAAGGCTGAGGAAATGCATGTATTAGTTTTTGAGGGAATAAATGAACAATGGCTGAGCGATGGGTGTATCAATGTCATGAGGGAATGGATGTATCAGTGGCATGAGGAAATGAGTGAGTTAATGGCTAAGGGAATGAGTGAATTAGTGGCTATGGAATGGTTGTATTAGTGGCTAAGGGAATGAGTAATAATGACTGAAGGAAAGGGTGTATTAATGGTTGAGGGAATGGGTAAATTAATGGCAGGAAACAATGGTTGTATTAATGCTGAGGAAATAGATGAATTAATGGCTGGGAGAATGAGTGTATTAATGGCATGAAGCACGGGTATATTAATGGGTGATGGAATGGATGAATTAATGGCTGAGAGGAGTGGTGAATTAATGGAGAGGGAATGGATGAATTAAGGGCTGAGGGAATGTGTGTATAAGAGCTGAAGGAAGGGGTAAATGTCATGAGGGAATGAGTGACCTAATGACTAAGGGAATGGGTGTATTAGACTGAGGGAATCGGTGTATTAATGGTGGAAGGAATAGGTGAATTAATGGCTTAGGGATTGGGTGAACTTTGGCTGAGGGTATAGGTAAATTAATGGCTGAAGTAATTGGTGAGTTAATGGCAAGGGAATGGGTGGATGATGGCATAAGGAAATGGCTATATTAATGCCTGTGGGAATAGATAAATTAATAGCTGAGGCAATGGTTGAATTTATGGCTACGTGAATGCATGTATTCATTTTTGAGGAAATAAATGAACAATGGCCGAGGGATGGGTGTATCAGTATCATGAGGGAAAGGTGTATTAATGGCTGAGGGAATGGATGAATTAATGGCTGTGGGAAGAGGTCAATTAATGTTGAGGGAATGGGTGAATTTTTTTCTTGGAATTTTTGAATTTAATTTTTTATACAGCAGGTTCTTGTTAGTTATCTATTTTATACATGTTAGTGTATATATGTCAATCCCAATCTCCCAATTCATACCACCACCACCACCACCACCACCACCCGCCACTTTCCCCTGCTTGGTGTCCATACGTTTGTTCCCTACATCTGTGTCTGTATTTCTGCCCTGCAAACCGGTTCATCTGTACCATTTTTCTAGGTTCCACATATATGAGTTAATATACGATATTTGTTTTTCTCTTTCTGACTTACTTCACTCTGTATGACAGTCTCTAGATCCACCCACATCTCTACAAATGACCCAGTTTTGTTCCGTTTTATGGCTGAGTAATATCCCATTGTATATATGTGCCACATCTTCCTTATCCATTCGTCTAAATATCCTAAATATCGATGGGCATTTATGTTGCTTCCATGACCTGGCTGTTGTAAATAGTGCTGCAGTGAACATTGGGTTGCATGTGTCTTTTTGAATTATGGTTTCCTCTGGGTATATGCCCAGTAGTGGGTTTGCTAGGTCATAAGGTAATTCTATTTTTAGTTTTTTAAGGGACCTCCATACTGTTCTCCATAGTGGCTGTATCAATTTACATTCCCACCAACAGTGCAGGAGGGTTCCCTTTTCTCCACACCCTCTCCAGCATTTGTTGTTTGTAGATTTTCTGATGATGCCCATTCTAACTGGTGTGAGGTGATACCTCATTGTAGTTTTGATTTCCATTTCTCTAATAATTAGTGAGGCTGAGCAGCTTTTCATGTGCTTCTTGGCCATCTGTATGTCTTCTTTGGAGAAATGTCTGTTTAGGATTTCTGGCACATTTTTGGATTGGGTTGTTTGTTTTTTTAATATTGAGCTGCATGAGCTGTTTATATATTTTGGAGATTAATCCTTTGTCCGTTGATTCGTTTGCAAATATTTTCTCCCATTCTGAGGGTTGTCTTTTGGTCTTGTTTATGGTTTCCTTTGCTGTGCAAAAGCTTTGAAGTTTCATTAGGTCCCATTTGTTTACTTTTGTTTCTATTTCCTTTACTCTAGGAGGTGGATCAAAAAAGTTCTTGCTGATCTTGAGAACGAAAAACGGAGCTGGAGGAATCAGGCTTCCTGACTTCAGACTATACTACAAACCTACAGTAATCAAGACAGTATGGTACTGGCACAAAAACAGAAATATAGATCAATGGAACAGGATAGAAAGCCCAGAGATAAACCCACGCACATATGGTTACCTTATCTTTGATAAAGGAGGCAGGAATGTACAGTGGAGAAAGGACAGCCTCTTCAATAAGTGGTGCTAGGAAAACTGGACAGGTACATGTAAAAATATGAGATTAGAGCACTCCCTAATACCATACACAAAAATAAGCTCAAAATGGATTAAAGACCTAAATATAAGGCCAGAAACTATCAAACTCTTAGAGGAAAACATAGGCAGAACACTCTATGACATAAATCACAGCAAGATCCTTTTTGACTCACCTTCTAGAGAAATGGAAATAAAAACAAAAATAAACAAATGGGACCTAATGAAACTTCAAAGCTTTTGCACAGCAAAGGAAACCATAATCAAGACCAAAAGACAACCCTCAGAATGGGAGAAAATATTTGCAAATGAAGAAACTGACAAAGGACTAATCTCCAAAATTTATAAGCAGCTCATGCAGCTTAATAACAAAAAAACAAACAACCCAATCCAAAAATGGGCAGAAGAACTAAATAGACATTTCTCCAAAGAAGATATACAGATTGCCAACAAACACATGAAAGAATGCTCAACATCATTAATCATTAGAGAAATGCAAATCAAAACTATAATGAGGTATCATCTCACACCAGTCAGAATGGCCATCATCAAAAAATCTAGAAACAATAAATGCTGGAGAGGGTTGGAGAAAAGGGAACCCTCTTGCACTGCTGGTGGGAATGTGAATTGGTACAGCCACTATGGAGAACAGTATGGAGCTTCCTTAAAAAACTACAAATAGAGCTACCATATGACCCAGCAATCCCACTACTGGGCATATACCCTGAGAAAACCATAATTCAAAAAGACATATGCATCCCAATGTTCATTGCAGCTCTATTTAGAATAGCCAGGAGATGGAAACAACCTAAGTGTCCATCATCGGATGAATGGATAAAGAAGATGTGGCACATATATACAATGGAATATTACTCAGCCATAAAAAGAAACGAAATTGAGTTATTTGTAGTGAGGTGGATGGACCTAGAATCTGTCATACAGAGTGAAGTAAGTCAGAAAGAGAAAGACAAATACCATATGCTAACACATATATATGGAATCTAAGGGGGGAAAAATGTCATGAAGAACCTAGAGGTAAGACAGGAATAAAGACACAGACCTACTAGAGAATGGACTTGAGGATATGGGGAGGGGGAAGGGTAAGCTGTGATACAGTGAGAGAGTGGCATGGACATATATACACTACCAAACGTAAAATAGATAGCTAGTGGGAAGCAGCTGCATAGCACAGGGAGATCAGCTCAGTGCTTTGTGACCACCTAGAGGGGTGGGGTAGGGAGGGTGGGAGGGAGGGAGACAGAAGAGGGAAGAGATATGGGAACATATGTATATGTATAACTGATTCACTTTGTTATAAAGCAGAAACTAACACACCATTGTAAAGCAATTATACTCCAATAAAGATGTAAAAAAAAAAGCATGGAAGAATGCCAAACAATGAGTTTAAACAATTAAAGCAGCTAAAACTGGGGGGGAAAAAAGATCTTGCTGTGATCTATGTCAAAGAGTGTTCTTCCTATGTTTTCCTCTAAGAGTTTTATAGCGTCCGGTCTTACATTTAGGTCTCGAATCCATTTTGAGTTTATTTTTGTGTATGGTGTCAGGGAGTGTTCTAATTTCATTCTTTTACATGGAGCTGTCCAGTTTTCCCAGCACCACTTATTGAAGAGACTGTCTTTTCTCCATTGTATATCCTTGCCTCCTTTGTCATAGATTAGCTGACCCTAGGTGTGTGGGTTTATCTCTGGGCTTTCTATCCTGTTCCATTGATCTATATTTCTGTTTTTGTGCCAGTACCATATTGTCTTGATTACTGTAGCTTTATAGTATAGTCTGAAGTCAGGGAGCCTGATTCCTCCAGCTCCATTTTTCTTTCTCAAGATTGCTTTGGGTATTCAGGGTCTTTTGTGTTTCCATACAAGTTGTAAAATTTTTTGTTCTTATTCTGTGAAAAATGAGGTTGGTAATTTGATAGGGGTTGCATTGAATCTGTAGATTGCTTTGGGTAGTATAGTCATTTCCATAATATTGATTCTTCCAATCCAAGAACATGGTATATCTCTCCATCTGTCTGTGTAATCTTTGATTTCTTTCATCAGTGTCTTATAGTTTTCTGAGAACAGGTCTTTTACCTCCTTAGGTAGGTTTATGCCTAAGTATTTTATTCTTTTTGTTGCAGTGGTGAATGGGATTGTTTCCTTAATTTCTCTTTCTGGTCTTTCGTTGTTAGTGTATAGCAATGCAAGAGATTTCTGTGCATTAACTTTGTATCCTGCAACTTTACCAAATTCATTGATTAGCTCTAGTAGTTTTCTGGTGGCATCTTTAGGATTCTCTGTGTATAGTATCATGTCAGGTCATCTGAAAACAGTGACAGTTTTACTTCTTCTTTTTCAATTTGTATTCCTTTTATTTCTTTTTCTCCTCTGATTGCCGTGGCTAGGACTTCCAAAACTATGTTGAATAATAGTGGTGAGAATGGACATCCTTGTCTTGTTCCTGATCTTAGAGGAAATGCTTTCAGTTTTTCACCATTGAGAATGATGTTTGCTATGGGTTTGTCATATATGGCCTTTATTATGTCGTATATGGCCTTTCTATGCCCAGTTTCTGGAGAGTTTTTATCATAAATGGGTGTTGAATTTTGTCAAAACTTTTTCTGCATCTATTGAGATGATCATATGGTTTTTATTCTTCAATTTGTTAATAAGGTGTATCACATTGATTGATTTGTGTGTATTGAAGAATCCTTGCATCCCTGGGATAAATCCCACTTGATCATGGTGTATGATCCTTTTAATGTGTTGTTGGATTCTGTTTGCTAGTATTTTGTTCAGGATTTTTCCATCTATATCCATTAGTGATATTGGTTTGTAATTTTCCTTTTTTGCAGTACCTTTGTCTGATTTGGGTATCAGAGTGATGATGGCCTTGTGGAATGAGTTTGGGAATGTTCCTTCCTCTGCACTTCTTTGGAACAGTTTGAGAAGGATGGGTGTTAGCTCTTCTCTAAATGTTTGATAGAATTCACCTGTGAAGCCATCTGGTCCTGGACTTCTGTTTGTTGGAAGATTTTTTTTTTTTTTTTTTTTTTTGCGGTACGCGGACCTCTCACTGCTGTGGCCTCTCCCGTTGCGGAGCGCAGGCTCAGCGGCCATGGTTCACGGGCCCAGCCGCTCCGCGGCACGTGGGATCTTCCCGGACCGGGGCACGAACCCGTGTCCCCTGCATCGGCAGGCGGACTCTCAACCACTGCGCCTCCAGGGAAGCCCCTGTTGGAAGATTTTTAATCACAGTTTCAACTTCATAACTTGTGATTGGTCTGTTCATATTTTCTATTTCTTCCTGATTCAGTGTTGGAAGGTTATACCTTTCTAAGAATTTGTCCATTTCTTCCAGGTTGTCCATTTTATTCACATAGAGTTGCTTGTAGTAGTCTCTTAGGATGCTTTGTATTTCTGCAGTGTCTGTTGTAACTTCTCCTTTTTCTTTTCTAATTTTATTGATATGAGTCCTCTCCCTCTTTTTTTTGATGAGTCTGGCTAATGGTTTATCAATTTTGTTTATCTTCTCAGAGAACCAGCTTTTAGTTTTATTGATTTTTGCTATTGTTTTCTTTGTTTTTATTTCATTTATTTCTGCTCTGATCTTTATGATTTCTTTCCTTCTGCTAACTTTGGGTTTTGTTTGTTGTTCTTTCTCTAGTTCCTTTAGGTGTAAGGTTAGATTGTTTATTTGAGATTTTTCTTGTTTCTTGAGGTAGGCTTGTATTGCTATAAACGTCCCTCTTAGAACTGCTTTTGCTGCATCCCATAGGTTTTGGATTGTCATGTTTTCATTGTAATTTGTCTCTAGGTATTTTTTGATTTCCTTTTTGATTTCTTCAGTGATCTCTTGGTTATTTAGTAACGTATTGTTTAGCCTCCTTGTGTTTGTGTTTTTTCCCCTGTAATTGATTTCTAATCTCATAGCATTGTGGTCAGAAAAGATGCTTGATATGATTTCAATTTTCTTAAATTTACTGAGGTTTGATTTGTGATCCAGGATGTGATCTATCCTGGAGAATGTTCTGTGTGCACTTGAGAAGAAAGTGTAATCTGCTGTTTTTGAATGGAATGTTCTATAAATATCAGTTAAATGTATCTGGTCTATTGTGTCATTTAAAGCTTGTGTTTCCTATTAATTTTTTGTCTGGATGATCTGTCCATTGGTGTAAGACAGGTGTTAAAGTCCCCCACTATTATTGTGTTACTGTCGTTCCTCTTTTATAACTGTTAACAGTTGCCTTATGTATTGAGGTGCTCCTGTGTTGGGTGCATATATATTTATAATTGTTATATCTTCTTCTTGGATTGATCCCTTGATCATTATGTAGTGTCTTTCCTTGTCTCTTGTAACATTCTTTATTTTAAAGTCTATTTTATCTGATAATGAGTATTGCTACTCCAGCTTTCTTTTGCCTTCCATTTGCATGGAGTATCTTTTTCCATCCCCTCACTTTCAGTCTGTATGTGTCCCTAGGTCTGAAGTGGGTCTCTTGTAGACAGCATATATATGGGTCTTGTTTTTGTATCCATTCAGCGAGTCTTTGTCTTTTGGTTGGAGCATTTAATCCATTCACGTTTAAGGTAATTGTCGATATGTATGTTCCTATTACCATTTTCTTAATTGTTATGGGTTTGTTTTTGTAGGTCCTTTGTTTTTTTCATTTTAACATCTTTATTGGAGTATAACTGCTTTACAATGGTATGTTAGTTTCAGCTTCACAACAAAATGAATCAGTTATATATATACATATGTTCCCATATCTCTTCCCGCTTGCGTCTTCTTCCCTCCCACCCTCCCTATCCCACCCCTCCAGGCGGTCACAGAGCACCGAGCTGATCTCCCTGTGCTATGCGGCTGCTTCCCACTAGCTATCTACCTTACGTTTGGTAGTGTATATATGTCCATGCCTCTCTCTCGCTTTGTCACAGTTTACCCTTCCCCCTCCCCATAGCCTCAAGTCCATTCTCTAGTAAGTCTGTGTCTTTATTCCTGTTTCACCCCTGGGTTTTTCATGACTTTTTTTTTTCTTAAATTCCATATATATGTGTTAGCACACGGTATTTGTCTCTCTCTGACTTACTTCACTCTGTATGACAGACTCTAGGTCTATCCACCTCATTACAAATAGCTCAATTTCGTTTCTTTTTATGGCTGAGTAATATTCCATTGTATATATGTGCCACATCTTCTTTATCCATTCATCCGATGATGGACACTTAGGTTGTTTCCATCTCCTGGCTATTCTAAATAGAGCTGCAATGAACATTTTGGTACACGACTCTTTTTGAATTATGGTTTGCTCAGGGTATATGCCCAGTAGTGGGATTGCTGGGTCGTATGGTAGTTCTATTTGTAGTTTTTTAAGGAACCTCCATACTGTTCTCCACAGTGGCTGTATCAATTTACATTCCCACCAACAGTGTAAGAGGGTTCCCTTTTCTCCACACCCTCTCCAGCATTTATTGTTTCTAGATTTTTTGATGATGGCCATTCTGACTGGTGTCAGATGATATCTCATTGCAGTTTTGATTTGCATCTCTCTAATGATTAATGATGTTGAGCATTCTTTCATGTGTTTGTTGGTAGTCTGTATATCTTCTTTGGAGAAATGTCTATTTAGGTCTTCTGCCCATTTTTGGATTGGGTTGTTTGTTTTTTTGTTATTAAGCTGCATGAGCTGCTTATAAATTTTGGAGATTAATCCTTTGTCAGTTGCTTCATTTGCAAATATTTTCTCCCATTCTGAGGGTTGTCTTTTGGTCTTGATTATGGTTTCCTTTGCTGCGCAAAAGCTTTTAAGTTTCATTAGGTCCCATTTGTTTATTTTTGTTTTTATTTCCATTTCTCTAGGAGGTGGGTCAAAAAGGATCTTGCTGTGATTTATGTCATAGAGTGTCCTGCCTATGTTTTCCTCTAAGAGTTTTATAGTTTCTGGCCTTACATTTAGGTCTTTAATCCATTTTGAGTTTATTTTTGTGTATGGTGTTAGGGAGTGATCTAATCTCATACTTTTACATGTAGCTGTCCAGTTTTCCCAGCACCACTTATTGAAGAGGCTGTCCTTTCTCCACTGTACATTCCTGCCTCCTTTATCAAAGATAAGGTGACCATATGTGCGTGGGTTTATCTCTGGGCTTTCTATCCTGTTCCTTTGATCTATATTTCTGTTTTTGTGCCAGTACCAGACTGTCTTGATTACTGTTGCTTTGTAGTATAATCTGAAGTCAGGAAGCCTGATTCCTCCAGCTCCGTTTTTCGTTTCGTTCTCAAGATTGCTTTGGCTATTCGGGGTCTTTTGTGTTTCCATACAAATTGTGAAATTTTTTGTTCTAGTTCTGTGAAAAACGCCAGTGGTAGTTTGATAGGGATTGCATTGAATCTGTAGATTGCTTTCGGTAGTAGAGTCATTTTCACAATGTTGATTCTTCCAATCCAAGAACATGGTATATCTCTCCATCTATTTGTATCATCTTTAATTTCTTTCATCAGTGTCTTATAATTTTCTGCATACAGGTCTTTTGTCTCCTTAGGTAGGTTTATTCCTAGATATTTTATTCTTTTTGTTGCAGTGGTAAATGGGAGTGTTTTCTTGATTTCACTTTCAGATTTTTCATCCTTAGTGTATAGGAATGCCAGAGATTTCTGTGCATTAATTTTGTATCCTGCTACTTTACCAAATTCATTGATTAGCTCTAGTAGTTTTCTGGTAGCATCTTTAGGATTCTCTATGTATAGTATCATGTCATCTGCAAACAGTGACAGCTTTACTTCTTCTTTTCCGATTTGGATTCCTTTTATTTCCTTTTCTTCTCTGATTGCTGTGGCTAAAACTTCCAAAACTATGTTGAATAAGAGTGGTGAGAGTGGGCAACCTTGTCTTGTTTCTGATCTTAGTGGAAATGCTTTCAGTTTTTCACCATTGAGGACGATGTTGGCTGTGGGTTTGTCATATATGGCCTTTATTATGTTGAGGAAAGTTCCCTCTATGCCTACTTTCTGCAGGGTTTTTATCATAAATGGGTGTTGAATTTTGTCAAAAGCTTTCTCTGCATCTATTGAGATGATCATATGGTTTTTCTCCTTCAATTTGTTAATATGGTGTATCACGTTGATTGATTTGCGTATATTGAAGAATCCTTGCATTCCTGGAATAAACCCCACTTGATCATGGTGTATGATCCTTTTAATGTGCTGTTGGATTCTGTTTGCTAGTATTTTGTTGAGGATTTTTGCATCTATGTTCATCAGTGATATTGGCCTGTAGTTTTCTTTCTTTGTGACATCCTTGTCTGGTTTTGGTATCAGGGTGATGGTGGCCTCGTAGAATGAGTTTGGGAGTGTTCCTCCCTCTGCTATATTTTGGAAGAGTTTGAGAAGGGTAGGTGATAGCTCTTCTCTAAATGCTTGATAGAATTCGCCTGTGAAGCCATCTGGTCCTGGGCTTTTGCTTGTTGGAAGATTTTTAATCACAGTTTCAATTTCAGTGCTTGTGATTGGTCTGTTCATATTTTCTATTTCTTCCTGATTCAGTCTTGGCAGGTTGTGCCTTTCTAAGAATTTGTCCATTTCTTCCAGGTTGTCCATTTTATTGGCATAGAGTTGCTTGTAATCTCTCATGATCTTTTGTATTTCTGCAGTGTCAGTTGTTACTTCTCCTTTTTCATTTCTAATTCTATTGATTTGAGTCTTCTCCCTTTTTTTCTTGATGAGTCTGGCTAATGGTTTATCAATTTTGTTTATCCTTTCAAAGAACCAGCTTTTAATTTTATTGATCTTTGCTATCGTTTCCTTCATTTCTTTTTCATTTATTTCTGTTCTGATTTTTATGATTTCTTTCCTTCTGCTAACTTTGGGGGTTTTTTGTTCTTCTTTCTCTAATTGCTTTAGGTGCAATGTTACGTTGTTTATTCGAGATGTTTCCTGTTTCTTAAGGTAGGATTGTATTGCTATAAACTTCCCTCTTAGAACTGCTTTTGCTGCATCCCATAGATTTTGAGTCGTTGTGTCTCCATTGTCATTTGTTTCTAGGTATTTTTTGATTTCCTCTTTGATTTTTTCAGTGATCACTTCGTTATCAAGTAGTGTATTGTTTAGCCTCCATGTGTTTGTATTTTTTACAGATATTTTCCTGTAATTGATATCTAGTCTCATAGCGTTGTGGTCGGAAAAGATACTTGATACAATTTCAATTTTCTTAAATTTACCAAGGCTTGATTTGTGACCCAAGATATGATCTATCCTGGAGAATGTTCCATGAGCACTTGAGAAAAATGTGTATTCTGTTGTTTTTGGATGGAATGTCCTATAAATATCAATTAATTCCATCTTGTTTAATGTATCATTTAAAGCTTGTGTTTCCTTATTTATTTTCATTTTGGATGATCTGTCGATTGGTTAAAGTGGGGTGTTAAAGTCCCCTACTATGAATGTGTTACTGTTGATTTCCCCTTTTGTGGCTGTTAGTATTTGCCTTATGTATTGAGGTGCTCCTATGTTGGGTGCATAAATATTTACAATTGTTATATCTTCTTCTTGGATCGATCCCTTGATCATTATGTAGTGTCCTTCTTTGTTTCTTCTAATAGTCTTTATTTTAAAGTCTATTTTGTCTGATAAGAGAATTGCTACTCCAGCTTTCTTTTGGTTTCCATTTGCAAGAAATACCTTTTTCCATCCCCTTACTTTCAGTCTGTATGTGTCTCTCGGTCTGAAGTGGGTCTCTTGTAGACAGGAAATATATGCGTCTTGTTTTTGTATCCATTCAGCCAATCTGTGTCTTTTGGTGGGAGCATTTAGTCCATTTACATTTAAGGTAATTATTGATATGTATGTTCCCATTCCCATTTTCTTAATTGTTTTGGGTTCGTTATTGTAGGTCTTTTCCTTCTCTTGTGTTTCTTGCCTAGAGAAGTTCCTTTAGCATTTGTTGTAAAACTGGTTTGGTGGTGCTGAATTCTCTCAGCTTTTGCTTGTCTGTAAAGGTTTTAATTTCTCCATCAAATCTGAATGAGATCCTTGCTGGGTAGAGTAATCTTGGTTGCAGGTTTTTCTCCTTCAACACTTTCAATATGTCCTGCCACTCCCTTCTGGCTTGCAGAGTTTCTGCTGAAAGATCAGCTGTTAACCTTATGGGGATTCCCTTGTGTGTTATTTGTTGTTTTTCCCTTGCTGCTTTTAATATGCTTTCTTTGTATTTAATTTTTGACAGTTTGATTAATATGTGTCTTGGCGTATTTCTCCTTGAATTTATTCTGTATGGGACTCTCTGTGCTTCCTGGACTTGATTAACTATTTCCTTTCCCATATTAGGGAAGTTTTCAACTATAATCTCTTCAAATATTTTCTCAGTCCCTTTCTTTTTCTCTTCTTCTTCTGGAACCCCTATAATTCGAATGTTGGTGCGTTTAATTTTGTCCCAGAAGTCTCTGAGACTGTCCTCAGTTCTTTTCATTCTTTTCTCTTTATTCTGCTCTGCAGTAGTTATTTCCACTATTTTATCTTCCCGGTCACTTATCCGTTCTTCTGCCTCAGTTATTCTGCTATTGATCCCATCTAGAGTATTTTTCATTTCATTTATTGTGTTGTTTATCATTGTTTGTTTCATCTTTAGTTCTTCTAGGTCCTTGTTAACTGTTTCTTGCATTTTGTCTATTCTATTTCCAAGATTTTGGATCATCTTTACTATCGTTCTGAATTCTTTTTCAGGTAGACTGCCTATTTCCTCTTTATTTGTTAGGTCTGGTGGGTTTTTATCTTGCTCCTTCATCTGCTGTGTTTTTCTGTCTTTTCATTTTGCTTATCTTACTGTGTTTGGGGTCTCCTTTTTGCAGGCTGAAGCTTCGTAGTTCCTGTTGTTTTTAGTGTCTGTCCCCAGTGGCTAAGGTTGGTTCAGTGGGTTGTGTAGGCTTCCTGGTGGAAGGTACTAGTGCCTGTGTTCTGGTGGATGAGGCTGGATCTTGTCTTTCTGGTGGGCAGGTCCACGTCTGGTGGTGTGTTTTGGGGTGTCTGTAGACTTAGTATGATTTTGGGCAGCCTCTCTGCTAATGGGTGGGGCTGTGTTCCTGTCTTGCTAGTTGTTTGGCGTAGGATGTCCAGCACTGTAGCTTGCTGGTCGTTGAGTGAAGCTGGGTGCTGGCGTTGAGATGGAGATCTCTGGGAGATTTTCGCTGTTTGATATTATGTGCAGCTGGGAGGCCTCTTGTGGACCAGTGTCCTGAAGTTGGCTCTCCCACCTCAGAGGCACAGCACTAACTCCTGGCTGCAGCACCAAGAGCCTTTCATCCACAGGGCTCCTTAATTTGGGATGATTCGTTGTCTATTCAGGTATTCCACAGATGCAGGGTACATCAAGTTGATTGTGGAGCTTTAATCCGCTGCTTCTGAGGCTGCTGGGAGAGATTTCCCTTTCTCTTCTTTGTTCTCACAGCTCCCAGGGGCTCAGCTTTGGATTTGGCCCCGCCTGTGCGTGTAGGTCGCCGGAGGGCGTCTGTTCTTTGCTCAGACGGGACGGGGTTAAAGGAGCCGCTGATTCGGAGGCTCTGGCTCACTCAGGCCGGGGGTAGGGAGGGTCACGGAGTGCGGGGCGGGCCGGCGGCGGCAGAGGCCGGCGTGACGTTGCCAGCCTGCGGCGCGCCGTGCGTTCTCCCGGGGGAGTTGTCCCTGGATCCGGGGACCCTGGCAGTGGCGGGCTGCACAGGCTCCCCGGAAGGGGGGTGTGGATAGTGACCTGTGTTCGCACACAGGCTTCTTGGTGGCGGCAGCAGCGGCCTTTAGCGTCTCATGTCTGTCTCTGGGGTCCGCGCTTTTAGCCGCGGCTCGCGCCCATCTCTGGAGCTCCTTCAAGCAGCGTTCTTAATCCCCTCTCCTCGCGCACCAGGAAATAAAGAGGGAAGAAAAAGTCTCTTGCCTCTTCGGCAGGTCCAGACTCTTCCCCGGACTCCCTCCCGGCTAGCCGCGGTGCACTAACCCCCTGCAGGCTGTGTTCACGCCGCCAACCCCAGTCCTCTCCCGGCGCTCCGGCTGAAGCCAGAGCCTCAGCTCCCAGCCCCGCCCGCCCCGGCCGGTGAGCAGACAAGCCTCTTGGCTGGTGAGTGCCGGTCGGCCCTGATCCTCTGCGCTGGAATCTCTCCGCTTTGCCCTCCGCACCCCTGTTGCTGTGCTCTCCTCCGCGGCTCCGAAGCTCCCCCACTCCACCACCCGCAGTCTCCGCTCGCGAAGGGGCTTCCTAGTGTGTGGACACTTTTCTTCCTTCACAGCTCCCTCCCGCTGGTGCAGGACCCGTCCCTATCCTTTTGTCTCTGTTTATTTTTTTCTTTTGCCCTAACCAGGTACGTGGGGGGTTTCGTGCCTTTTGGGAGGTCTGAGGTCTTCTGCCAGCGTTCAGTAGGTGCTCTGTAGGAGTTGTTCCACGTATAGATGTATTTCTGGTGTATCCGTGGGGAGGAAGGTGACCTCCGCGTCTTACTCTTCCGCCATCTTCCCGCTGTCCTTCTGTAGGTCCTTTTCTTATCTTGTGTTTCCCACTTAGAGAAGTTCCTTTAGCATTTGTTGTAGAGGTGGTTTGGTGGTGCTGAATTCTCTTAGCTTTTCTTGTCTGTAAAACTTTTGATTTCTCCATCGAATCTGAATGAAATCCTTGCCAGGTAGAGTAATCTTGGTTGTAGGTTCTTCCCTTTCATCACTTTAAATATATCATGCCAGTCCCTTCTGGCTTCTAGAGTTTCTGCTGAGAAATCATCTGTTAACCTTATGGGAGTTCCCTTGTATGTTATTTGTCATTTTTCCTTTGTTTCTTTCAGTAATTTTTCTTTGTCTTTAATTTTTGTCAATTTGATTACTATGTGTCTCAGCATGTTTCTCCTTGGGTTTATCCTGCCTGGGATTCTCTGCATTTCCTGGACTTGGGTGGCTATTTCCTTTCCCATGTTAGGGAAGTTTTCAACTATAATCTCTTCAAATGTTTTCTCGGGTCCTTTCTCTCTCTCTTCTCCTTCTGGGACACTTATAATGCGAATATTGTTGCGTTTAATGTTGTCCCAGAGGTCTCTTAGGCTGTCTTCATTTCTTTTCATTCTTTTTTCTTTATTCTGTTCCACAGCAGTGAATTTCCCATTCTGTCTTCCAGGTCACTTATCCGTTCTGCCTCAGTTATTCTGCTATTAATTCCTTCTAGTGTATTTTTCATTTCAGTTATTGTATTGTTCATCTCTGTTTGTTTGTTCTTTAATTCTTCTAGGTGTTTGTTCTTTAATTCTTCTAGGTCTTTGTTAAACATTTCTTGCATCTTCAGAATCTTTGCTCCATTCTTTTTCTGAGGTCCTGGATCATCTTCACTATCATCATTCTGAATTCTTTTCCTGGAAGGTTGCCTATCTCCACTTCATTCAGTTGTTTTTCTGCGGGTTTTATCTTGTTCCTTCATCTGGTACAAAGTCCTCTGCCTTTTCCTTATGTCTGTCTTTCTGTGAATGTGGTTTTCGTTCCACAGGCTGCATAATTGTAGATCTTCTTGCTTCTCCTGTCTGCCCTCTGGTGGATGAGGCTATCTAAGAAGCTCGTGCAACCTTCCTGATGGGAGGGACTCGAGAATGGGTGAATTAACGGCAATAGGAAATGGCTGTATTAATGCCTGTGGGAATAGATAAATTAATGGCTGAGGCAACGTGTGAATTTATGGCTGTGTGAAGGCATGTATTATTTTTTGAGGAAATAAATAAACAATGGCTGAGTGTTGGGTGTATCATTATCACAAGGGAATGGTGTATTAATGGCTGAGGGAATGGATGAATTGATGGCTGAGGGAATGGGTGAATAAATGGCTGAGAGAATGGTTGCATTAGTGGCTGAAAAATTGGTGTATTAGTGGTTGAGGGATGGGTGAACTAATGTCTTAGGAAATGGGTGAATGTGGCCGTCAGAATGGGTGAACTAATGGCTGAGGGAATAGATGAATTAATGCCTGAGGAACTGGGTGCATTAGTGGTTTGGACAATAAGTAAACTAATGGCAGAAAGAATGGGTGAATTAATGGCAGAAGTAATGGGTGAATTAATGACTTCAGGAAATGGTGTATTGATGGCTGAGAGAATGGGAGAACTAATGGCTGAGAGAATGGATGTATTAATAGCTGACAAAAAGTTTGTATTAGGACTGATGGCTTGTGTGAATTAATGACATGAGGAAATGGGTATATTAATGGCTGAGGGAATGTGTGAAGTAATGGCTGAGGGAATGAGTGTATTAATGGCTGAGGGAATAGGTGAGTTAATGACTGAGGGAATGGGCAAATTAATGGCTGAGAGATTGGCTGATTTAATGTCTGAGAGAATACCAGAATTAATGGCTGATGGAAAGAGTGAATTAATGGATGCAGGAATGGGCGAATAAATGGATGTGGGGGTTGTGTGTTAATGGCTGATAGAATTGGTGTATCCAAGGCTGAAGGAATGACTGAGGGAATAATTGAATAACAACTAAAGGAATGGGTGAATTATTGGCTGAGGGAATGGGTGAATTAGTGGCTGAGGGAATGAGTGAAATAATGACATAGGAAATGGGTAAACTAATGGCCAAGCTAATGACTCTATTAATGGCATGAGGGAATGGAAGAACAAATTGCTGAGGGAATAGGTATATTAGTGGCTAAGGAATGGGTGAATTAACGTCTGAGTGCAAGGGTGTATTAATGGTTGAGGGAATGGGTGAAAGGATGGCAGGAGGCAATGTGTGTATTAATGACTGAGGGAATGGGTGAATTAATGCCTGAGAGAATGGGTGTACTAATGGATGAGGGAAGGGGTAAACTAATGGTTGAAGGAATGGGTATATTATTGTCGTAAGGGGATGGATATATAATGGCTGTGGGAATGGGTGAATTAATGGCTGAGAGGAGTGATGAATTAGGGCATGAGGAAATGTGTGTATAAATGGCTGAGGCAATAGATGAATTAATGACTGAGGGAATGGGTGTATTAATGGCATGTGGGAATGGGTATATTAATGGATGAAGGAAAGGGTGTATCAATGGCTGATAGAATGTGTGAACTCATCGGTGAGCGGAGGGGTGTATTAGGCATGAGAAATTGGTGTAAAAGTGGCTGAGGGTATAGATGAATTAATGGCTGAGAGAATGACTGAATTAATGATTTCAGGATTGGCTGAATTATGGGCTGAGGGAATGTCTGAATTAATGCCTGAGGATCTGGTTGCATTAATGCCTTGGACAATGAGTAAACTAATGACGGAAAGAATGGGTGAATTAATGACTTCCAGAAATTGGTGTAAATTAATGACGTGAGGAAATGGTGTATTGGTGGCTGAGAGAATGGGTGAACTAATGGCTGAGTGAATGGATGTATTAATAGCTGACAGAAAATTTGTATTAGGGCTGACAGATTGCATGAATTAATGGCATGAAATGGGTATATTAATGGCTGAGAAATGGGTGAATCATGGCTGAGGGAAAGGGTGTTTTAATGGCTCAGGGAATAGCTGAGATAGTAGGTGAATTTATGGTGAAGGGGTTGGGTGACTTAATGGCTGAGGGAATAGGTGAACTATGGCTGAGGGAAAGGGAGAAATAATGACTGAGGAAGTGGGTATATTACTCCCTGGGGTAAGGGGTGTATTAATAGCTGAGGATATGGATGAATTAATGGCTGGAGGAATGCGTGT
Organism: Monodon monoceros; assembly: GCF_005190385.1. Lineage (NCBI taxonomy): Eukaryota > Metazoa > Chordata > Mammalia > Artiodactyla > Monodontidae > Monodon > Monodon monoceros. The sequence goes on along the minus strand of NW_021703780.1, from coordinate 99,083,834 downwards.
TTTAAACACTGAGGGTATCCATGAACTAATGTCTGAGGGAATCTGAAGTAATAATGGAGAGAATGGTGAACTAATGGCTGACAGAATGGAAGTATTGATAGCTGACAGAAAGGTTGTATTAGGACTGAAGGATTGCATGAATTAATGGCATGAGGAAATAGGTGTATTAATGGCTGAGGGAATGGGTGAAATAATGGCTGAGGCAATGGGTAAATTAATGGATGGTGGGGATGTGTGTATTAATGGTTGCGGGAACAGGTGTTTCAAAGGCTGAGGGAATGATTGAATACTGGCTAAAGGGAAGGGAGAATCAGTGGCTAAGGGAATGAGTGACTTGACAACTGAAGGGATTGGTGATTTAAATGCAGATGGAATGGGTGTATTAATGACTGAGGGATTAGCTGAATTGCTGGCTGAGGATATGGGTGAACTAATCGGTGACTGAATGGGTATATTAGGCTTAAAAGTATTGGTGTATAAATGACTGAGGGAATGGGTGAAATAATGGCTGAGGGAATAGGTGAGTTAATGACTGAGGAAATGGGTAAATTAATGGATGGGGGGATGTGTGTATTAATGGTTGCGGTAACTGGTGTTTCAAAGGCTGAGGGAATGGTTGAGTAATGGCTAAAGGAAAGGGGCAATCTGGCTGAGGCAGTGAGTGTAATGACAGCTGAAGGAATTGGTGATTTAAATGTGGATGGAATGGGTGTATTAATGGCTGAGGGAATGATTGAATAATAGCTGAGGCAAAGGGTGAAATAATCGCTGAATTAACAGGTGAAGTAATGGCATGAGGGAATGGATGTGTTAATGGCTGAGGGAATGGGTGAACTAATCGCTGAGGGGATGGATGTATTAGACCTGTGGGAATTGGTGTATAAATGGCTGAAGGTATAGGTGAATTAATAGCAGAAAGAGACTTGGTGAATTCATGGCTGAAGGGAAGGGTGAATGAAAAGCTAAGGGATTGCCTGAATTCATGGCTGAGGGATGGGTGAATTAACAGATGAAATAATGTGTGTTTTAATGGTTGAGGGAATTGGTGTATTGAAGGCTGGGGGGAATGGCTGAAGTAATGGCTGAGGCTGGGTGAAGTAATTGCTGAGGGAATGGGTGTATTAGGAAAGAAAGAATTGGTGTATTATTGGCTGATGGAATGGGTGAATTAATGGCTGAGGGATTGCCTGAATTGCTGGCTAAGGAAATGGATAAGTAATGGATGGGGGAGTGTGGTATTAATGGTTGAGGGAATTGGTATATCAAATGCTTTGTGAATGACCGAAATAATGCCGAGGGATTGGCTGAATTAATGGCTGAAAGAATGGCTGAAGGAATGGTTGAAATAATAACTGAAGGAATGGGTGAACTCACGGCATTAGGCTGGGGTAAAATAATGGCTGAGCTAATGAGTGAACTAATCGCTGAAGGGATGGGTGTATTAATGGCTGAGAGAATGGGGGAAAGGCTGAAGAAATAGTATAATTAATGGCCGAGAGAATGTCTCAGACATTGGCTGAATTAGCGGGTGACAGAATGGGTGAATTAATAATTGAGAGAATGGGTGCACTAGTCGCCTAGAAAATGGGTGTATTACAATTTGAGGGGATGGGTGAACTAATTTTTTAGGAAGTGGGTGAATGTGGCTGATGGACTGGGTGAACTAATGGCTGAGGTAATAGGTGAATTAATGCCGGAAGGACTGGGTGCATTAGTGGCTTAGAGAATGACTGAACTAACGGCAGAAAGAATGGGTGAATTAGGACTTCGCTGGTGGTGCAGTGGTTAAGAATCCGCCTGCCAGTATGGGACACGTGGGTTCGAGCCCTGGTCCGGGAAGATCCCACATGCCGCGGAGCTACGATGCCCATGCACCACAGCTGCTGAGCCTGCACTCTAGAGCCCGAACGCCACAACTACTGAGGCCTAAGCGCCACACCTACTGAGGCCCGTGCGCCTGGAGCCCGAGCTCCCCAACAAGAGGAACCGCGGCGATGAGAAGCCCACTCACCGCAACGAAGAGTGGCCCCCACTCGCCGCAACTACAGAAAGCCTGTGCGCAGCAACAAAGACCCAAAGCAGCCAAAAATAAAACTAATTAGTTTTTAAAAATAGCTGATAGAAAGTTGGTATTAGGGCTGAGGGTATTTGTTAATTAATTCCATGAGGAAATGGGTGTATTAATGGCTGAGGGAATTGATGAATAATGACTGAAGGAATGGGTGTATTATAGGTAAGGCAATAGGTGTTTTAATGGCTGAGGGATAAGGTGAATTAATAGTTGAGTTAATGGGTGAATTATTGCCTGAGGGTATGGGTGAATTAATGGCTGAGGAAATGGATGAACTAAAGGCTGAGGGAATGGGTGAATTTTGGCTGAGGGAGTGGGTGAACTACTCCTAACAGAATTAGTGAATTAATGGCTGAAGGAATGGATAAATGAATAGCTGCAGAATAAGTGTATTAGTGGCTGAAAGAATGGGTGAAATAATGGAAGAGAAAATGGCTTACTTAATGGTGATGAGTATGGCTGAATTAATGGCTGAGGGAATGGCTTAGTTAAATAGCTGAGGGAAACCGGTGAGTTAATGGCTGAATGAATGGGAGTATTAGAGTTTAAGGGAACAGGGGAACTAGTGGGTGAACTAAGTCGTAGGAAATTGGTGAATGTGGCTGATGGAATGGGTGGTGTAAGGGCTGAGGGAATAGGTGAATTAATGCATGGGGGATGGGTGAATTAATGGCTGAGGGAATAGGTGAATTAACGCCTGGGGGAGTGGGTGAATTAATGACTGAGCTAATGACTATTAATGAGGGAATGGGTGAACAAATCACTGAGGGAATTGGTGAATTAAGGTATAGGTGAAATAAGGGCTGAGGGAATAGCTGAATTAATGCCTGGGGGAATGGGTGAATTAATGGCTGAAGGTATAGGTGAATTAATAGGTGACGGTATAGGTAGGTGAATTAATGGCTGAGGGAATGGGGAATTAAAGGCTGAAGGATGGGATGAATTAATGAATGAGGGATTGACTTAATTAATGGTTTAGGGAATGCCTGAATTAATGGCTAAGGGAATGGGTCAATTATGGAGGCCTGAATAGGTAATAAAAGAATCAGGGAATCTGTATTAATGGTTGAGGGAATTGGTGTATCAAAGGCTAAGTAAATGGCTGAATTAATGGCTGAGGGACTGGCTGAATTAATGGATTAGGGATTGGCTGAATTATTGGCTGAGGGAATGTCTGAATTAATGTCTGAAGGAACGAGTAAATTAATGTCTGAGAGAATGAGTAAAATAATGGATGGGGGGATATATGTATTAATGGCTAAAAGAATAGGTGATTTAATGACTCAGGTAATGGGTGAATTAATGGCTGAGGGGTGGGCTGAATTAATGGCTACGGGAAAGGGTGAATTAAAGGCAGAGGGAATGTGTGTATAGGGCTGAGGGAATGGGTAAATTAATAGCATGCGGAAATGGGTGTATTAATGGCTGAGGAAATGGGTGAATTAATGGCTGAGCTAATTAATGACTATTAATGAGGGAATGGGTGAACAAATCACTGAGGGAATAGGTGTATTAATGACTAAGGAATGGGTGAATTAATGGCTGAGAGGAGTGGTGAATTAGGGCATGAGGAAATGTGTGTATTAATGGCCGAGGCAATAGATGCATTAATGACAGAGGGAATTGCTGTATTAATGGTATGAGGGGATGGGTATATTAATGGATGAAGAAATGGGTGTATCAATGGTTGAGAGAATGTGTGAATCAGTTCCTGAGGGGATGGGTGTATTAGGCATAAGGAAATTGGTGTAAAAATGGCTGAGGTTCTAAGTGAATTAATGGCTGAGAGAATGGCTGAATTAATGAATTATTGGCTGAGGGAAAGTCTGAATTAATGTCTGAGGGAATGGGTAAATTAAAGGATGGAGGATGTGTGTATTAGTGTTGTGGGAACTGGTGTTTCAAAGGCTGAGGGAGTGGTTGAGTAATGGTTAAATGGAAGGGAGAATCAGTGGCTGATGGAATGAGTGAATTAACAGCTGAAGGAATTGGTGATTTAAATGCAGATGGAATGGGTGTATTAATGGCTGAGGGATTAGCTGAATTAATAGCTGAGGATATGGGTGAACTAATCAGTGACCGAATGGGTAGGTATATGAGGCATAAAAGTATTGGTATATTAATGACTGAGGGAATGGGTGTAATAATGGCAGAGGGATTGGCTGAATTAATGACTGAGGGAATGGGTGAATAAGTGACTGAGAGAACGGCTGCAATAGTGGCTGAAAAATTGGTATATTAGTGGTTGAGGGAATGGGTGAACTAATGTCAGGAAATGGGTGAATATGGCTGTCAGAATGGGTGCACTAATGGCTGAGAGAATGGGTGAATCAATCCCTGAGGAACTAGGTGCATTAGTGGCTTAGACAGTGAGTGAACTAATGGCAGAAAGAATGTGTGAATTAATGGCAGGGGTAATGGGTGAATTAATGACTTCCTCAAATGGTATATTGGTGGCTGAGAGAACCGGGTAAACTAATGGCTGAGAGAATGTATGTATTAATAGCTGATGAAAAGGTATTAGGACTGATGGATTGCATGAATTAATGGCATGAGGAAATGTGTATATTAATGGCTGAGAAATGGGTGATTTCATGACTGAGGGGATGTGTGAAGTAATGGCTGAGGAAATGAATGTATTAATGGCTTAGGGAATGGATGAATTGATGGCTGAGGGAATGGGTGAATAAATGGCTGAGAGAATGGTTGCATTAGTGGCTGAAAAATTGGTGTATTAGTGGTTAAGGGATGGGTGAACTAATGCCTTAGGAAATGGGTGAATATGGCTGTCAGAATGGGTGAACTAATGGCTGAGGGAATAGATGAATTAATGCCTGAGGAACTGGGTGCATTAGTGGTTTGGACAATAAGTAAACTAATGGCAGAAAGAATGGGTGAATTAATGGCAGAAGTAATGGGTGAATTAATAACTTCGGGAAATGGCGTATTGATGGCTGAGAGAATGGGAGAACTAATGGCTGGGAGAATGGATGTATTAATAGCTGACAAAAAGTTTGTATTAGGATTGACAGCTTGTGTGAATTAATGACATGAGGAAATGGGTATATTAATGGCTGAGAGAATGGGTGAATTCATGGCTGAGGGAATGTGTGAAGTAATGGCTGAGGGAATGAGTGTAATAATGACTGAGGGAATAGGTGAGTTAATGACTGAGGGAATGGGTGAATTAATGGCTTAAGCGTTGGCTGAATAAATGGCTGAGAGAATACCACAATTAATGGCTGAGGGTAAGAGTGAATTAATGGATGTGGGCATTGTGTGTATTAATGCCTGAAGGTACTGGTGTATCAAAGTCTGAAGGAATGGTTGAATAAGCGGCCGAGGAAATAGTTGAATAACAGCTGAAAATGGGTAAATTAATGACTTATGGAATGGGTGAATTAGTGGCTTAGGGAATGTGTGAATTAATGGCTGAGGGAATGAGTGAAATAAGGACTGAATGGATGAATTAAAGGCTAAGGGAATGTGGGTATTATGGCTGAAGAAATGGGTAAATTAATGGCCTGAAGAAATGGGTGTATTTGTAGGTGAGGGAATGGATGAATTAATGGTGAAGGAATGTGTGTAGTAAGGGCTGAGGCAATGGATAAACTAATGGCTCAGGGAATCTGTGAATTAATGATTGAGGGAATGGTGAACCAATGGCTTAAGGATTGGGTTTATTAATGACATGAGGGAATGGGAGTATTAATGTCATGAGGGAATGGGTGAACTAATCACTAAAGGAATGGGTTTATTAGGCCTGAGGGAATTGGTGTATTAATGGCTGATGGAATAGGTGAATTAATGGCTAAGGGAATGAGTGTATTAATGGCTGAGGTAATAGGTGAGTTAATGATGCAGGGAAAGAGTGAATCAATCGCTGAGGGACTGGCTGAATTAATGGCTAAGGGAAAGGGTGAATTAATGGCTGAGAGGATGGGTGTATTAATGGCATGAGGCAATGGGTATATTAATGTGTGATGGAATGGATGAATTAGTGGAGAGGGAATGAGTGAATTAAAGGGTGAGGGAATGTGTGTATAGGGCTGAGGGAATAGGTAAATTAATGGCATGAGGAAATGTGTGTATTAATGACTGAGGGAATAGATGATTTAATGCCTGAGGGTATGGGTGTATTAATGGCATGAGGGATAGGTGTATTAATTGATGAAGGAATGGGTGTATCAATGGCTGATGGAGTGGGGGAATTGCTGAGGGAATAGGTGTATTAGTGGCTGAGGGAATGGGTGAATTAATGGCTGAGAGGACTGGTGAATTAATGGCATGAGGAAATGTGTAATGGCTGAGGGAATAGATGAATTAATGACTGAGGGAATGGGTGTATTAATGGCACGAGGGAATGGGTATATTAATGGATGAAGGAAAGGGTGTATCAATGGCTGAGAGAATGTGTGAAATAATCATGAGGGGATGTGTGTATTAGGCATGAGAAATTGGTGTAAAAATAGCTGAGGGTATAGGTGAATTAATGGTTGAGAGTATAAGTGGATTAGTGGCTGTGGGAATGGCTGAATTAATGGATTCAGGACTGGCTGAATTATTGGCTTCTGGGAGTGTCTGAATTAATATCTGAGGGAATGGGTAAATTAATGGTTGGAGGGGATATGTGTATTAACAGTTGTGGGAACTGGTGTTTCAAAGGCTGAGGGAATGGTTGAGTAATGGTTAAAGGGAAGGGAGAATCAGTGGCTGAGGGAATGAGTATAATGATAGCTAAAGGAATTGGTGATTTAAATTCGGATGGAATGGGTGTATTAATGGCTGAGGGAATGGTTGAATAAATAGCTGAAGAAATGGGTGAAATAATCACTGAATTAACAGGTGAAGTAATGGCATGAGGGAATGGGTGTATTAATGGCTGTGGGAAGGGGTGAATTAATGGCTGAGGGAATGGATGTATTAGACCTGTGGGAATTGGTTTATTAATGGCTGAAGGTATAGGTGAGTTAATGGCTTAGGAAATGGGTGAATTATTGGCTGAGGGAATATGTGAAGTAATGGATGAAGGAATGTATTAACTAATGGCGGAGGGAATGAGTATATAATGGCTGAGGAAATAGGTGAGGGAATGGTGAATTAATGGCTGAGGGGTTGGCTGAATTAATGGCTGAGTGAAAGGGTGAATTAGTGAATCCAGGCATGGGTGAATTAATGGATGTGGGAATGTGTGTATTAATAGCAGAGGGAATTGGTGTATCAAAGGCTGAGGGAAAGCTGAATTAGGGGCTGAGGGAATAGTTGAAGTAATGGCTGAAGGCATGGGTGAGTTAGTGGATGAGGGAATGGGTGAATTAGTGGTCGACTGAATAGTTGAATTAATTACTGAGGGAATGCATGTATCAGTGGTTGAGGGATTAAGTGATCAATGGCTGATTGATCAATGATACACCCATACCATTGATCATCACTGATCAATGGCATGGGTGTATCAATGTCATGAGGGAATGGGTGTATTAATGGCTGAGGGAATGGCTGAATTAATGGCTGTGGGAAGGGATCAATTAATGTTGAGGGAATGGGTGATTTAATGGCTATGGGAATGGAGGTATTAGTGGCTGAGAAAGTGCTTGAATTAATGGCTGAGGGAATGGGTGAACTAATCACTAACGGGATGGGTGTATTAGGCACGGGCAAATTAGTGTATTAATGGCTGTGGGTTTAGGTGAATTAATGACTCAAGAAATGGGTGAATTAATGGCGGAGGGACTGGATGAATTCGTGTGTGAGGGAATGCCTGAATTAACAGCTGAGGGAATGGGTGAATTAATGGATACGGGAGTGCGCGAATTAAACCAGATGGAGAAATGTGTGTATTAATGGCTGAGGGAATTGGTGTATGGCAGGCTGAAGGAATGACTGAGTTAATGGGTGAGAATATGGTTGAATTAATGGCTGAGAGATGGGTGCATTAGAGGCCTAGTAAATGGTTCTATGGTGGTTGAGGGAATGGGTGACTAATGGCTGAGGGAATGGATGAATTAATACCTGAAGGACTAGGTGAATTAGTAGATTAGAGAATGAGTGAACTAATGGTGGAAAGAATGGGTTAATTAATGGGGGAGGGAATAGGTGTGCTAAGGAGAGAGGGAATGGGTGTGTAATGGCTGAGAGGAGTGGTGAATTAGTGGTTGAGGGAGTGGGTGAACAAATCGCTGAGGAGGTGGGTGTATTAGGCATGAGGAAGTTAGTGTAAAAATGGCTGAAGGTATAGGTGTATCAATGTTTGAGGGTATAAGTGAATTATGGCTGAGGGAATGGGTAAATTAATGCAAGGGGGAATGTATGTATTAATGGTTGCAGCAACTGGTGTTTCAAAGGCTCAGGGAGGGCTTCCCTGGTGGCGCAGTGGTTGAGAGTCCGCCTGCCGATGCAGGGGACACGGGTTCGTGCCTCGGTCCGGGAAGATCCCACATGCCGCGGAGCGGCTGGGCCCGTGAGCCATGGCCGCTGAGCCTGCGCGTCCGGAGCCTGTGCAGCGGGAGAGGCCACAACAGTGAGAGGCCCGCGAACCGCAAAAAAAAAAAAAAAAAAAAAAAAAAAGCCTCAGGGAATGGCAGAATTAATGGCTGAGGGAATGGTTGAGTAATGGCTAAAAGAATGGCACAATCAGTGGCTGAGGGAATTGGTGATTTAAATGCGTAAGGAATGGGTGTATTAATGGCTGAGGGAATGGTTGAAGTAATAGCTGAGGGAATGTGTGAAAAAATCGCTGAATGAATGGGTGAACTATAATGGCATGAGGGAATGGGTGTTTTAATGGCCGTGGGAATGCATGAGTTAATGGCAGAGGAGTGGGTGAATTCATGGCTGAGGGATTGCCTGAATTAATGGCTTTGGGATGGGTGAATTAATGGATGGCAGAATGGGTGTATTAATGGGTGAGAGAATAGATGAATTAATGGCTGAGGAAACGGGTATTTCAATGGCATGAGGCAATGGATATATTAATGGGTGAAGGAATGGATGAATTAATGGCTTAGAGGTGTGGTGAATTAATGGACAGGGAATGGGTGATTTTAAAGGCTGAGGGAATGTGTGTATTAGGGCTGAGGGAATGGGTAAATTAGTGGCATGAAGAAATGGGTGCATTAGTCACCGAGGGAATGGGTGTATTAGCTGAAGGAAAGGATGAATTAATGGCTGAAGAATGGGTGTATTAAGGGCTGAGGCAATGGGTGAATTAATGGCTGAGGAAATGCATGTATTAGTTTTTGAGGGAATAAATGAACGATGGCCGAGCAATAGGTGTATCAGTGTCATGAGGGAATGGGTGAATTAATGGCTGATGGAATGGGTGAATTAATGGCATAATGGCTGAAGGAATGGGTGAATTAATGCCTGACTGAATGGATGAATTAAAGGTTGACGATGTGGGTGTATTAATGGCATGAAGGAAAGGGTGAACTAATGGATGAAGGAATGGGTGTATTAATGGCTGAGGGGATGGGTTTTTCTGGCTGAGGGGATGGGTTTTTCATGGCTAAGGGAATGGGTGAACTAATGGCAAAGGGAATGGGTGAACTATGGCTGAGGGAATGGGTTTAATTTCCTGAATGAATGGGTGAACTAATGACTGAGGGAATAGGTGTGTTAGTACTTGAGGGAATGGCTGAATTAATGCCTGAGGGAATGTTTGAGATAATGACTGAGGGAATGGCTCAATCAGTAGCTTAGGGAAAAGGTGAATCAGTGGCTGTTGGAATGGCTGAATTAATGGCTGAGGGAACGGGTGTTTTAATAACAGATGAAAGGTTAACCAATGGCTGACGGAATAGGTGAATTAATGACTAAGGGAATGGGTGAATTAATGGCTTAGGGATATAGTGAATCAATGTTGGTGACATGGGTGAATTAATGGCTGAGGGAATGTGTGTAATAATGGGTGAATTAATGGCATGAGGAAATGGATGTATTAATGGCATGAACTAATGGATATATTAAAGGAAGAGGGAATGGCTATATTAATGCCTGAGACAATGTTTTAAATATGGCTGAGGGAATGGGTGAATTAATGCCTAAGGGAATGGGTGCATTAATGGCAGAGGGAATGGGTCTCTTAATGGCATAAATGAATGGGTGAACTAATGGCTGACAGTTGGATATACCAATTTCATGAGGGAATAGGTGAGTTAATGGCTGAGGGAATAGGTGAGTTAATGGCTGAGGGAATGGCTGAATTAATGGCTGGCGGAATGGCTGAATTAATGGCTGAGGTAATGGTGTTTTAGTGGTGGAGTAAATGGAATCATTAATGGCTGGGGGAATGGGTATATTGGTGGCTGTGGGAATGAGTGAATTAATGGCTGAGGGAATAGATGAATTGATGGCTTAGGGAATCATATTAATAGCATGGGGGAATTGGTGACCCATTAGGGAATGGTTCATTAATGGCACGAGAGAATGGGTGAACTAATGGCTGAGGCAGTGGATGTATTGGGATGAGGAACTTGGTGTATTAATGGCTGAGGGAATAGGTGAATTAATCGTTTAGGGAACAGGATAAAAAGCTCAGAAACCCACGCACCTATGGTCAATTATCTACAACAAAAGAGGCAAGACTATAAAATGGAGGAAAGACAATCTCTTCAATAAATGGTGCTGGAAACACTGGACTGCTACATGTGCAAAAATGGAATTAGAACATTCTTTACCACCACACACAAGAATAACTCAAAATGGATTAGAGACCTAAATGTAAGACCAGATACCATGAAACTCTTAGAGGAAAACATAGGTGGAACACTCTGACATAAATTGCAGCCATATCCTTTTCGATCCATCTCCCAGAGTAATGGAAGTAAAAACAAAAACAAATGGGACCTACTTAAACTGAAAAGCTTTTGCACAGCAAAGGAAACCATAAACAGAACAAAAAGACAACCCAGAGAATGGGAGAAAATATTTGCTAACGATGCGACTGACAAAGGATTAATCTCTAAAATTTACAAACAGCTCATGTAGCTCAATATCAAAAAAACAAGCAACCCAATCAAAAAATGGGCGGAAGACCTAAAGAGACATTTCTCCAAAGAAGACATACAGATGGCCAACAGGCACATGAAAAGATGCTCGAGGTCGCTAATTATTAGAGAAATGCAAATCAAAACTACAATGAGGTATCACCTCACACCGGTCAGAATGGGCATCACCAAAAAATCTGCAAACAGTAAATGCTGGAGAGGGTGTGGAGAAAAGGGAACCCTGCTGCACTGCTGGTGGGAATGTAAATTGGTGCAGCCACTATGGAGAACAGTATGGAGGTTCCTTAAAAAAACTAAAAATAGGGCTTCCCTGGTGGTGCAGTGGTTGAGAGTACGCCTGATGATGTAGGGGATACGGGTTCGCGCCCCAGTCTGGGAAGGTCCCACATGCCGCGGAGCGGCTAGGCCCGTGAGCCATGGCCACTGAGCCTGCGCGTCCGGAGCCTGTGCTCCGCAACGGGAGAGGCCACGAAAGGGAGGCCCCCACACCACAAAAAAAAAAAAAAAAAAAAAAAAAAAAAAACAACCCCAAAATAGAGCTACCATATGATCCAGCAATTCCACTCCTTGGCATACATCTAGTGAAAAACATGGTTCGAAAGGATACATACACCCCAATGTTCATTGTAGCACTGTTTACAATAGCCAAGACATGGAAGCAACCTAAATGTCCATCAGCAGAAGAATGGATAAAGAAGATGTACATATATACAATGGAATATTTCTCAGCTATTAAAAAGAATGACATAAACACTTGCAGCAACATGGATGGACCTGGAGACTATTATACTAAGTGAAGTAAGGCAGAGAAAAACAAATATCATATGATATTGCTTATATGCAGAATACAAAAAAAAGATACAAATAAACTTATTTACAAAACAGAAACGGACTGACAGATTTAAGAGAACGAAATTATGGTTACCAAGGGGGATGGTGGGCAGGAAGGGATAGATTAGGAGTTTGGGATTGACATGTACACACTGCTATATTTAAAATAAAGTGCCTTTCCGGGCTTCCCTGGTGGCACAGTGGCTAAGAATCCGCCTGCCAATTCAGGGGACACGGGTTCGAGCCCTGGTCCGGGAAGATCCCACATGCTGCAGAGCAACTAAGCCTGTGTGCCACAACTACTGAGCCTGAGCTCTAGAGCCCACGAGCCACAACTACTGAGTCTGCGTGCCACAACTACTGAAGCCCACGCGCCTAGAGTCTGTGCTCCGCAACAAGAGAAGCCGCTGCAGTGAGAAGCCCGTGCACTGCAACAAAGAGTAGCCCCCGCTCACCACAACTAGAAAAAGCCCACACGCAGCAGTGAAGACCCAACGCAGCCAGAAATAAATTAAATTAATTTTTAAAAAGTGCCTTTCCATGAAAAAAAATAGAAGTGAATATTAGATTATTTCTATTTGACAAGGGAATATTACTGTTGAGATTTTCAAAAGTGATGTGTTTGGAAATGTTCTTGTTTCTCCCAGTATATATAATTGGTAGATATACCTATTTACTGCTCTGAAAGGCAAGCCATTCTGTCTGACCAGATATTTTTTTCTAAGTTATTAGAGAAAATAAGACATATTTAGGTAGGGGCACTAATGAGGCTGTTAGGCAGGGCTGGACCCAGCAGTTTTCTTATGTTACCCTGCTGATTTGTGTTTGTTTGGTTAGGTGTCTTCTCACTGCTGTTCCTGGCTCTGTATCCCAGGGGACAGTTGCTTTTTTGTCTCTGGAAGGGTAGGAACAATGGATATCAGTAGATATTCAATGCAGCTTTGATAAATCTGATCCTTAGAAACTTTAAAAACAAAAAAACTCAATTTTACCCCAATAATGACATAACTTGACATTTTCACCTAATGTAAGAGCTCCCAGATTACATATATTCTAGAAAGGCAAGAGTCTTCTATTTCAGAGCACAGAATCTAGAGCCAGATTGCTTGTAACTGCACCATTTACTAAGTTGTGACTGTGAACAACTTACCTCAGTGTTTCAGTTTCTTCATCTGCAAAATGAAGGTTAAAATAACACCTGTATCTAAAGTTGTTATGAGAGTTATGTGAGTTTAATAAAAGTAAAGTGCTTTGGAAAAAAATCGTTGAGGGAATGGGTGAAGTAATGGCTGAGAGAATGGGTGTTTTAGTGGCTGAGGGAATGTGACTTAATGGCTGAGGGAAAGCCTGAAATAATGGCTGACAGAATGTTTGAAATACTGGCTGAGGGAATGAGTGAATTAATGGCTGGGGGAAAGGGTGAACTAATAGCTGAGGGAATCGATGAATTAAAAATGCTGAGTGAATGGGTGTATTAATGGCATGAAGGAAAGGGTGAACTAAAGGCTGAGGGAATGGTGAATTAATGGCTGAGGAAATAGGTGAATTGATGGCTGGGGGAATGGCTGAATGAATGGCCTAGGGAATGGGTGAAATGATAGCATGAGGCAATGTGTGTATTAATGACTGAGGGAATGGGTGAATTAATGGCTGGGGAATGGGTGAATTAATGGCTGAGGGAAGAGGTGAATTAATGGCTAGGAGAGGTGTGAATTAATGGCATGAGGAAATGGATGTATTAATGGCATGAGGGAATGGATATATTAAAGGAAAAGGGAATGGGTGTGTTAATGGCTGCAGGAGTAGGTGAATTAATGCCTGATTAAATGGGTGAATTAATGGCTGAAGTAACTGGTGAAATAATGGAGTGGATTAATTACGGCTGAGGGAATGGGTATGTTAATGGCAGAGGGAATGGTCTGTTAATGGCATGAATGAATGAATGGGTCAACTAATTGGTGAGGGAATGGGTGTTAACGTCACGAGGGAGTTGTATTAATGGCTGAGGGAATTAGTGGCTGAGGAAAGAGGTGAATTAATTGCAGAGTGAATGACTGAATGAATGGCTGACGGAATGGATGAACTATGACTGAGGGAATGGGACTATTAATGGCATGAATGAATGTGTGAACTAATCCGCTGAGGGAATGGGTGTATTAATGCCATGAGGGAATTAGTGTATTATGCCTGGTTGATGGGTGAATTAATGGCTGACGAAATGAGTAAATTAATGGCTGGGGGAATGGGGGAATTAATGGGTGATGGAATGGGTGAATTGACGGCTGAGAGAATGGAGAATCAATAGCTGAGGGAATGGATGAATTAATGGCTGTGGTAATGGGTATGATAGTGCCTTTGGGATTGGATGCGTTATTACCATGAGTGAATGGGTGAACTAATGATTGAGGGAATGGGTGAATTAATGGCTTAGGGAACAGGTGTATTAGTTGCCGAGGGAATGGTTATATTAATGGCCTGATGGAATGGGTGTATTGATGCCTGTAGGAATGGATGAATTAATGGCTGAGGGAAGGGGTGAATGAATGGCTATGCAATATGTGTATTAGAGCTGAGGGAAATGGGTGAATTAACAGTATGAGGAATTGGGTGTATTAATGGCTGAGGAAATAGGTGAATTAATGGGAGAGAGTGTGTGAAGTAATGGATGTGGAAATGTGTGTATTAATAGGTGAGTGAATGAGTGAATCAATGGCATGAGGGAATGAGTGTGTTAATAGCTGAGGGATTAGGTGATTTAATGGCTGAGGGAGTGCATGTATTAATGGCATGCGGGAATGGGTCAATTACTGGATGAGGGAATGGGTAAATTAATGCCTGAGGGAATGGGTGTATTAATGGCTAATAAAATGGGTGAATTATTGGCTGAGGGAATGGGTGAATTAATGTTAAGGGAATGGGTGAATTCATGGCATGAGGGAATGGGTATATTAATGGCTGAGGGAATGTGGGTATCCAACACATATTTTTGGATGAGGGAATCAGTGATTTAATGTAAGAGGAAATGGAGGCTTAATGGTGAAGAAATAGGTGAAGTAATGGCTGAGAGAATGTGTGTATTAAGGCTAAGGGAATGGGTGTATTAATGGCATGAAGGAAAGAGTGAACTATTGGCTGAGGGAATGGATTTGTTAGTGGCTTAGGAAATGAATGAATGAATGGGTGACGGAATGGGTGTATTATTGGCATAATGGAATGGGTGAACTAATAGCTCAGGCAATGGGTGTATTACTGGCAGAGGGATATAGGTGAATTAATGGCTGAGGGAATGGCTGAATTAAACCTGAGAGAATGGTTGAACTAATGGCTGAGGGAATGGGCGTATTAGTGGCCTAGGGAATCGGTGTATTAGTGGCTGCGTAAATCAGTGAATCAATGTCTGAGGGAGTGGGTGAATTAATGGATGAGTATGATGAGTGTAAATGCATTAAAGCTTGGCGGGGCTCTGGGAGTGCCCACTCCTACGGCCTACCCCCGATGGGTGTCCCCGCCCTGATGCTTACCCCCCCTGCAGATGAACAGGAGACCACAGGTGCCATCAGCTACACGGTGGAGTTGAAACGCTACGGGGGCCCCCTGGGCATCACCATCTCAGGCACAGAGGAGCCTTTCGATCCCATTGTCATCTCAGGACTCACCAAGCGTGGCTTGGCTGAGAGGTGAGCCGGGGCTCTGTGGGGACACACAGGTGAGCCCAGGGACCCCATGGGGCAGGAGCTGGGCTTTGGGATCAGCCAAACTGGATCTTACCTTTGTTCCAACATCGATGGCCTGGGTGACCTGGGGCCTGTCCCATCCCTCTCTGCCAGGGCCAGCCCCTGGCAGACCTCCTGACTTCAGGTAACTGCTGGATAAATGTATGCTCATCCCTCTGCTCCCCCAAACCTGGAGATCACCCCATTTCTGGAAAGTCAGCATGTGAGTCTTTTTGGAGCACCTGCTATGTGCCTTCATAGTACAGGGGCCATGTCCCTGGTACCTGGGTCCCAGCACAGCCTGGCACCTCTCTTGAGGCATTGGGGCAGGGGTCCCTGCTATCCTCTCCCCTAGAAAGTTTCCCTGAAATTGTGGCAGAAGGGAGAGATGTGGGAAGAGGGGTGTCCAGGCTGTCCAGTTTGGAGGCGGAAGCAGGTGGATCTGGGCCCAGAAGTGGAACTGGTCCCCACGAGGGTCACAGGGAGGCAACCCCAGTGTGGGTGAGACAGCCTTTCTCTGGACAGCTTTGCAGTGAGCTCCAGGCACTGAGAAGAGCTTTCTGTAAAAAGGAAGCCTTGCCCAGCCTGGTGGGCAGAATGGCCCCTTGGAGGAGGACACAGCGCAAGGGGCGAAACCATGGTGGGGTGGTGCAGGAGGATGGGAAGGATTCTGGGGCTGAGGTGTCAACCTGTTGGAGTCTGTGCTCCTGGATCGCCCCCTGCTGGGTGTCCAGCAGACTGCAGAGGCCAGTGGGACCGGTTCTGACCTCAAATGTCTTCATCCACTCTGGCATTTTCTGAGTACCTACTGTGCGCCAGCCCTACAGGGCACAGTAGACAACCTGTCTGCCTTTGCCTGGCCGATCCAGGTCAGCGCTGTCTAACTGAAGTATAATGTGAGCCACAAATTTATTTATAAACTTTTTAGCAGCCACATTAGAAAAGTAAAAAGAAAATTTTTAGATCTTAAATATGTACTTATTTCAACATGTAATCAATATAAAAATAATTAACAAAGTATTTTACATTCTTCTTCCATATTATATCTTCAGAATCTGGTGTGTATTTTACACCTCCAGCATGTCTCCGTTCAGGCCAGCCACAATTCAGGAGCCCAGTAGCCACATGTGGCTGGTGGCCATCATACTGGACGGCACAGCTCTGGCCTTCCCCCCAAATCCACCATATTCTGACTCAGTCACTCCCCTAGGCCCTCGGGGAGCTTGCTGGGCAATGCTGGGCGTGGAGAGCAAAATCTACATTTAGAGTTTAAGACCCCCCACTCCAGCCCACTGCTTCCTTCTCCCCCACCCAGGTCAGGTGCATCTCAGCACCTGCTGCAACCCCCCTCCCCACCCTCAGCCCTGGCTGCTTCTCAGAATTATCTTCCCTGGCCCTGCTCCCAGGGTTACGATTTCATTGGTCAGGGGGAGGGGCCAGGCATCTGCCCTTTTTAAAAAGCTCCTTAGGTAATTCTAATAGTATCTAGGTAGAAAACCATTGGGCTAGTACACTGCTACTGCTTTGCCTTTTCATCTCTCCCCACCCCCACCATAGCCCTCTCTGAAGTCAGCTGGACCCTGGGGCTTAGGCTTATTCTCTAGGTGGGGAAACTGAGACCCAAGGAGAGGGAAAGGCTACACATGGATTTCAGCTGGAGGGAAACGTGAATTCATTCCACCCATCCATCCTTCAATTATAATTTGATAAAATACGTATTATCACCCTTACTTTACAGATGAAAGAACTGAGATTCAGGGAAGTTAAAGAACTGGGCTAAGACCACATAGTAGTTGTCAGCTAGTGTGTGGCATTCAAACCATCCTCAAAACTCATGCTGGACACTGGTTCCAGAGCCTAACTTTTACACTTGAGCAGGATAATCCCCTCCCAGATGCTAGACTTCATACTTCTGTTAATACAATCACACTTGCTTTCCCCCCCACCCAGGGTGGGTTTAACTGGGGTCAGCCAGGCTTGTGCTTTGGGGTTCCTGAGTTCCCCCAGGGCAGACCCCCACTTCAAGGCCCTGTCTAACTCCCATCCTCTACCCTGTGCCCCCTCTCCAGGACTGGCGCTATCCACGTTGGGGACCGTATCCTGGCCATCAACAGTGTTAGCCTCAAGGGCCGGCCATTGAGTGAGGCCATCCACCTCTTGCAGGTGGCTGGTGAGACCGTCACCCTGAAGATCAAGAAGCAGCTAGACCGTGAGCCTCACCCCACACCTGGGCGCCGTCCAGCCCATTTAGGAAGAGAGATCCCTCAGCCTCTGTGCCAAGCTTTGTGAGGCCCAACCTCACTGAATTGTTGCTCACCCCGTGGAGGTGGGAGGGTACCTGGGACAGTGGAGACAGAGGAGACAAGACTCAGAGTGATGGGAGCGATGGGCCTGAGGTCATACAGCCAGTGTGGGGCCCTCTGGGCCTGAACCATGCTCTTCATCACCTCCTGCCTCTTGAGGTGCCTGCTTGTTTTGCCTTGTGGCCGTCACTCATACATTCCTCAGTTTCCCCTGAATCTGTCCCCCATGCTTTGGTAGGGAGTGGATGGAGCCTGAGCTTTAAAGCCTTCCTTCTAATCTGGGCTCCACTGTTGCTCACCGTGTGACCTTGGGCATGCTGTGCAGCCTTTCTGAGTCTCAGTTTTCACATCTCTGAAACGGGTTTGCCTATTGGCGTGCCTCCCATCTCACCTGTCAGCTTGCCCAGAAGGAGGCTCAGGGAGCCCAGGGCCTGTGAGTTCCCAAACCAGGGCGAAGTGGGGAAACTGAGGCTGGTTGAGCACCTTTGTCTCCAAGGTCAGAAGCCAGTGGCAGTGACACCCGCTTTTCCTCCCAGGCCCCCTCCTACCCCGCAAATCGGGCAGCCTCAGCGAAGCCAGCGATGCGGATGAGGACCCGCCAGAGGCGCTGAAAGGCGGCCTGCTGGCAGCCCGATCCTCGTCCACTGTGCCCAGTGTGGACAGCGCAGTGGAGTCCTGGGGCAGCTTGGCCACTGAGGGTGGCTTTGGGGGCCCAGGTAACACCTTGGGCCCCTGGACAAGCACCGTGTTCTCCGTGGGCCCTTGTAGGGGCTGTTCCCTCCGCCTAACCCTTCTTGCTCCCCTTCTGCTGGCCCCATCCTTTAGGGACACTTCCTGAAGGCAGACCTGATTGGGCCCCATTAGCCATTCTGAGGGCCGCTCACTCCTGAGAGTGTGGACTGCAGGCCTTCCTGGGCTTTGATCGGCATCCACAGTACTGCAGCTGCCCATTCAGATCCCCCCCCACGAGGCCTGGGACCAAGTGGTCTTACTTCTGCCTCCTTCGTTCCCAGCCCGACAGCCAGCACACAGCAAGTGCTCGGTGTTGATTGCATCCCATTGAAGGCGGGAAGGTAGAAAGCCCCCTCCCACCCCATCCTATGAGACCCTCTTGGGTGGACACCCGCAGGGCGCCCCCAAGGACACAAGCTCCCCTGCCCATGCGTGTTGAGACCCATGGGTGCCCTTGGGGGGTATCTGAATCTGGTGGCTGGCCTTCTGGTCTCTGGGACCCAGAACCACAGGGACTCCCCAAGGCCCAGCTCAGGGAGTAGTGGAGTGAGGCCTCTAAGTAGCCTCAGGTGGCCCTCAGCCCTGGTCCTCACTCACTGGATATCTGCCCGATCTCAGTCTCAGCTTCTCCATCTCCAGAGGTGGGTCAGCATCTCTCAGCATCACCCCCTGGGGCAAGACCTTCAGAGCTGGCAGGGAGAAGGGGATGGTTAACACAGTGGACCTCCCTCTCAGGCAGGGATCGGCCAAGCCGAGCCCCGTGGAGCTGGGACAGGATCCTGGAGCCCCAGCATTAAGTCTGCTGTTGATCAGGAGATCAAGGGGGTTCTGGGGTAGGGGTCCGGGTGGCAGGGGTCCTCAGGGGACTCTGGGTAGTCAGGCAGACCCAGAGAGGGCAAAGACCTCTCCTGGGCCACCCAGCACACCTAGAGATGGGGCAGGAAGGAGGGCAAGCTAAGGGCACAGAGAGGATATAGGCGCCCGCTCTGTCCACCTGCCAGGTTCCTACACTCCACAGGCGGCAGCCCGGGGCGTGACCCCCCAGGAGTGGCGGTGCAGCCGGCTGAGAAGCAGTCCCCCACCCACCGAGCCCCGGAGGACGAGCTACACCCCAGCCCCTGCCGACGAGAGCTTCCCCGAGGAGGAAGAGGAAGACGACTGGGGGCCACCAGCTAGGTCTGTGGTGGGGACTCCACGGGGGACACCGGCTCGCCCTCTTGGCCAGGACGGGCGCGGGGAGCCAGTCCCTGTGCCAAGGCGATGGGGGCGATGGGCAAGTCTTGTCTGGCCTCAGGAGGGCACCTCCTGGGAGAGGAGAGGAAGTGTGGAGCAGAGCCATCTCAGAAGGCTGAGGCGGGGGAAGGGCACGCTGGCTGGAGGGCACAGCAGGGGCAAAGGTGTGAGGCTGGAGAGGCAGCCTGGCCGGCCCTCCCCACACCTGGTGTTCAGCTGTTCCCAGACACTGAGGGCTCAGACCCACACCCTCCCGACTTGGCCCAGATGGTCATGGCCTCCTGCAGTGGCCCTCGGGTCATGGTTACAAGCGCCAGCCCTGGGCTGGGGACATGGTGGTTTCTGTGGTGAATTCAGATGCTCCTGCGGGGAGCACACCCGGTGGAGAAATGCTGGTCCTCGTGCGGCCCCAGCCACCAGCTTCCCACGGCTCTGCTTTGGTCGGGCAGTTCCTTCTGCCTAGAATGCTGTCCCCTCCCCTCTCCTGGCCGATGCCTGCTCATCCTTTAGACCTGCCTCTGGGAGGCTTCCCTGATCCTCCCTCCCTCTGCTGGTACCCACAGCTGCTCACGTGAGCCTCCTGGTGGCACTGGTGGTCTACCTGTTAATCATCTGGCTGTCGTGTCTTCTACTTGGCATCCCGAGCTCAGCCAGGCATCCAGTAGCTGCTCACACGCGCTCCATGAGGGACCCTCAGATCCTTAAGAACAGGGCCTTCACCTTATTCCCCTCCATAGCCCTGTGCCCAGGAGAGGGCCTGGCTCAAAACGTTCGTAGAACTGACTTGAATGGAGCAGATGGCCTTCAGTCTAAGTCTTCTCATCTCTGAAACGGGAAGGGAAGGAGGCACCTAATTTGCGTCACTGTCCTGGCCACTCCCTTTGAGAGGAAAGCCTGCATGCCTTCGTGAGAGAGAGTGCTTTGCACACCACAGCACACTTGATAACGTCCAGGGCTTTGTAGATGGCAAAGGGCTTTGTAAACGGTGAAGCGTGAAAACGTGGCTTGTTACCATTCTGATGAGACCCGATTTTAGAGCTGATAACGGGCCATACCTCCCGTGATGGAAGTTATAGGGTGGCACAGCCCTTTCCCCAGCCCTAATACTCCATCGTCTCCATCCATCTGTGTCCTTGCCAGCTCCAGCTCTGTCCCTGTCACTGTCCTGCAATGCCTTGTGTCTGGGTGGGACCTGGGGTTTTCCTCTGGGGCTGCACCATGGATCTCCTGTCTGTCTGTCTGTCTGTCTGTCTGTCCGTCTGTCTCTCTTCTCAGGCGTCCTGTGTCACCGCTCTCCACCCCGTCTCATCTGCCCCTGTTCTAGCTGGCCATCGACAGTCCTGGTTGCCCCTAACTGCGTCTTCCCCCCATTCCGTGTCACCAACCACCACCCCGGGCCCCCGGCACTGCCACCGAGGACGCCTGCCTTCCTGCCCACCCACCCGCCCACCCAATGGCCCCTTGAGCCCAACGCAGGGCCCCAGGGCCCGGAAGACTCCTCAGGCCCCAGCCCACCCGCCAGGAGCTGACGCTCTCTGGTTCCTACGTTACAGCCCTGCCCCTGGCCCCACCTGCGAGGAGGGCTTCTGGCGCATGTTCGGGGAAGCCCTTGAAGACCTGGAGTCATGTGGTCAGTCGGAGCTGCTGAGGGAGCTGGAGGTACGCCCTGCCCCCCCCCAGGCCCCCGTGGGAGGTGGCACGTTGATGGCATTGTGCTCTTGTGTAACACGTACAAGGGTACTCACCTGGCACCCTCTGTGTAAAGGTGCCTTCACGTGCATACAGACTGTGGATGGACCCGTGTGCAAGTGTGACTGAGCACCGTGGTGTGGCACGTTAATTGGGGTGTGTGCGCACTGGGAGCATGTGTGTGTGCATGCAGGTGAGCACGCTCATGCATGCACAATGCTGAGTACTGTCAGAACACGTGTCAGTGTGCACATTTGGATGCATAAGGGCAGTTGTGGTGTCTGTGTGTGCATGTCGTTAGCATGCCCAGTGGAAGCTTGTGGATGTCAACATCAGTAACAGCATGGGACATGAGAGGCCGAGAGGTGAATGCGGCTTTCTCTGAGGTCAGCCTTGCCCACGATGGAAAAGGCTGCCTGGGGAGACCTAGGGAGGATCTCATTGGGTCAATTCTGAAGCTCCTTCATATTCTGAGAGCAGTAATTTACACTCTGTTTATCTGTGCTTTTGCCCTATTTTTGTTCCTAAAATTATTGATTGAGCCTTTTTTTTTTCTCTATCAGCCTTGCCAATTACTAGGCTCATCAGAGAACCAAGTTTTGTTTTTGTTAACTATGTCTCATATTTCATTGTTTCCTATCTTACTCTTTTGTATGCCTAGCTTCGATATTCCCTTCCTTCGACTTTGTCTTTAAATCTTGATACTTTTCCTGGTTTCTTAACTCCTTAGTCTTCAGTCTTTCTTGCTCCCTAACATCGTGCATTTAAAGATAGGAATTTACCTGTAAGCACTTACCTGCCTCCCACAGGGTTCAAGTTGTACTTTTATGGTCTATTCAGTTCCTAACACTGTCCTCTGGGGCTGCACCATGGATCTCCCCCCCCGCCCCCCCCCGCCTGTCTCTCCGTCCGTCTCTCTTCCCAGGCGTCCTGTGTCACCACTCTCCACCCCATGTCATCTGCCCCTGTTCTAGCTGGCCACTGACAGTCCCGCTTGCCCCTAACTGCGTCTTCCCCCCATTCCGTGGCACCAGCCACTGCCCTGGGGCCCCAGCACTGCCACTGAGGACGTGCTGCAGGGTTAAGCCTCTGCCCTCCCAGCCCCATCCTGTGCACTCTCTCAAATGCAGGGCCTCCGTCCACATCTGTCCATTGCTGGGGTTTTGCACATGCTGTTTCCTCTTCCTGCCAGGGACTCTCCTTCCTCCACATTTCTTGCTCATCTTTCAGATCTCGGCTCTGGAAGCTTTCCCGATCCCTCATACTGACCAGTTTCACTGTTCCAGCCTCTCACATTCTGTGTACCTTGGCCTCTGTGACATTTACTGCCATGTGTAATTTCATCTTCTTTATTTTTGTGACTAGCAAGTTAGCAGAGTGGTTAAGACCCTCGACCCTGGAGCCAGACTCTGAGTTCAAATCTTAATCTTTCTAAGCCTCAGTTTCCTCTTTTGTAAAATGGGCGGGGGGGG
>NW_021703780.1:99058527-99060685 GCF_005190385.1 Monodon monoceros | reverse complement strand
GGGGGGGGATGTTATTTGCCTGGCTCATAATATTGCAGAGCATAAAATGAGTTCTGTGTGTCAAGTGCTTGGAACTGAGTCCAACGCAGTATAAGTGCCAATGATTGTTATTCTGATTGCTCATCATTGGGCTGAGAGCCTAGGAGGGCAGGGACCTCATCTGTTCTGTTCACCATTGTGACCTTGAAGGCTGGCACACAGTAGGTGTCCATAGATGCTGACCGCACACAGAGCAGGAAGCATCTGAGTGAAGAGCTGTGTCCCTACAGGCATCCATCATGACAGGCACCGTGCAGAACGTGGCCCTCGAGGGCAGGCCTGGCCACCGGCCCTGGAGGAGGAACCAGGAGATACGAGCTTCCCCAGAAGAAATGCAGGAGGTGCTGCTGCCGACACCCTTGGAGATGCACAAGGTGGGTGCTGGGGGAGCACAGGAGGCCTGGATGCATGTCCTGATGCCGTGGGTATTCGCCATAGCTCCAGATGGGCCCCGCCCCTCTCTGGGCTTCATTCTCCTCCACCAATAAAACACAGATTTTATAGAAGGCAGAGTTTTCCAAAACTCCTGCCATTTGGGCGATACACACACACACACACACACACACACACACACACTCGTGATACTTTTCTTTAAGTAGACTCACTTTTTCCCTACTTAAGTTATCGTGTGCGTGTATAGTATAAAGGCTTCTATATGTGTGTGTATATATATATATGTGTGCGTGCATATCAGTACCTTAAATGAGAGGCCAGCGTTTTTGCCATCTATAGGCTACTGTCTAGGAAAACAAAACACAGAAGAGAAAAAAGACCTCTCGGCCCATAATAACCTTCAGAAGGCTCTGAGCCTGAAGCCAGCTCTTTGGTGGACGGGGAGATGGGAAGTGTCAAAGGGTGGTGAAAACACATGTCCACCCCACTGAGACTTTCTCCTGGAATGGAAGCAGGAAGATTGAAAAAGAACTGAAAGGAACTCCTTTTCCTACAGCTTCCACTGTGACTGAGTGCTGTAGATGGAGGGTCAGCGGAGGTGGAGGGGAGGGGGTGCTCCAGAAGCCAAGGCTTGGGCACGATGCCGAGGCAGTAACACACGTGGAAGAGCAGCCAGGTGGGCTAGGGCTGGGTCCCGGAGGCATCAGATGCCAGACCAAGGGGCTTAGGCAGCTGTGGGAGGCTAGGGGGAAAGATCGGGGCTCCAGAGGTCTCCTCCTCCTGTTCCCAGGTGACACTGCACAAGGACCCTGTACGGAGTGACTTTGGTTTTAGTGTCTCAGATGGCCTCCTGGAGAAGGGCGTCTATGTCCACACTGTGCGCCCTGATGGGCCAGCTCAACGTGGGGGTCTCCAGCCCTTTGACAGGGTCCTCCAGGTAATGCCGGGTGGTGGCACTATGGATGGAGTGGCCGTTCCTAGCCCCATAGTGGGGAGAAAGCCTGACTTCTACGTTGGCTGAGTGGCCTTGAGCAGGTTGCCTCCTCTCTCTGAGCCCCAGGTTTCTTTTTTTAAAAAAAAAAAAATCCTTTATTTTTTATAGATTTAATTAATTAATTAGTTTGTTTTTGGCTGTGTTGAGTCTTCGTTGCTGTGCACGGGCCTTCTCTCGTTGTGGTGAGCTGGGGCTACTCTTCGTTATGGTGCGTGGGCTTCAGTAGTGTGGCTCACAGGCTCTAGAGTGCAGGCTCAGTAATTGTGGCGCACGGGCTTAGCTGCTCCGTGGCATGTGGGATCTTCCTGGACCAGGGCTCAAACCCGTGTCCCCTGCATTGGCAGGCAGATTCTTAACCACTGCACCACCAGGGAAGCCCTGAGCCCCAGGTTTCTCATCTGAAAGAAGGGAATGACAACACACTTGTATTGGTGAGGTTAGACTAAATTATGCTGCAGGAACAAACAATCCCAAATCTCAGTGGCTTAATACATATGAACATTTATTTATCACTTATATGATATGTCCACTGTGGGCCAGTGTGGGCCTTGCTCCACCTGGATTGGTGGAGGCTCCACCCTCTAGTAAATGCCTTGGACTCCATGGCAACTAAGTCATATGATCTCACTAACAGCAAGGGAGCCTGGGAAATGTGAGTGGGCAGATAGAAGCTGTGGGGCATCCCTGGCACACCCTTTCCCATGCCCCACATTCTAGGCAGGAGGCTCAGCG
>NW_021703780.1:99053451-99058427 GCF_005190385.1 Monodon monoceros | reverse complement strand
AACTGTTCAGGGTCGCTGCATCTTCCTTGGCTGCTGTCGAGCGTAGCTTTCCCAAGCCCAGCGGGCAGACATGGTTCTGCCCTGACAGGTAGGCCAGTACCTGCTCAGAGACTGTCAACCCCTTAATTGTCCAGAGGGGGTCAGACCAGAGGAGTTCACACAGCACGAGCAGGGACCCAGGGTGGAAGGAAGAGACGTCTTGACTCCCTATCGAGTCCCTTGAGTGGAAGAGCCTTTTTCAGGCCTCCAGGGATTCAGGGGTAGAGGAGGAGGAAGGTGGGAGTGGGCACCCCCTGTTTTCCTGAGACCCTGTTAAGAGCTGGGAAGGGGCAGAACAGGTCCCAAGACCTGGCTGAATCCTTTCTGCCCACCTCCATCTCAGGGGCCACAGCCCAGGCCACCAGGTGGAGACCCCGGGCCCTTCTCAAAACCAAAAGGGTTTCTGGGCTGCAGAAAATGAGGAAAGTGGTTTTAAGGGATACCGGTGCTTCCAGATTTCAAGTGAGAATCAACTTCCTTGAATGACCACTTTGGACACTGTCGCTGCTGGGTGTGGGAAAGAATGGCCTGTCTCCCCTGCCTGTCTGTCCGGCTCTGCTTCTCTCTCCTCCTTCACTGATTTATTTGGCTAGGAACTCTATCATCTTACATATCCTACTTATTTCCATGGTTTTCCCATCTTCACAGTAATAGCAGCTGAATGGAACCCCCTGGGTCTTTTGTCCTGAAATGACTCCCACCCACCCTGAGGGGCCTGGGCTAAGACGGGTGTACTCATATGATCCAGTGGCCACACGTCCTACTGAAGCAGCAGGAGGGGCTGACAGCCCAAAGCCTGACACCAAGCTCGCCCAATGGGCCCAGAACTGCGGTCTCAAACTACAGAGGCTTCGACCAGAGTCTCAGAAATGAAAGAACCCCTCAAAGGGCAGTGCTTCCTGGGAATCCAGACACCCCAGTTCAGAGTCTCCTAAGTGAGGATGCTGGTGAGCCCTGAACACCAGACTCTGGAGAAGGGAAGCGGCTGGCCTCTTCTGCTGAGCAGCCTCCTTCCTGGTGGGAGGCTGTCCAGATGAAGTAGCCCCCGCCTTCCCCCTCAATGCTCCCCCGGGGGACGCTAACCACCTGAGCCAGCATGAGGCATCGCCGGGAAGCTGCACCCACCTGCCTGCGACCGCACACGTGGGATCAGGTCCCGCCTTGCTCACCTCCTGAGACACAGCGCTCACTCCTCCCTCACAGCCACTCAGGCTGCATAGCTCTTCTGGGAGAACACTCCTTACGTGGAGCTGAGCTGTCCCCGCACTAGACGCTATTCCCAGGGGTTCTGGAGGTACCTGGGGCAGCCCCTGTACTCCCAGCTGAGCAGCCTGCCTTGACCCCTACTGGGAAGGCCCCACACTGGGCATCTTGGAGGTCCAACTGGAGAAAGACCTCGATATCACCGCAACTGGGCCCAGCCCCCTGTTGCCGCAGACGTGGAGAAGAGTCTGGTCAGAGCCTGCCAGATGACAGATGGATGAGTGGGTGGCCACTTCTTCAGCCTGGCTGCATGTGTGGGCGCCAGGATCTTCCAAGGTGTCCAGACCACGTGCTGACATCACAGCATCCGTGGGCCTCTGGGGCCCGGTGCTCGTGGGGCCCGGCTGCTCTGGGCCAGCGGGTTGCGGCTGATCACCAGCTCCACGACATCGCCCGCCTCAGCCAGGAGCGGCACCGTCAGGCAGCAGTCAAGGTCCCGCGTGTGAACGTGGTTGACCTGCACATGCACAGCCATGGGGCAGATGGCGTCAGCTCAGCCTGCACTGAAGTAGGTGAGAATTTCCTCAAATACAGACCCTGCCCAGCCCAGACACAGGGTGAATCTGAACACTCACCCAGAGGAAGGCACTCTCATTTTAGTCTTTCAACCCTTCCATGCATCCTTCACCCTCCAGCACCTGCATGTCTCCATTTTTTTTTTCTCATCTGAAAAATCTTATTTTTTGCGGTACACGGGCCTCTCACTGTTGTGGTCTCTCCCGTTGCGGAGCACAGGCTCTGGACGTGCAGGCTCAGCGGCCATGGCTCACGGGCCCAGCCGCTCCACAGCATGTGGGATCTTCCCGGACCGAGGCACGAACCTGTGTCCCCTGCATCGGCAGGTGGACTCTCAACCACTGCACCGCCAGGGAAGCCCCTTAGTTATTTATTTTTTAAATGTTTCTTTATTGTGGTAAAAGTCACATAATATAAAACATACTATTTTAACCTTATTTAACTGTAGAGTTTAGTGGCACTAAGTGCATTCACATTGTTGTACAGCTGTCACCATCATCCATCTCCTGAAGTTTTCACCCTCCTAAACTGAAACTCTCTCCCCATTAAACACTAACTCTGAAATCCACCCCCAAACACTGGCCCCTGGCATCTACCAGTGTACTTTCTGACTATGAATTTGGCTATTCTAGGTACCTCATATAAGTGGAGTCAAACAGTATTTGTCTGCACATCATGTATATTGGAGTGCATTTTTAAGGTTAACTTAATATATGTCCTGCAAACAGACTGGACCTTTTTTTTCCCCCATGCTATACAGTAGGCCCTCACTAGCCATCTACTTCATATATAGTAGTGTACATACATCAATCCCAATCTCCCAGTCCATCCCACCCCCCTCCCCACTTGGTGTCCATATGTTTTATACATCGGTGTCTCTATTTCTGTTTTGCAAATAGGTTCATCTCTACCTTTTTTCTAAATTCCACATATATGTGTTAATATACGATATTTGTTTTTTCCTTTCTGACTTACTTCACTCTATATGACAGTCTCTAGAAATAAACCTACTAAGGAGGCAAAAGACCTGTACTCAGAAAACTATAAGACACTGATGAAAGAAATCAAAGACAACACAAACAGATGGAGAGATATACATGTTCTTGGATTGAAAGAATATTGTGAAAATGACTATACTACCCAAAGCAATCTACAGACTCAATGCAATTCCTGTCAAATTACCAATAGCGTTTTTCACAGAATTAGAACAAAAAATTTTACAATGTGTATGGAAACACAAAAGACCACAAATAGCCAAAGCAATCTTGAGAAAGAAAATGGAGCTGAAGAAATCAGGCTCCCTGACTTCAGATTATACTACAAAGCAACAGTAATCAAGACAGTCTGGTATTGGCACCAAAACAGAAATATAGATCAATGGAACAGGATAGAAAGCCCAGAGATAAACCCATGCACCTATGGTCAACTAATCTATGACAAAGGGGGCAAGAATATACAATGGAGAAAAGACAGCCTCTCCCATAAGTGGTGCTGGGAAAACTGGACAGCTACATGTAAAAGAATGAAATTAGAACACTCCCTAACACCATACACAAAAATAAACTCCAAATGGATTAACGACCCAAATGTAAGGCTGGACACTATAAAACTCTTAGACAAAAGCATAGGCAGCACACTCTTCGACATAAATCACAGGAAGATCATTTTTGATTCACCTCCTAGAGTAATGAAAATAAAAACAAAAATAAACAAATGGGACCTAATGAAACTTAAAAGCTTTTGCACAGCAAAGGAAACCATAAACAAGACGAAAAGACAACCCTCAGATTGGGAGAAAATATTTTCAAACGAATCAATGGACAAAGGATTAATCTCCAAAATATATAAACAGCTCATGCAGCTCAATATTAGAAAAACAAACAACTCAATCCAAAAATGGGCAGAAGACCTAAATTGACATTTCTCCAAAGACAACATACAGATGGCCAAGAAGCACATGAAAGGCTGCTCAACATCACTAATTATTAGAGAAATGCAAATCAAAACTACAATGAGGTATCACCTCACAGCAGTTAGAATGGGCATCATCAGAAAATCTACAAACAACAAATGCTGGAGAGGATGTGGAGAAAAGGGAAGCCTCTTGCACTGTTGGTGGGAATGTAAATCGATACAGCCACTATGGAGAACAGTATGGAGGTTCCTTAAAAAACTACAAATAGAGCTACCATATGACCCAGCAATCCCACTACTGGGCATATACCCAGAGAAAACCATAATTCAAAAAGACACATGCACCCCAATGTTCACTGCAGCACTATTTACAATAGCCAGGTCATGGAAGCAACCTAAATGCCCATCGACAGACGAATGGATAAAGAAGATGTGGTACACATATACAATGGAATATTACTCAGCCAAAAAAGGAACGAAATTGGGTCATTTGTTGAGACGTGGATGAACCTAGAGACTGTCATACAGAGTGAAGTAAGTCAGAAAGAGAAAAATAAATATCTTATATTAACACATATATGTGGAATCTAGAAAAATGGTACAGATGAACTGGTTTGCAGGGCAGAAATTGAGACAAAGATGTAGAGAACAAACGTATGGACACCAAGCGGGGAAAGCAGCGGGAGGGTGGTGGTGGTGGTGGGATGAATTGTGTGATTGGGATTGACACGTATTCAGTGATGTGTGTAAAATTCATGACTAATAAGAACCTGCTGTATATATAAAAAAAAACTACAATGAGGTACCACCTCACACCAGTCGGAATGGGCATCATCAGAAAATCTACAAACAACAAATGCTGGAGAGGGTGTGGAGAAAAGGGAACCCTCTTACACTGTTGGTTGGAATGTAAATTGGTACAGCCACTATGGAGAACAGTATGGAGGTTCCTTAAAAAACTACAAATAGAGCTACCATATGACCCTGCAATCCCACTCTTGCGCATGTACCCAGAGAAGACCATGATTCCAAAAGACACATGCACCCGTTCACTGCAGCACTACTTACAATAGGCAGGTCATGGAAGCAACCTAAATGTCCACCAACAGAGGAATGGATAAAGAAGATGTAGTACATATATACAATGGAATATTAGCCATAAAAAGGAACAAAATTGTGCCATTTGCAGAGACGTGGATGGACCTAGAGACTGTCTCCATTTTTTAACATCACAAGCAGACCAC
>NW_021703780.1:99043365-99053351 GCF_005190385.1 Monodon monoceros | reverse complement strand
GGGCCAGACCCCGAGGGGCTGGAGAAAGGAAGGCTGTCGGGAGACGCCTCACGACACTTGTCTTAGCCAATAAGAAAGATGCCAAAATAATGAACCAACCCCTCAAATATACAGGGACTCAAAGCCCACAGATGAGGCCCAACAGGAAAAGTGTGATGCTGAGAGCACTGGGAACCATTGCATCAAGAGCAGAGTCCCTTTTATTTCGAGACGGAGGCAGGGATAGTCAGAAGGGCTGTCAGAACCGTCCGTGTGCGAGGGAGCGGCGTCCTTCCTGGTGCGTCCCAGGGAGGGAGTGGAGGCTGCCCAGCAGGAGCGGGGGTCTCAGGGCTGCAGACCTCACGCAGATGGGGCTGTGGCCTGGATGGGGATTCCGATCAGGTTCTGGTTGTTCCCCCAGCCGACATCTCTCGCAGCTGCTTGTAGGGGAAGCGTGGTGTACGTATTTGGTGAGGGGCGAGGGGTGAGCAAGTGGACCAAAGGACGTGGCCCCAGGCGCCCGGGACCCCGGGGAGGGGGCGGTGCTCTTCTTTCCTCAGCTCTCCACCCTCAGTTCTCCACCCTCAGCTCTGTATTCATCTCAGAGGCTCTTGTTGAAGACCCCAGCCCGGGGCCGCCCTGGCGCCTAGCAGGGAGTGCCAGGAGCGAGCTTTCATTGGGGCGAGGTGATCCCCAAACTTTCCTGCAAATTCAGGCACAAGTACAACCCACGCTGGTAACCTGGGAGATAAGGAAACTCTTTATTCCCCCTTCCCCGCAAAAGCTGGGGTCGGGTACGCACTATGTGGGGATCGAGGTCAGGAGGTGAGTCAGGGTTGTTCGGGGGCAGGCACCCCAGAACCGGCATTCCTCCCTGAACCAGGACGGAAGGCACTCCACCTTTAAAATCCCAAGTACGGACACCCCTCCACCCAGCCCGCATTTGGATCTAAACTGTGCCATTTAAACAGAAACTTCCAAGTTCAGGGTGTAAAGTAAACTGAAACGTTGTCACGCGGAAACGGCAGTGACTGCCTCGGGGGTGTGGAGAGCAGGATCCGGCTCTGGCGTTCAGAGCAGGGGCTCTCTGAATCCTGGGACCCCCTCCCCAAATCTGGGCAGGGGAGGAGTCTCGGGTGTCCCCCTCCCAAGGGGCAGAGACGATTCTGAACCTCTCGTCTTTAGCAAGCATTCACAGTCCGCTGTCTCCAAAACATATACCCTGCTAAACAGCACCCAATCCTATTCCAAACCGTCAGCAAGTCTGTGTGCCTGTTCTACGACGCATTTATGGTTGCTACTGTATCTGATTTGATTGTATTGTTTTGGGGTTTTTTCCTAATTTTATCAAGTAGGAATGTGACCTGTTCTCCTTTGTCTTACGGAACATTAGTAAACTAACCACTGTCGATGACTGGGGACAGGTTACGTGCGGGGGCGAGGAGGGCCACAGTGTTTCGGGTTGGTAGGCAAATTGCAACATTCTGGAAATGGCCCGAAAAAGGCCTCTTCTTATAAGATTCTCAGACCAAATTCTAGACCAAAGACACATGCAGACCAAGTCCCCAGGCCCTGCCTGGAAGGAAGGTCAGCCACTTTCCCAAACCTGACCCTCGCCCATCTCCCGAGCACCTGTCTCCACTTGTGACCCTCCTGTCAGATACCCTAGCTCTTGTGTATCAGCAGAACTCTGCTCTGTGAGTACAATGTGTAATGGTGTGTGACTTCTATGTCTCCACATAAAGGAAACTTGTCATTGGAGCTCACGACTCTGGTCCGCCTGTCTCTGGGCAGTCCGCCATCCATGCTCTACCTGGGATGGGTTGGAAATTCTGATGCTTGCAGCCAGATCTGGGAGGGATGCAAGAGAGAGGTTTAAAGGATGTTTTTAGCATGCAGAAATGGGTAATGGCCCCAGGATAATCTCACCTGGGGAGATGCTCTGTCCAGCTGGGCCTGGGCCCTGTTAGTCCCTATGGTGGAACCGTACGGTCACTGATAGAGAGGCTTCCTGGGCCCCCCGGTCAGCACCCTTGTTGTCAAAGGGGCATGTTCTCCCTGAAGACCAAAGACCAGCCTTTATGAAAAAGGACATGCTCCGTCCCCAGAGTTCAGGGACGCAGTGAGCTGCAACCCACCCTGTGGCCATGCTCATGGGCCAGCTGCATCCCAAGGTATGGCTTAGTGGGACGGGAGCTGGTCCACCCGGCACCCTCCCCTCAGCAGCCGTCTGGAAGCGAGGCACTGAGACGTCTGTTGCACCACAGGAAACTGAGGGGTCCAGACAGAGCCCCTCAGACAGGATTTAGCCTGAGGTCACGTGGGAAATTCCCAGGTGGCCGGAAGTGGCCTTGGATGATTTCTGGGCCATACACAGCTCGCTCTCTGTAGCTCCAGTCCCACATTCTCACCCCAGATCCCCAGCACACCCCAAGACAGTGGGGGGACAGAGGGGAGAGGGAGCCCCCCTCAGCCTAGCCCAGAGTGTTCTTGTGTCCCCAGGTGCCAGCACACGGCAGTCAGGGCCCCAGCCAACATCTCCCAGCACTACCCCTCCAGCTGGGGCAACGCTCTGGCAGCCAGTGCTCCGGCAGGCGTGCCTCCCTTCCGCACCAAGCCTCAGACACAGTCTGGGAAAGGACCCAAGAGAGACCCCCTCAAGGGGGCTAGAGGTCCCATCCAGCCCTCAAACCCAAGGTCAGGTGGGCCAGGCAAGGCTGTCCACGTGGATGCTATGAATATCACTGTGCAAAAATCCAGCAAGCACAAACCCACAAAACAACAAAGCTCAGACATCAAAACTTGGAGAGGGGTGTAGGTACCCAGAGGCCAGGAAATAGCATTTCCCCCCTCCTCTGTGCCCCCTCTCAGTGCCAGGCTTTCAGACTGCAGCTCGGAAGCTGGGTTTCATTGTTCTCTTACGGGTGTCACTACAGACTATTCCGCCGTGTTCCCTGAGGGATTGGAGCATCTTGTTATATACTTGGCTTCAAATTGAGATGTTGGCTTAATTTTTTTTTTTTAAACCCAATTAATTTTCGAATCCCTAGCAACTGTGACTGTATTTAGCACAAGAGAATGCCGAGAATGTGGGTCTTGCTTCCTTCCAGAAATATGTCTGGCTCACCAGAACTTTTTTTGAAACTTCAAAATATTTTTAAGATATTTTAAACTTTTGTAAAAAAAAAAAAAAAATCAACCAACAAGAGACTCTTCTGAGGAGGAGCATTTGTATTTGAATAAAATCCTTGGTGTGTAACTCAGTCTTGCAGTATACAAGCTTTTATGTATAAATGTTTTCTGATATGAATCCCTGTATTTTGCAGGGGTTTTCTTTTCTTCTTTGGCTTTTTAGATAAATATGTATACCTATATTTTAAATTCATCTTTGCTTTTTTCTTTTTTAGAGGAGTTTGTAATCACCTTATAACATGAAAATAAACATTTCCTTTTTAAAATCCAAAACGTGTGGGTTCTGTTCTGATACAGCTGTTTCTCTTTACATTTGGCAAGCACTTTACAGTTTACAAAGGGCTTTCATTTCTGCCCCGGGACATTCCTCAGAACGGGGTGTTATTCTCTGAGGTTGGAGACATTGAGGTAGAGGTTCAGGAGGGGACAGTTTGCCTCAGGGCGCATGAGTCCCTGAAAGAGTGGGGAATCTCCCCAGATTCCGGCTCTGCTCCAGCTACTTCTACTGATGTCCTGCGACTGGGAGGTCTCATCACCTGAGCCCGTAGCGTTGTCATCTGGAGTGAAGCACCACCCGCTTCATGCTGATTGGAGGTGGTGCTCACCACGCACCAGCACCAGGTGGTATCACTTACACCCAAACCAGGGCTCTGACCTTCCGGCCAAGAGAGCGCAGGCTGCTGGGGGGCTGGTAAGTGACCAGCCCTGGAGGGGTGATGCCGCGGACACTGGGACCTCAGAAGCGAGGGCAGTCAGGACCCCAGAGGTCAGTGGTTGGCACAGACGTGGTTAGCCTTGGGAGTCATGAGCCCAGCCCGCTGTTACAAATGGGGAAACGGAGGCTGGGAGAGGGGCCTGGCTTCCCTGGGGTCACAGAGCAGGTCCACGTTTGAGGCAGCCTTTGGGCCCGCTGGCCCAGCCACCTTTGTGAATGTGCGAGGTCAGGGGGCTTGCAGGGTCTTTTCCCCAAATCCCCAGACCAAAAAACCTTTCTCGGTAACTCATTCTACATAGACAATGCTAGAGTAAAATCTCCCTCCCCACTCTGTCTGTCTCCCTCCCTCCCTCCCTCCCTTCTTCCCTGAGTGTCTTGGTCAGCTGGCCTGTGTTCACACCCTGGTTCCATCCCTGACTACCTGTGTAAAGTACTTAACCTCTTGCCTCCTTCACTCCTCTCTGTTGTTGAGATCATAATACAGCTCCCTCCGAGGTTGTTGGGGAGGATCAATAAGGGGATTGCTTTTTTTACTGAAGTGTAGTTAATTTGCAAAGTTGTGTTAGTTTCAAGTGTACAGCAATGTGATTCAGTTGTACATACATATATACTTTTTCAGATTATTTTCCATTATAGGTTATTATAAGACATTGAGTAGAGTTCCCTCTGCTATACAGTAGGTCCTTGTTGTTTGTCTATTTTACGTAGTGTGTATGTTAATCCCAAACTGCTAATTTATCCCCTCCATCCCTTTTTGTAATCATAAGTTTGTTTTCTATGTCTGTGGGTTGATTTCTGTTTTGTAAATAAGTTCATTTGTATCATTTTTCTATACTCCACAAATAAGTGGTATCACATGGCATTTGTCGTTCTCGGACTTACTTCACTCAGTATGGTAATCTCTAGGTCCATCCATGTTGCTGCAAATGGCATTATTTCATTCATTTTTAGTGGCTGAGTAGTATTCTGTTGTACATCTGTACCACATCTTTATCCATGCACCTGTTGAGGGACATTTAGGTTGTTTCCATGTCTTGGCTATTGTAAATGGTAATGCTGTGAACACTGGGCTGCATGTGTCTTTTTGAATTATGCTTTTCTCTGGATATATGCCCAGAAGTGGGATTGCTGGATCATATGGTAACTCTGTTTTTAGTTTTTTAAGGAACCTCCATACTGTTCTCCAAAGTGGTTGCATCAATTTACATTCCCACCAACAATGTAGGAGGGTTCCCTTTTCTCCACACCCTCTCCAGTATTTATTGTTTGTAGATTTTTTGATGATGGCCATTCTGACTGGTGTGAGGTGATACCTCATTGTAGTTTTGATTATCATTTCTCTAGTAATTAGCAATGTTGAGCATCTTTTCATGTGCCTGTTGGCCATCTGTATGTCTTCTTTGGAGAAATGACTATTTAGGTCTTCTGCCCATTTTGTGATTGGATCGTTTGTTTTTCAATATTAAGCTGTATGAGCCGTTTGTATATTTTAGAAATTAATTCTTTGTCAGTCACATCGCTTGCAAATATTTTCTCCCAATCCGTAGGTTGTCTTTTTGTTTGCTTGTTTATTGTTTCCTTTGCTGTGCAAAAGCTTTTAAGTTTAATTAGGTACCATTTGTTTATTTTTCTTTTTATTTCCACTACTCTAGGAGACAGATCCAAAAAAATATTGCTGCGATTTATGTCAAAGAGTGTTCTGCCGATGTTTTCCTCTAGGAGTTTTATAGTATCTGGTCTTAACATTTAGGTCTTTAATCCATTTTGAGTTTATTTTAGTATATGGTGTTAAGGAGTGTTCTAATTTCATTCTTTTCCTATAGCTGTCCAGTTTTCCCAGCACCACTTATTGAACAGACTGTCTTTTCTCCATTGTATATCCTTGCCTCCTTTGTCATAGATTAATTGATCATAAGTGTGTGGGTTTATTTCTGGGCTTTCTATCCTGTTCCATTGATCATTATGTCTGTTTTCTGTGCCCGTACCATATTGTTTTTTTGTTTTTAATAAATTTATTTTTGGCTGCATTGGGTCTTCGTTGCTGCATGCAGGCTTTCTCTAGTTGCAACGAGCAGAGGCTCCTCTTCGTTGTGGTGCACGGGCTTCTCATCGCGGTGGCTTCTCCTGTTGTGGAGCGTGGGCTTCAGTAGTTGTGGCTCACGGGCTCTAGAGCGCAGACTCAGTAGTTGTGGCGCACAGGCTTAGTTGCTCTGCGGCATGTGGGATCTTCCTGGACCAGTGATCGAACCCATGTCCCCTGCATTGGCAGGGGGATTCTTAACCAATTTGCCACCAGGGAAGCCCACTATGTAGCTTTGTAGTATAGTCTGAAGTCAGGGAGCCTGATTCCTCCAGCACTGTTCTCTCTCAAGTTAGTTTTGGCTATTTGGAGTCTTTTGTGTTTCCATACATATTTTTTAAAATTTTGTTCTAGTGCTGTGAAAAATGCCATTGGTAACTTGAGAGGGATCGCATTGAATCTGTAGATTGCATTGAACAGTATGGTCATCTTAACAGTATTGAGTCTTCCAATCCAAGAACACAGTATATCTTTCTGTTTGTTACAGGGAATTCTTGCAAAGCACTCAGAACAGGTCTTGGCCTGCAGCCAGGCTGTAGGACCAGTGCCGCCTCTCTGTCCTGCCTGGCCTGGCCCACACCTCCGTCCTGTTTCAGAAGAGCCCCAAGCCTGTCCCCCTCCCAGCGCTAGGGAGAGCAGCAGTGCCCTGTGCACAGCTCTGGCCCCCAGCAACTCTGGCCCAGCCACATAAATCTACCCGGTGTGACCTGGAGCCTGCCAACACGCCCTCCAAGACAAGGTGCTCACTCCCTCCTGCATAGCTGATGGCGAGAGGTTCTTCCTCTGCTCACAGAGCTGTGGTTCTTCCAGCCAGGCCCAGCCCTGCGCTCTGGGCTCATCCTGCCCTGGAGCCCATTTGGAGACTCAGGGGCATTGCTGGGCCCCGACCCAAGCTAAAGGGACTCCATACAGCAGACCCAGCACTCACCTGCCTCAGTGGCTTCCCCTGCACACAGAACAAAATCCGTAGTCCCCCCTCTAGCCTCATGCCTGGGCCCTGCAACCTCGAGCCCCACACCCCTTCCTGGCCTCCTTTCTCTTCCTGAGCCCACCAACCTCATTCCACCTCAGGGCCCTTGCACTTGTTGTGCCCTCTGCCTGGGACACTCTACCTCTAGATATCAGCACAAATGTCACCCCGACCCCTGAACTAAAGCCCCCGGTCACTCTATCCCATGACTTTGTGTTTCTCCCCTGCACTGTCTACCTCTTAGAATAATTCCTTATGACTCACTCACTGGTTCACTGTCTTGCACGAGAATATAACCCTCCTGCATGCAGACAGGTCCTCATCTGTCTTGTTCATGAAGTTTGCCAAGGCGGTAGAACGATGCATACTATATTAGTGCTTTTTGAATTAATGCATTAATCAAAAGCAGGCGAGATGTGACAAGATCCAGAAGAAAGATGACTCTTGCCAACCTCTGATTTTCTTCTTTATTTTAAATTGACGAATAGTTCATTTAAAATACTGTTACGTTCTGAAATACCCCGGAGTGATTCAGATATATATGTATATATAAATTTAAATATAGGGCTTCCTTGGTGGCGCAGTGGTTAAGAATGCACCTGCCAGTGCAGGGGACACGGGTTCGAGCCCTGGTGTCAGAAGATCCCACATGTCGTGGAGCAACTAAGCCCGGGAGCTACAACTGCTGAGCCTGCACTCTAGAGCCCGTGAGCCACAACTACTGAAGCCCGTGCGCCTACAGCCCGTGCTCCGCAGCAAGAGAAGCCACTGCAATGAGAAGCCCGTGCACCACAACGAAGAGTAGCCCCCGCTCGCCGCAACTAGAGAAAGCCCGCACGCAGCAACGAAGACCCAACGCAGCCAAAAATAAATAGATAAATTTAAAAAAATTAAAAATAAACTAAACTTAAAAATATATTCTTTTTCAGATTCGTTTCCATTATAGGTAATTAGAAGATATTGAATCTAATTCCCGGTATGTATACTAGGACACTGTTGATTATGCACTATGTGTATAGTAGCCTGTATCCCTTAAACCCAACCTCCTATTTATCCTTCCCCCACACATGTCTCCTTTGGTAACCGTAAGTTTCTTGTCTATTTCTGTTTCGTAAATAAGTTCATGAGTATGATTCTTCTAAATTCCACATGTAGGTGATATTATAAAATATTTCTTTTCTCTGACGTCTTTCACTTAGTATGATAATCACTAGGTCTATCCATCTTGCCAAAAATGGCATTATTTTATTCTTTTTGATGGTTGAGTATTCTGTTTTGTGTGTATGTATATATATACACACACATGCCACATCTTCTGTGCAATTTGTCTCTCACTAGACACTTGGGTTGCTTCCATGTCCTGGCTATTTTAAATAGCGTTCCTATGAACGCTGGGGTGCATGTGTCTTTTCGAACTATGGTTTTCTCCAGATACATGCCCAGGACTAAGATTTCTGGATCGCTAGGTAGCTCATGTTTTGGATTTTTAAAAATCCTACATATTTTTCTCCATAGTGGCTGTTCCCAATGTGCATTACGACCAGCGGCCGAAGAGGTTCCCACTTTATCCATATCCTCTCCAGAATTTATACTTTGTACTCATTTTGATGATACACATTCTGACTAGTGCAAAGTTATCTCAATGTAGTTTTCATTTGCATTTCTGTAATAATTACTAATATTGAGCAGCATGTCATATACATTTGTATTACTACAATGTGAGTAAACTTTCCCTTTTGAAATTTGGCTTCTTGAAACTCTGTGTCTTTCGATTTTTTTTTCGATTACCTAACCCAGGTCGTTTTTGAGGACAGGTGTCATTAAAAGCCCCACAGGCTTCGTCAATACGAGGTGCCCTGAGGCACCGTTTGTAAAGCTGTTGTTACAGGAAACGTCCACAAGGTGGCAGAATTTCTTCGTGCCCAACTCTTTCCTCGGCAACCAAAAGCTTTAGGAAGAGTCATCTGACTGGGTGTGAATTAGAGGGGAAGGTGCCAGAGGGAACACCCAAGGGCGTGTGTCACTACCTCTTACCCGTTAACCTTCTCGCCCCGGAAAATTCCGAACCCTGGCTAAAGCACCCTGCTGGGGGTGCTGCGCTGTGTAGGTGGGGTGACTCCTGGCAAGGAAGCTGGATGTGGGAACCCCAACACCAGCAGCCGTGGAGTCCCGGTCACTTTTTGAACCTCCTGAGGCCCAGACGGGCCACCAGGGTTTGGGTGCACTTGGCTTCCTTTTAGCTCTAGGAAGGCCCACCTAGGTTTTGAAGTTTTGGTTCCAACCAGAAAGGAAGAGACACGACGGCTTTAAGGGGCTGCATTTGCAGGCACATCCTCCTCAGGTCTCTCCGCTCCACCTCAGTGCACCCTTGGGACCCCAGGCTACTGAGGCTGCGGGGATGTGACACCAGCGCATATCACCGAGGCAGGAGGCGAAAAGTGTACCCATTTCTGTCCTTTTGCGTTCATTTTTAGTTGAATTCTTATGGTATGTTGCATTAGGCGTAATTTACAGTGTGGTGTTTGGTGTAGGTGAACAGCAAGCAGATTCACTTACACATGTAATATAGCTACTGTTTTTCGGATTCCTTTTCCATATAGGTTATTGCAGAATGTTGACTAGAGGTCCTCATGTTTTACACTAGTCCTTGTCGAGTGCGTGTTTTATATATATGTTTATAGGTATTTTCCTGCGTATGTGTTCATGTGAACCGCCTAACATATCTCCTACCCCACTTACTTTTTGGTAACTCTAGGTTTATTTTGAAAGTCGGTGAGTCACTTTCTCTTTTGTAAACTAGTTCAGTTGTATGTTTCCATTCCTCCTATAAGTGATAGTATATGCTATGGGTCCTCCTCTGTCTGACTGACTTCACTCAGTGTTTGGGCATCCCAGGACCACCCATGTTGCTTCTAATGGCATTGTTTCATTCTTTTTCCTGGCTAACAGTCCCTTGTATACACGTAGGACCTCCTCTTTATGTGTTCATCACTCGCTGGACTGTTTTGTAGTTTCTGCGTCTTGGCGATTGTAAATAGTGCAGCAATGAA
>NW_021703780.1:99040630-99043355 GCF_005190385.1 Monodon monoceros | reverse complement strand
AGCCCCACAGGCTTTGTGAATGTGAGGTGCCCTGAAGCACCAGTTGTTACGTTGTAGTTACGGAAAACGTCCACAAGGCGGCAGCATTTCTTCGTGCCCAACTCTTTTTCCTTGGCAACCGAAAGCTTTAGGTAGAGTCATCTTACTGGGTGTGAATTAGAGGAGAAGGTGCCAGAGGGAACACCCAAGGGCTAGTCTGTCACTACGTCTTCCCCCGTTAAGCTTCTCACCCCGCCCGGAAAACTCCGAACCCTGGCTAAACCACCCTGCTGGGGGTGCTGCGCTGTGTAGGTGGGGTGACTCCTGGCAAGGAGGCTGGATGTGGGAACCTCACCACCAGCAGCCGTGGAGGCTCGGTCACTTTTTGAAGCTCCTCCATCCCCGACAGTCCCCCATGGTTTGGCTTCACTCAGCTTCGTTTAGCTGTCGGAGGGCCCACCTGCAGCTGGTGATTGTGGTTCCATGGAGAAGTGACAGAAAGTGCAGCTCTTTGGGATTCTCCTTTGTGGGCACATCCTCTCCTGCTCTCCCACCTCCACTTTAGTCCAGCTTTGGGTCCGAAGCCTCCTCATGCTTAGGGTATATGATACCAGCCTAGGTCACCCTGGCCGGAGGGGGATGTAGTAGGCATTTCTCTTCTTTTTTAATTTAACATTTATGGTATGTTGGTGTATAGTTGATTTACAATGTGGTGTTTGTTGAAGGTGTACAGTAACCTGATTCATTTATATGTATAATTATATCCTGTTTTGTTTTGTTTTCCATATAGGATTTTGCAGAACGTTGAGTAGACTTCCTTTTGCTGTACAGTAAGTCCTTGTTCATTATTTTTTGTATATTATTGTGTATACATTAATCTAAATGTCCTTATTTATTTCTTTCCCTGAGCTTTCCTGTTTGGGAATCCTAAGTTTGTTTCCTAAATCTGTGAGTCTGTTGTGTAAATAAGTTCATTTGTATCATTTTTTTAGGTTCCAGCTATAAGTGATATCATGGGCTATCTGTCTTTCTCTGACTGACTTCACTTAGTCTATGATCATCCCTGTTCCATCCATGTTTCTTCCTTTGGCATTATTTAGTTCTTGTTTACGGCTAAGAGTCCATTGTACACAGGTACCATATCTTCTTTATCCATTCATCTATATGTGGGTATTTTGGGTGTTTTTGTGTCTTGCCTATTGTAAGTAGTGCTGCAATCAACAGTGGGGTACATGTGTCTTCTTCAATCATGGATTTCTCCAGAAATACACCCCCATGTGGGACTGCTGGAACGTAGGGTAGCTCTCTTTTTAGTTTTATAGGAATTTCGATACTGCCC
Source organism: Monodon monoceros (assembly GCF_005190385.1). NCBI lineage: Eukaryota > Metazoa > Chordata > Mammalia > Artiodactyla > Monodontidae > Monodon > Monodon monoceros. Next base: position 99,042,037 of record NW_021703780.1, on the reverse strand, counting down.
TTTATAGTGGCTGTTAGTATTTGTGGACTCTTTGATGATGGCCATTGTGACTGCAGTGAAGTGGTAGTTCCTTGTAGTTTTGACTTGCATTTCTCTAATAACTAGTGATGTTGAGCATCTTTTCTCGTGTCTGTTGACCATCTGTACGTATTCTTTATGAAATGTTTATTCTTCCTATTTTTATTGGGTTTTTTGTTGTTGTTGATTTTTATAAGCTGTTTGTGTATTTTGGAAATTAAGCCTTTGTCATGAGATCATTTCCAAATATTTTCTCCCCATCTCAGGTTGTCTTTTCGTTTTGTGTATGTTTTCCCTTGCTGCACAAACGCTTTCAAGTTTTGTTTAGGTCCTATTTCTTTGCTCTTCCTTTTATTTCTATTGCTTTGGGAGACTGGCTTATGAAAACATTGTTATGTTGTATGTCAGAGAATATTTTGCCTATGTTCTCTTCTAGGAGTTTTGTAGTGTCATGTCTCCTATTTAAGCCAATCTGAGTTCATTTTTGTGCATGGCATAAGGGAGTGTTCTGATGTCATTGATCGATCGATTTACATGCAGCTGTCCGACTTTCCCAGCACCACTTGCTGAATAGACTGTCTTTCTCCATCGTATATTCTTACCTCCTCTGTCGAAAATTAATTGACCATAAGTGTGTGGGTTTTTTTCTGGGCTTTCTATTCTGTTCCATTGATCCATATGTCCATTTTGTGCCAGTACCATGCTGCTTTGATTACTGTAACTTTGTAGTATTGTGTAAAGTTTGGGAGGATTATTCCTCCAGCTTTGTTCTTTTTCCTCAGAATTACTTTGGCAATTCTGGGTCTTTTGTGGTTCGACAGAAATTTTAGGATTATTTGTCCTAGTTTTGTGAAAACTGTCATGGGTAATTAGATAGGTATCACCAGCCTATGTTTTTTTGTTTTAAAAAGACACACTAATCCAAGTGCTTTTAAATACTTTTATTTAAAAAGCTCATCCCAACAGCACCCCCCGCCCCCCACTCCCACGTCACTGCAAGTCGGTAGGGCAAATGTACACATGGGCCCCAAGGAGACCCCAAGTGGCCTTTACAGTGCCACCCCTTGGCATGTTGTGCTTCCCGAGAGCCCTAAGAAAACCCCATGTAGAAAAATACAAGGAATATGCTCCAATCTCAGCCAGAGAAAAATACAGCTTTTAGGGGGTGGAAGGGGCATGTCCCAGGGGCTGTACCCAAAATGCATAGGCAGGCAGGATGCTCACTGGGGGACAGGTGTCAGGAGGTGTCAATTCTGGGGTGAACAATCCCCATGAGAAGACAGAGGAATATTGCATATGAGAAGGCCGGCGTGGCCAGGAGATCCACCCGCCGGGCCTGGTTGCATACGTCTGGGGGAATCGCAGAGGCCTCAGCCCGAGGAGGGCAGA
>NW_021703780.1:98903249-98985756 GCF_005190385.1 Monodon monoceros | reverse complement strand
GCAAAAACAACTACGCGTGGCCTCTACTGTTGCTGCCTCTCCCGTTGCGGAGCACAGGCTCCGGACGCGCAGGCTCAGCAGCCATGGCTCACGGGCCCAGCCGCTCCGCGGCATGTGGGATCTTCCCGGACCGGGGCACAAACCCGTGTCCCCTGCATCGGCAGGCGGACTCTCAACCACTGCGCCACCAGCGAAGCCCGTATTTAAGTATTTTAAAATGAATAAATGTAAAGACAATAGTAATGAATGATAATGCAGGAAACATGTGGAAGTAGCAAGTCCACAGAATGCCCAGAATTTTGAAATCTTTCCTGGGAAGAATCTTTCTTTTTGTTATGTTGAAAGTGTTCCCAGCCTCCTTCCATGTGAGTTGGGGAGGCCCTCGAGAAAGAATGGAAGGTCAAACTGGGCCATTTAGGATTGAACCAGGTGAGGGAAGGAAGAATATAATTCATCTGGCACCTGAAAGGAGCTAAATATGGATATGAGCTTCCTGGCAGCCAAGCTTGAAAAGGGAAACAGAATTCCAGAGTCAGATGAGAGATACAATACACCTTTACCAGCACCTTTGTCACCCACTGAAGCAGGGGGTGTGTAGGTGAAAAGATTCAGAAGTGTCATTCACAGGCAGGAGCTTATGGAGCCTGGGACTCTTGGGACCCCTTACCTGTCTCCTTCCTTGATGATAACATTAATTAGTTAATAAAATTTTTTGAACACCTCCAATGTTCCAGGTACAATTCTTATCATTGAGGTGAAAAAATAATGAAATAGTGAAAAAATCATAGTGAAAAAATAGTGATATAAATATAACACAATATACCCACAATAAAGTGTTACATAATTGTAATGTATATATAATATATATAGTATAAGAAAATAATATATAAGACACACATATAATTGATAGAAAGAAATATGTTTTTATTTAATAATTGATATCCTTATCGATATCCTTATCCATATTAATATACAAATGTATTCTATATATGGAATATAAAATAAAATATATTAAATAACATCAAATAGTTAAACAGAGTTTATCATATGACCCAGAAATTCCACTCTAAGTTAAATGCCCAAGAAAAATGAAAACATATGTCTTGTTCACCCAAAAACATATTTACGCATGTTTATACAGTGTTATTCATAATACCCAAAGGGGGAAACAACCCAGATGTCCATCAATGGATGGATTTTAAAACTGGCTGCTATCATCATACAGTTAGATATTAGCCCTCTTCAAGAAGGAAGGAGTTTTGATTGTGCTACATGGATGAATCCTGAAAACATTATGCTAATTGAAGAAACCAGACACAAAAGACCATGTATAGTATATCCCATTGATATGAAATGTCCTGAATGGCAACTCTAAAGCCATTGAAAGTAGATTAGTGGTTGCTTAGGGCTGGAAGAGAGGGAGGATTTGGGTGATTACTAAAGGCAAAGGGTTTCTTTAAGGGATTGAAAATGTCCCAGAATTGAGTGAGGGGATGGCTGTACAACTTGAACGAACTAAGTATTCAATATACTAAAAACAGAGTGGGTTGAATTGTACACTCTGTGGGTTGTATACTGGTGGTAGCCAAATTGTATCTCAATAAAGCTGTTACCAAAATGGCATTATATACTATCGTATCTAACGTAATATATGTTGATATTTGGTATATGATATAATAATAAAATAAATTGAAATATACACACACAACATACATGACATAGTATCACCGACCCTCAGAGCCTCTGTTTTACAACACCGGCAGTCCCAATGCTGTCTTCCTTAATCCTTGCCACGCTCTGCCAGGTGGGACTCATGATCTCATTGCTCAGTGAGGAACCAGGCTTAGAGTGGGCCTCAACTTTGCCCCCCCCCCCGGGCCAGTCCAGCCCTCCCGCTCACTCACCTCCTCTGACTTCAGGTGTCTGGGCCGAGGGAGGATGGGGCTTTGGCAGGAAGGCGTCCCTGGGGCTGTGCCTTGAGCGCCGTGCCTGCCTGCCCCGCAGTGTCGCTGGCCTCCAGCACCGTGGGGCCAGGCGCGCCAGATTGTGCACACAGAGACCACCGAGGTCGTGCTCTGCGGAGACCCCCTCAGCGGCTTCGGTCTCCAGCTGCAGGGAGGCCATCATTCGCACCAGACCCTGTTCCTCCCCACCCCTCGTGCGTTTTTATTGAGCCGGACATCCCAGCGGAGAGGTGAGACCTACGCCCCAACCCACTGGGCCCTACCAGTCTCCAATTCGGGGGTGGGGGGCTTACGGGCAGCCAGGGAACCAAGTCACACACCAAGCCTGGCTGCACAGTTGTCTCTCATCAACTATGACGTCAACCCCGTTACCAGCCCCATTTTGTAGATGAGGAATCTGATGCTCAGAGAAGTCTGATTTCACCTGCCTAGGGTCACACAACTCGAGTGACCTACAGGACATGAACCCCTGTGTGACTGAAGTCAGAGTCCCATAACATCTCCTAAGGCTGGCATCATCCACATTGGACAGACAGAGAAACGGAGGCCAGCAAGTTCACACTTGCCAAGTCCTGTGGTTAAATTGCCTGAGGGTCTACAGCTGGCACAGGGTGGAGCTGAGCTTTCCACCCCCGCCTGGGAGGTGGGCCCAGGTTTGGGCCTGGCCCTGCTCCTGCGCAATGTTCCTGTCTCCCACAGGCCTCCTTCTCCTTGCCGGGCTGTCCGGTTCAGGTGGTGGGCTGCTGCAGGGTAGGGGACCGCATCCTGGCCATCATGGCGTTGCCACTGAGGACGGGTACGATGGAGAAAGCCAACCAGCTGCTGCGGGACGCGGCGCTGGCCCACAGGTCGTGCTGGAGGTGGAGTTTTACGTTGCCTGTGAGTGGTGCCCCGAGCTTCCTGCTCTCCTTCGGAGACCCTGTGCTCCCTCCTCTCACACCCTGCTCCCCCCAACGTCCCGCCCTGCCCTGATCCTTCTCCCCGCATTTGCAGTATTCTCCCCAGCACTAATGGTGGGGAGAAAGGCACTCGCCGGGGTGAAGGAATTGCACATGCCCCTGTGAGGGTTGATGAGGGTTTTTGTAGTGGAACGGAGCTGGGGGGTGGGGTGGGATGAGGGTTTAATGCAACGACCCCCCAAACACTGTGGTTAGAATTCTGGTTCTGTGATTTGGAACCTGTGTGAGTTTGACAGGGACCCTTCCTCCCCCACCCTTAGTTCCCCCCAGTGTAAAATAGTGAATAGAATCCCTTATCACAAGGGGCGTTGTCAGACTGATGAGATAAAGAGCGTGTGAAAGCACCAGCTGAGGCCCGGCGCCCGTGAGAGGCGTCCAGTAAGTCATTGCTGATCCGAACGGACTGGGCTGGGCCATGGGGCCCCTGGAGAGGCGGCAGCCGTAAAGTTTGGGTTCTAGTCCTGACTCTGCCTGAACCTGATGGGTGCTTGTCTCCGAAAGTCGGTGCACCATGTCTCAGTTTCCTCTCATCTGTGGGTGCAAGAAGCAGGATGGGGGTTGTTGGGTCCCTCCCCACTGGACCAGAATGGGTGTGGGGCAGGGACTCCCTGAGGCCCTTCCCTTGAGTCTCACGTGGGTGTGTGTTTCTGTTTGCACCCAGAGTCCGTCATCCCGAGCCGCGGCACCTTCCACGTGAAGCTGCCCAAGAGGCGTGGCGTGGAGCTGGGCATCACCATCAGCTGTGAGTTCCGCTCCCCGCACGCTCCTCCGCCTGCCCCAAAAACGCCCCAGCACCTGCCAGGCGGGAAGGCTCTGGGTGGAGGGAGGGCTGTCTGACGTGGGCTTTCCCTCCACCGCAGTGCCTTTGTGTGTCCTTAAGCAAGGCTTCTCAAGGCCTTCGGTTTCCATTCTGCCAATGGGAATCTCCTGGCCTTTTTTAGTCCTCCGGGGGGGGTAGTTGAAGTGGTTTGTAAGGCCCAGACATCCCAGGCCAGGTTTGTTTTTTCTGGTTTGCCCTCTGTGTTCCCAGGGCCCCAGAAAAGGCCTAGACACAGTAGGTGCTTACTTCATGTTTGTCTCAAAGGAACTGACGTGAGGGTGCGTGAGGGACTGCAGAATGGAAAGAGCAAGGTTAGATAGTGCATAATGCATCGGTACAGTCATGAGCCCCTTCCCCAGCCTGCATCTCATCTCAGGAAAAGCCGAACCGTCCCCTGATTTCTCTCCTGCCGTCCTCCTTCGTCATTGCCCCGAGGGGTAACTGTCCCAGACGGGCTGCTTGCCGTCAGCTCCTTCCTGCCCCAGGACCCTGCAGTCCAGTGGTTGTGGAGTTTGAACGTCCAATCATACGGTGGAGAAGCTTCTGCCAGGCCGGCAGGTAACCACTAGGCCCGTGGCAACCAGGTGCAGTTTTTCCCCCAGGTTGTACGGACACAAGGTGCCCATTCACGGTCACTTACAGTTTTCTAACATTTTCTCACAGACTAATTAGAGGGCACCTTTTGTCTCATTTGCAAAGGTGCGTGCATGGGCTTCTAGAAGGACCGCCTTACACCTGGTCACTCATGGCAACAACCCATTAGCCCAACTGGATTCTTTCTGCAGGAAACTCAGCCACCCATTGTCTTAGATCGTGCTTCCCTGGGGACCCACCGCTTTTCCCGCTCGGCGTTTTACCTGCAGGGACCTTATTGAGGAGGGCTTCCGGGTCACACCTCGTTGGGCGGAGGAGGCCCTCAGGACCGGCAGCTGGGAGGAGCGCTGTGCTGCGTTTTGTTTAGTCCCAGTAGAGGGCGTGCCATCTCCACGGGGAGCTGCTTTGCTGGGGAGTGCCCGGGAGTTTGTCCTGAGCTGAGGCTGGGGACCTTGCCTTGGCACCATCTACATGAACCAGTCATTGGGTTAGGCATTTTATTGGGTGAGGCTGCTTTTCCCTCAGCCAAAGCCCTTCCCCAGTCGGGATCCTGCGTGAGCTGTGTGGCAGCCCGCATTCCCTGCCAGCGGGGAAGGAGAACTCCATTGTTGTTGAGTCACCTGTTTCTGGGACCTGGCCCTGTTGCCAGGTGCTGGCTGTGACACAGACTCACCAGCCGACACAGACCCCTCAGGGAGCTCCGTTTGCTGGGTAGAGGTGCGTCTGAGCATGGGAGTGTTGTCGCTACTTTGTTCTAGTTTAATCTCTGATGTTCCCCGTGAACTCTGTGGGCCTCATCCCCATTTTACAGGGGGAAATTGAGGCACAGGAGAAGGACTGATTTGTCCCACAGTCAGCCCGCCAGGAGCTGTGGGAGCAGGGCACGTGGCTCCAAGTCTACGCCCAGCTCCTGGGCCACCCCAGGCTGAAGTGACCAAGGGGGCTTCATGGCTCCTTCCCTCCAGCGGGCCAGCAGGATGGAGCGGGGGAGTCCCCTGGTCATTCGTCTGACATCAGGAAGCGGCACGGTGGCGCACAGGTAGGGGGGCCCCTGGCAGGGCGGGGTGCTGGCCCACGAGGCTGGGCTCGGGGCCTGCCCGTTGTGCCAGGCCGTCCTTTCTGTCCCCCACCCTGGTTCCTGCCAGGACGGGCACCCTCGAGCCGGCGACCAAGCTGCCTGCGCCATCGACAACATCCGCCCCTGGACAACTGCCCCCATGGAGGACGCTTGTACATTCCTGCGCCAGGTGTGAGGACCCTGGTGAAGCTGACGATCCGCCAAGGATTGAGTACAACTCCGGTGGGGCCCTGACCGCTCCACCCTCCACCAGCCCCCCGGACCCTCTGCCCCCTGCCCGCAGTCCAGACAGTGCCCAGCTGTGCAGTCTTCGGGGCTCCCTGCGGCCAAGGAGGGAGTTTCTCTTCTCTCGGGGTGGTGGTCTTCCTCCCTTTTCCTCCCTTGTGCCACCCGGGGCTGCTGGTTGGAGACCCCTTGAGAATGAGGATTGCCAGTGGGGTGGATGGCAGAGTTCCTCCCTACCCCCGGGTCTGGGCTTCTTCCAAGGGCCCCTTGCGAGGTTCTGGCTGGAGTTTGACGGCCCCAGGCTTTTGGATTCCACAAGCCCTGCGCACAAAGCGTCCGCTGTGGCGCAAATGAGTTGGGTGGACAGTGAAGTGGGTGGGGGTGGGAGAGTGTACCCTCCATGGCGTGGCTTGTGAGTAAGCCGAGGCTGCAAACTCAGACCTCGTGAGGCTGCGACAGCTGACAGGAGTGATCGTGATGATTGGGCCTTGAGGTAAGAAAAACAAGGTACAGTTTGGGTAGGAGCAGAAGGAAGGGGTGCGAGAAATCTCGTTGTTCAGACGGCAGCTGCTGCCAGCTCCTTACCTCCCTGGGGAAATAGGATCACTTGTGGGGCACGCGCTTTCAAATTTTTTTAAGAAAAACTGGAAATCTGGGGGTGTTTTCTTACTGTCGCCATATTATCATCACCACCATTATCCTTGTTATTTGTGTGTGCTGCGTGTGAAATTCTTTGATTAACATGCTGCTTCCACTATTTCTGTCCTTTTTAGATAGCTGTTTTGAGTGGAAGGAGACATTTCTGGAAGCAGGATGGCCTCAGTTGGTGCCCTCTGAAGTCCTGGCGTGGGGGAAGTATTGGTATTAATGTGGGATGGATGGGTTGGAATTTAATGACTGTGGATTATGTGTTGAACTATATGGCTGAGGAAATAGGGTGTATTAATGGCATGACAGAATGGGTGGTATTGTGCAAAGGAATGGAGTACTACTGGCTGATGGGAAGGGTGGAGTAAGGGGCATGAGTGGAATGGCTAGAGAATGTGTGCATTAATGGCCTGGGTAATGGGTGGATTAATGGCAGAGGATCGCTCATATTAAGTGGCTGGAGGAATAGGTGTAGTGAGTGGCTGAGGGATGTGTTGTATTGTGGCTGAGGAGAGTACATGGATTATGGCTGATGGAAAGGGTTGTTGTATTAATGGCATCAGGGGAATGGTTTGAACTAATCGTTTTAGAGAAAATGGGGCTGGCATTATGGTTTGAGTGGAATGGGTAAATTCATGGCAGGGAGTGTAATGGGTTGTGATTTAATGGCTGAGACAGTGGTGTTTGTATTTAATGGTGCTGAAGGAATGGATGTTGAAATAATGGTGAGTAAGAGTGGTGCATTTTTAATGAGAGGAATGGGTGGTTTGTGAATTAATGGCTTAGGGAAGTGGGGTTCTAATGGCATGCAGGAATGGGGTGATTGAAGTAATGGCATGAAAGCATGGCGTGAGTTTATGGTTTAGTGGAACGGCTTGAATTAATGGCTGAGGGAATCTATATTATGCTGAGGGGAAGGGTGGTTGTGACTTGACGGCTGTGCGGTACGGGGGGTGAACTAAGTTGAGAGAATACGGTGTTTTAGAGTGGCAGGATGGAATGTGGTGGTCCACCCTTAATGGGCTGAGGGATGGGTGAATGTAATGTCTGTGGGGTAATCTGTGTGCTTAGGGCTGAGGGAGGGGTGTGAATTATGGCCTATGAGGGACCCATGGGTTGATTTACCGGGCTAAGGGCAGAGTAGTAAACTGCAGTGCCTGAGGGAATAGTTTTTTTTAATGGCATGATGGCATGGGTTATTATGTGGTTGAGGCCCATTGGGTATATTAATGAGTTCAGGTCATGGGATGAGCTACATGCTGTTGGGAGTGGGAATTATTAATGGAACGGAAGGGGTTAATTAAAAGGCTCAGGAATCTGTGTAATTATGTGCTCAGGGAATGGGTAAATGAAGGCATGAGGAAATAGATTAATTAATGGCTTAGGGAATGGGTGACATAATGGTCAAGGGCAATGGCTCCATATGGCAGTAGGGATGGATGAACTAATGGCTAAGAGAATGGGTTTTTTAGGCATGAGGGAATTGGTGTATTTAATGGCAGAGGGAAGAGGTGAATTAATGGCTGAGTGAATGTGTCAAGTATGACTTAGGGAATGAGTGTATTAATGGCTGAAGGAATAAGTGAGTTAATGACTCAGGGTTGGGTGATTATGTGAGGGATGCTGAATTAATGGTGGAGAGAATGCCTAATTAATGTCTCAGGGATTGTCTCAATTATCATGGCTGAGGAAATGGGTGAATTAATGGATGTGGGAATGTATGTATTAAGTGCCTGAGGGAATTGGTGTGTATCAAAGGCTGAGGGAATGGCTTTAAATATGGCTGAGTATTAGAGGCTAACGGAAAGTGTGATTGAGTCCTGAAGGCCTGGGTATATTAGGGATGAGGCACTGGATAAACTAATGGCTCCGGGACCTGTGAACTAATGATTGCGGGTAACAGTGAACTAATGGTTGAGCAAATGTGTTTATAAATGGAACCGGGAACGGGTGTGCTTCATGGGCCAGAGGGCATGGGTGGACTAATTTGCTAAGAGAATGGGTGTATTAGGCATTAGGGAATCGGTGTATTAAGGTTGCAGAATAGGTGAATTATGGCTGAGGGCATGTGTTGAAGTATGACTAAAGGAATGAGTATATTAGTGGCTGCAGGAATAGGTGAGTTAATGACTTAGAGATGGTGAATTCATGGCTGAGAGAATGCCTGAAATTAATGGCTGAGAGAAAAGGTGAATTAATGGATACGGGACTGGGGGTGAACTTAATGGACGTGGGAATGCGTGTCATTATTAAATAGGTGAGGGAATGGTGTACCAAGGCTGAGAGATTGGCTGTTTAATGCTGAGTGACTAGCTGATTAATGTCTGGATGAATGTGCATTAGTGACCTAGGTTATGGGTTTATGAGTGGCTGAGGGAATGGGTTGCCGGAGTGTATGATTTTAAATGAAATTGAGAGGGACTTGCCCTGACAGTCCAGTGTTTAAGACTTCGCCTTCCACTGCGGGGGTGGTGGGTTTGAAATCTGGTCGGGGAGTAAGATCCCACCTGCCTCGTGGCCACACACCAAAACATAAAGCAGACAATATTGGTCGCAGTTTAAAAGGAACCTAAAAATGGCATCATCAAAAAAAAAATTTTAAACATAAATAAAAAATGTAATGGAGTGTGTGTATTAATTGCTAAGGAAGGAATTGGCTGAATTAATGGCCGAGAAGAAAAGTTGGAATTAGTGCTGAGAGAGTGGGTGCATTGAAGGCCTAGTAAATGGTATATTAGTGGTTGAGGGATGATGAACTAATGGCAAGAGTATGTGGTGAATTAATGCCTGAAAGGACTGGGTGATTAGTGGATTCAGTATGGGGTGAACTAAGGCGGAAGAATGGGTTAATTAATGGTAGAGGGAATGGGTAAATTAATGGCTGAGGAATGGATGAATTAATGGCCTAGGGATGGGTGTAATTAACAGACGGGTCTGGGTGAATTCATGGATTGAGGAGTGTGTGTCTTAATGGTTTAAGGGAATTGCTGTATCAAAGTCTCTGAGAATGGCTGAATCAATGGCTGAGGATTGGCTGTATTAATGACTTGACCAGCGGGTAAATTTAATACCCTGAGAAACTGGGTGCATTATGGCCGAAGATGTGGGTGTATTTGTGGCTGAGAGAATGGGGGGAATGCTGAAGAAATATTTTTAATTAATGGCCGAGAGAATGTCTAGGGCTTGGCTGAATTAATGGGTGAGAGAATGGGTGCTTTAGTCACCTAGATATGGTGTTTAGCTGTTTGAGGGAATGGTGAACTAATTTCTTAAGAAAGATGGACGAATTAGCTTATGGAATGGCTGAACTAATGGCGATGTAATAGGTGAATTATGCTTGGAGGACCTAGGTTCATAGTTGCTTAGAGAATGACTGACTTAATGGCAGAAAAAATGGGTGAATGAATGACTTACGGAAATGTTGGGATTAGTGGCTGAGCGGATGGATGAATTAATAGCTGAAGGCAAGTTTGTGTTAGGCCTGAGGGTATGCATTAATAATGCCAACGGAAGGAAGTGAGTGTATTAATGGCTGACAAGGGAATAGATGAATTAATGGCTGAAGGAATGGGTGTATTAATGCAGAAGGGAAATGGGTATATTATAGATAAGGGGAGAGGTGTATTAATATGCTCAGGGATGGGTGTATTAAGCCAGGGAATAGGTGAATTAAGATGGGTTGAAGGATGGGTAACTAATGCTGAGAAGAATGGATAAACTAAATGCTGAGGTAGTAATGAAACTAATTCCTAAGTTAAAACTAGTGAATTAATGGCTGAGGGAATGAATGAATGAATGGCTGCAGGAGGTGTATTAGTGGCTTCACGATGGGAAAAAAAAACAAAAACAAACAAAAAAACTTAAATACCTTCATTTCAAAAGGAACTGTATATAGTGATCATAAATAAAGAGAAATGTTTATAAGCAAAAGTTAAGTAGAAATATATATCTAATAAAACTAAAAATTACTATATTCTGGATGGCTAGTTTCAGGCCTGTGTGTCTCTGTCTTAGGGAAAATTAACAAATGTCAGAGAGGTGGTAAAGACAAAGTAACACCACACGCTGGAATGGATCAGAGGGCTGAAGGAGAGAAAAATGAAATGGAGTTACTGTGAGACCTTCGTGCAAATCTGAAAAGGCATCCTTTCCTCAAGACACTTTGCCACCACCTGCTGGGAATTTTTCATAATAAAAATACAAGACAAAGTGTACAAAGTAACTGTCACCCCTCAGGTGTGCCCTTGTGCAGTGCACAACCTGCCCAACCATCCGCAGCAGCCTGGTGTACCACGCATGCTATTTAATGCCCCCCACCCACCCCCAGCCCTGCCCCAAATACCCCATACCCTTTGGCAAATCTCTCTCTCAGGCACAGAGGCAGCCCAGAGGGGAGGGAAGAGACCATGGCTTACATGAGCTCTTGTGTTCTCTACTTCGCTGCCTCCTCCGTCCCATTGTGGTCCGGGGGCTCATGGGCTGGGATCCGCGAGGAAGGGTGCTGGGATTGGTGCAGGGAAAGGCGTGGTTCACGGTCGGCGAGGAAAAGGGAGATGAGGACAAGGCTGGGGGAGATGAGAGCACAGAACCATGAGCCCCAGCAGAGCCCTTCACCCTGCCTCAGGGAGACACAGGGATGCCTTCCCCCCTCCACCATGCTCGCTGTGTGACCTCTGTGAGCCAGTCTCTCCCACTCTGGGCCTCAAAGCTTGCAGGGTTTTCACAGACCTGGTGAAACCCAGCTGCCAGACAGGGGCCCATCTCGTCACTAATGTGTGAGGTGATGCTGCGAGGACCCCTGACTTCTCTGAGTCTTGGCTTCCTTCCCTATAAAGCAGGCTCCAGCCCCTCCCTAGGAATAGGGGAGAGTGACAGCGGGGAGGGCACTTTACATCGGCTCTGGTCCTGGCTGGCAGGGGTGGCCCAGGTGGGTGTCCTGCAGTGGCCGGGCCGGGGGCTGTGGCAGGAGGGCACGCAGGGGTCCCAGCGATGTGGCTGCTCGCTCCTCTGCACCTTCACTGTGACGGAGAAAAAGGAGAGACAGACGTTGGGGGCTGAGCAGGTCTGGATCACCACACCCCTGAAGGATGAGCTCCTGTCCGCACAATGAGGGGAGGAGAGCAGGAAGAGAAGATCCAGAGTTTCCCAAGCCAAGCCAGGCATTCGAGATTTTGCCCGCACGTCCTGGATGCCCACCGTGTGCCGGGCACTGTGCTCAGGGCTCAGCCCGAGAGGCAGGGACAGGAGAGGGAAAGCTGGCTCAGATCAAGGCCCACAGCTGGGAGGTGCTGGAGGAGCAGGACGTGAACCAGGCTGACTGGCTTTGGAGCTCAAGAACTGACCGGTCAGCTCCGAGGAGTGCAGTTTGCAGACGGTGACCAACTGCAGCACCTTCGGAGTCTGCCGCAGTGCTGCAGCCTGGGCCGGGGGCTGGGCACGCAGGGCACCAGGGCCTGGCATTTCTGCCCCGCGCGGGGCTCTCGGGTGCCACCTGGGTCCCTGTTGGGTTGGCCCAGGCCTGCCCGGACCTGCATCGCAGTCTGAGGCTGTTCCCGCTTCCTCCCCTCCACCGTCCACAGGCATCAACCCCAGCGAACTCTTTACTCCAGCTAAGCACCTGCTTCCCAGGGGACCCCGCAGACCCTCTACCAGATCCTGCCCCCCTCACATCCCCAGCATCCCCCTCCTACCCACTGCCCCAGGCCCTGTACTGGTTCTTCCTTCTGCTGCAGGACTTGTGGGGGGATGTCCAGCCTGGTGCAACATGTTCTTGGAGGGATGGGTGAGGTCCCGGTGATCTCAGCCCACAGACTCTGCCTCCCTGTTTGGTGACTCCAACCCCACCCGGGGGCTGGGCCACCTCTGGGGCCAGCAGCCGGGTCCAATCCTGGCTCCATCACTGACCAGCTGTGGGACTGGAATAAGTCACTTAGCCCCCCTGTGCCTCATTGTCACATCTGTAAAATGGGACAAAGACAGTGGCTACTTCCTAGGGAAGCTGGGAGGGTCAGAATGAGTTAGCACGTGTGACGTGCTTACAGCAGTGCTGGGTGCTTAGCAGAGGCTTATTCAGTGAGAGCCAGGGGCACTGTCAGCAGCTGTGTGCTCTCGGAAGGACCTGCCCTGATGGGCGCCTCAGCGCCCCTGTACCAACCTTGTAGACTTGTCATGTGGGTGAACCCACATGACCCGTGAGAAGCCCAGGCACCACAGCAGCGGGTAGGGGAACAGAGGACGGGACTTCAAGCCCCAAAGCCTCCTCCATCAGCCCCTGCTGTGGCTTGTCAGGGTCTTTACCGACCCTGGCAGAGACCAGAGATACCGGTCCCCACACATCTGATCTGCAGAATTTTTCTCTTCTGGAAGATTGGGCTTGCAAAGGGTGGGGCAGGCAGACTCCATCCTCGCCCCCCTCCCCCACTCTGCCCCAAGGGCTGGAATTCACAGCCTGACCACCTTGACCAAGCCTGTGTACTCAGGGTCCTGACGCCTATTTACAGATGAGGCAGCTGAGGCTCAGAGAGGCAAAGCACCTGTCCAGCTGTTAGGGACGAAGCTGGGATGTGAACTCGAAACCCAAGGGTTAGGCTGCTCGAAGCACTTGCCTGCCCTGAGCAGGAGGCTGCCTTCCTCTGACCACCCTCCAGCCTGCCCCAGGCCCCCACTCTGCCCTCTGGGACCCTAGACCATCTGCTCCCTCTGCTCTTAGAACTGCCCAGCGCCTAGGTCCCTGGTCCAAGCTGGGAGCCCCGACTCCTCGCAGGGGTGGCTCTAGGCCCTCCCTGACTGCTTGGCTGCCTCCTCTGGACCTGCCGAGGGCCCTGAGCTGAGTCCAGGGTCCAAACTCTGAGTAGCACAGGGCACAGAAGACTGTCCCCTCCCTTGTTCTAGCCCTTATACTTCTATTAATGTAACCAGTGATGGAACTAGCTTTTGGGCCATCCATGCCAGCAAGCTGTCAAATCAAACACCCAAGTTGTTTATCCGTCCCACCTCCCCACCCTTAGCTGCTGCACTTGACAGTTCGAGCTTCCCTGTGGGAATGGACATTTGTTCCAGTAAATTTTAGCCTGCCCAGGGCTTTGGTCCATTAGCCTTCAGGTTTGAGCTCTGAGGTCTGCCAAGGGGACCCACCTGCCTCTGAGGGCTTCAGGGGCCGCCGACTCTGGGGCGCAGGTAGGATCTCCAGCCGCACTTTCTCCGACACGCTAGCCAGGAGCTTGGTGGCTTCAAGCAGCGAGCAGTGTTCAGTGCTGGTGCCATCGATGGACAGGATGCGGTCTCCGGCATGCAGGGCCCCACTCCTGGCCAGGTCAGGGAGCAAAGGGGGAGGCTGGTCCAGCCGGACAGAGCTCTGGGCAGCTCTCCCCCTGCAGCCCCCACGCCGTGGCAGCTCTCAGTGGGTGCCCACCTGTCCACCACACTGGCCGGCTTGATGCGGTCGATGGTGATGACTGGATTGTTCCGGTGGGAGCCGGTGGTGAGCGAGATCCCCAAGGTGGACCCTGGTGTCTTGGTTATTTCCACTATCAAGGGCCCTGAAGCGTTGGCCACTGTGTCTGGTAAGTGGAAGGAAAGAAGAGTTTGAGATGCAAATACTGAGCACCTTTCTCCATCTCGACTTAACCCTCACTGCCAGGGAGGGATCACTGCACCCACTTTACAGACAAGAAAACTGAGGTGCATGGAGGCAAAGACCTCGTCCAAGGTCACACAGCCACTCAGAAGCAGATGAGGGGTAGGAATTCAGGTCTCAGGGGCTCTGAGCCCAGGCCTTTGCTGGACAATACTAATTTGCTCGCATATATTCGAGAGCCGACTGAATACACGGAACTGTGGGTTTCACTACGAGCCTTCCGCCTTTCAGAAAACGGCATCCCATTCACCCACTCAGTGGCTGGAAAACAAAACCCGGCGCCTCCTACTCTCACTCCCACCCCCACGTCCAAACATCAGCAAACCAGGCCAGTGGACCTTCATTGTACTTCCTGAATCTGACCCCGTCTATCCCCCAGCTCAACCCCTGGTCCAGCCACCATCACCCTTCTCTCACCTGGACAGCTGCAGATTAGAGGGCATCACACAGCCTTCCCATCTCTCTCCCTGATTTTTTTACACACTTATCGTCATCTGACACACTCTATATGTGATTTATTCCATCTATTGTCCGTCTCTCCCCACCAGAATCTCAGCCCCATGCGAATGGAGACCTCATCTGTGTTGTTCTCAGGTGGATCCCCAGTGCAACAAACAACGCCTGGCAGAGTATTACTACCCAGAGAGGCTCAGAGAGGCTGTGACTGGGCCAAGGTCACACAGCCTTTGCAGTGGTGAGGATCTGTACCCGCTACCCCCTTCTCTCTATCCCTGGGCCTCTTCCTGCTCCAACCCTAGCCCTTAGGCCCCCCAACTCACCTGGAATGGCCACATCATACTCCACCTGGAAGAGTGCCTCGTGGCTGCACTGCCGCAGGGTGGCCAGAGCAGTGGCGTGGCTGGCCCCATGCAGCAGGATCCCGTCAACGCTGAGTAGCCTGTCCCCCACCTTCAAGGAGCCCTCCCTGCGGGGAAGGGCCCGGTCAGTCAGCCTCGCCCAGCGCGAGCCAGAGAACAGAGGGAGGGCAGGGAGCGGGTGAAGGAGAAAGGGACAGAGCGGATGAGGGAAGGAATGCACATGTGGGTGAAAGAACCAGGGAGGTTATGTGGAAGCAGCTGAATAACTGAAGCGGGCACTGAAGATGGGGGTCGGGTCAGCTCCGACCCCTCCCAGAGGCGCTTAATAAATTCAGTCCCAGCTCAGCCCTCCAGCGTGAGCTGGGGATGCCCTTCGAGGTCACCACCAGGGCCCCAACAGGGTCCCAGCCCTGCCGGGCCACTCAGCATCAGGGGCGGGCAGTCTGGAGGCTTCGAGCTGCCAGCACAGCGGTCCCTGCCCAGGTCCCCACCCTGGTTCTCAGCAGTGATTCTGGGCTGGTGAGAAACATGCCTGGGAAGGAATTCCACTGGGCCCCAGGGGAGGGGCCTGACGGGGTTCACCTTGGTTTGGGTCACATCCCAGCTCTGGAATGCCTGCCCAAACAGGTGGCCAAAGCTATTCTGGGAGGTTCTATGAATAACTCATCACAGACCCGTCCCAAGGTCAGGTTTAGATTTCTGACAAGGCCTTTCCAGGCGTTTCTTAAAATGGCCAGGAATCTCCTGCCGGGAGGTCATGGGGTCAGGAGTTGGAAGCTGGGTGTGTTCCTACTCCACACTCTCTCCTCCTTGCGCTTCTGAGCTTCTGAGTGGGGCTCAGGCAGGGCCAGGCTGGCAGCGCAGCCAGGACTGGGGAAGCTGCGTCACAGAGGACCACAGTGACGCTGGTCACCATGCCCCACACTTCCTTCACAGCAGCTCTTAGGGGCTGCACTATTGGACCCACTCCACAGACAGGAAAATGAAGGCCAGGGAAGGGGTAATATGACACTAAAGCTCACTCTCCGTCCCCATCCCACCCCCCTGCCCCCCACCCCCACCCCGAGACAGCAGGACCTTGAGGAAGAAAGGTTGGGGGAAGCTCTCATTTGGGGTTTAGTGCTGGCTCCACCAATAATCCACTGAGCGACTCTGGGCAGGGGTGTCCCCTGTCTGGACCTCAGTTTGCTCATCTGGAGAATGTGTATGATGTCCCTTCTGCCTTCTTCCTAGGGGAGCTGGGGGAGGGCAGCGCAGGGTGAGGCTGTAAGCTGCATCCCGGCTCAGGCTCACCTGTCGGCAGGGCCGCCGGGCCGCACGTAGGTCAGGACGAGCGGCCGGGACTTGTGCCCGTCTTCATGGGCACCTCCTGGACAGAATTCAACAGTCATCTATCCACTCCCTCCCTGGCGCCCGGAGGCCCCAACCCAGACCTTAAGCAGGCTTCCTTAATTAAATCTGCTTGAGGACTCTGTCCTTGCTTTTCATAGTCCCTCCTATGAGATATCAACTGTAAATCCCACCCAGAGTTTGGACAAAAAGTAGGGAATAGGACCAAAGTCCTCTCTCTGTTAAACAGCTTGCTTCCTTTCCTGCGACCTCATCCTATTTCCCTTTTTCCTCTGGTTGCTAGGCAGCTCCAAACTTCATTTTCTGTTACAACTTTTCCCTCTCACTCCCCCCAGTCATTTGTTGCTTGGCGAATTTTTCCATTTAATACTTGATTTTAATGGTTGCTTGGCCACTTTGTTGCTTGGCCAATTTTTCCGTTTAATACTTGATTTTAATGGTTCTTAAAAGTCAGAAGGAAGATTATACATGTAGGTAATTCATTAGAGCAACATACAACATACATAGAATTGGCATTAGCCTTCCCGTCCCTTGACCCCAAAGGTGACTCTTACACTGACCTCTGAGGACAAAGCCAAAGCTATTGCCCTCCTTGTAGAGGGAGACATCCACTGTCTTTGAAACGATCCCTGGGTTGTTCTCAGGGGCTGGGGAGAAATGGAGGACTCCTTGAGTCCTTCAGTTGCATCACCAAGCTGGCAGATGTCCCCAAAGCTCATTCCAGGAGAGTTGGGTGACCAGTCAAAGACATTACAGGAAGGGTAAATTCCCCTTGCCCCATTTTACAGGTAGGACAAGTGAAGCTTAGATGCACCCTCTTCCCTAAAACCCACTCAGTCCACCACTTAGAGAGGTGAAAGGGCCGGCCCATGCTCCCACAGAGATAACAGCAGAACTCAGGCTTGAGTCCATGGCTCACAGTCTTAGGCCAGAGATGAATTCCAGACAGTTACTCAATTTTCAAGACTTCAGACCAACTTTGAAAATTCAGAGCTAGGCTAAACCCTAGGCCACCGTACTCAGTGCAGCATGGGAGGGCGGGGAACAATTTATTCAGCGACATTCCTAAAACCTTCCCTCCTAAAGGAGAAGCATCTGGAAACTAAATATGCAGGATGACAAGGGGTTATAAGCAGGTCCCTACCACCTCCTGGTGACAGCGTACCACAGTTGTAGGCAAGGCCCCAGGTGCAGCATGGGTGTTTGTGGCCAGTCTCCAGGACCAGCCCACCCCAGCTGGCATGATCCCCGCCCACCACCCAGGTGTTGGCAAGGAGGCAGCTTTGTCCACCCATGACCAAGGCAGTGGAGAAAGTTCCCGGTCCAAGGGCACCCACCGGGCGGGGGCAGCTCATACTCCACCTCCAGCACCACACGCTCTCCCACATTCTTGAGCAGAGTGATGATCTCATCGTGGCGGAGCCTGGTCAAGTGGATCCCGTTCACTGACCGAATGTAGTCGCCCACATTCAGCAGGTCACTCCTGGGAGAAAGGAGGCCAGAGCACACGCGTGGTAACAGGTGCTGGCATTTCATGTCCCCCCTCCCACTGAATCCTTATGGTCTCTGGATCCCCATTTTACGGATGGGCAAGCTGAGGCTCAGAGAGGTCAGACATGTCCAGGGTCAGACAGCGAGTGAGTTAGGAGAGTGGGGATTCTAACCTAGACCTGCCTGACACCCAGGCCAGCTTTTCCCCTCATGCTGGTCTGCCCGCTTTCCCTCCTGCTGAGGTGTCACCCTCATAGTTATAGCTCTAACCAGCCCGAGACAGCCCCCAGAGTGGCCAGATCATCACCTCCTTTGCTATTCCTTAATGCTCTTCCTGGGCCCAGAGGGGCAGTGATAGAGAGGCTAACTCCTAGGTTTCATGGAACTCATGGTCCAAGGGACCCCAGAGGTAAAATAATAGGTGCAGGCAGTGTGTGCAGAAGTGGCACACAGGGCTGTGCCAGCAGAGCCGAACGCCTCCTCAGCCTGGGGTGCTGGGGGCTTCCCAGAGGCAGTGTGTGGGGATGAACAGGATGCAAAGGCCTGGAGGGCCCGAGAGCGGTGAGCATGGGATGCTGTGGCCGAGCTGAGTCACCTCTGGTGTAAAGGGAAAGAAGCAGCCGGGGCCTAGAATCCCAGCCTCCACTGGGGGCCTTCCCTCCACAGACACCAAGCTCTTAGGTGCTCCAGGAAACAGCTGTCTGATTGCTCTGCCGAAGGCCCTAGTACCCTCCTCCACTGCCCCCTGGCCCCCTTCCTGCTGCCCCCACTGAGCCCACTTCTCACCTGGCTGCGAGCCCCCCAGGCCTCAGGTTGGAGACCCTGGGCTTCCCATCCTTGTCGGTGCCACCCGAGATGGTCAGGCCCAGCGTGCTGCCTTCCTTCTTGGTCAGCTCCACAATGGTGACCCCTCGGAACTCCTCTGCCGACAGATAGGGGGTGAGTGGGCAGCGTGGGGGCAATTCTAGGCCCCCAGCTCCAGGACAAGTGAGGCCAATACTTGGTAAGTCCCCTCAGTACCCTTGGCTGCCTGACACTGGGTGAAATCATGTCCTTCTTATGAAGGAGGATCAGAGAGGTTAAGTGACTAGTCTAAGGTCACAAAGTGAGTTAGCTGCAGAGCCGATGCTGTCTGACCCCCACCTGGAGCTCTCTGTGCTCCAGGACAGAGAAGGGGAAGGAGAGGAGGCTGGTTACCTGGAATGCTCTGCCTGCGGCACGCCAGAGCCACATCAGCCCCTCCTGCGTCCTTGCCTCCTTTGGAGTAAGGCCCATCGTCTGCAGGAGAGAAAGAGAGGAAAGGCCCTGAGTTCCGCTGTCATTTCCATCAGGCAAAGCCCTCCTGCCTTGGGAATCTTCTGCTTCGTGGATGTGGCCTGTTAGAGGGGCTCCTTCCTGCCACCAGCTCCACCTGGGTCTCCGCTGGGGGAGCCTCATGGCTTCTCCCCGCAAGGGCAACTCTGTCTGTGCTCTTGAGTAACGCTCTTTGGAGCACCCACCACAGACTGGGCTCTGCGTGACGGTCCAGTGATTAACCATCTCCACAACTATCATTCCACGTATACAGAAAGAAGCTGAGGCTCAGAGAGGGACAACTCGTGCCCACGGTCACACAACCCTTGGCCACGACAGCCTCTGCTAATAGCCAGGACCAGACCCCAGGCGCCTCTGCCCACCCTGACCCATGCTCCCTTGACCAGGTTCTTTTTGCCACATTCCTTCTCCAAGTCCCTTCTCAGCCCTGGACTGAGATGGGTAAGGTCAACTGGCAAACCGTCAAGCGGGCCGGCTCTCCCACGCTGCCTCTGGGGCCACCCCTGCCCCTCCAGGCACCTGTACACCTCCCCAGACTTCTTCTGCTGTCTCAGGCCTCACCCAAGCCTACACCCCGCCCCCCTCCCCGCTCTTCCCCCACCCCCATTCACCATTCGCCAGCTTTGGGCAGGCCACTCCCTCCCCAGCCCCCTGGCCACAGCAAGCCCTCACTCACAGGACTGTCCCCCTCCTCACTCTTCAGAGGAGGGGGAGAGAGGGGGCTAGGGAGCAACTCAGCCCCAGCGGCAGGCAGAAGCCTCTTATCCCATCCCAGCCACATCCTTTTCATGAGGTGGGGAGGGGCTCAGATTAGCGTTCAGCCAGAGGTGGTGTCAACCTGGGTCAAGATCAGGACACAGCCTGGCCAAGGTCCGGGCTCAGTCAGAACCAGAAATCTACAACCTACAATCTACAGCAGGTTTCTCAACCTCGGCACTATTGACATTTTTTTTTGCTGGATTGCTGTACGATGTTTAGCAGCATCCCTGCCCTCTAACCACTAGATGACAGTAGCATCCCACCCCGGTCACCACACTAAAAATGACTCTAGACAACCCACATGTGCCCTAGGGGGAGCAATACTGTCGCCCCCAACCCCGCCCTGCCCCTCACTGAGAATCACTGCTTTAGAGTCAAGGGTGGGGCTCAGGCTGGGTCGGGGTCAGGTTCAGCTTGGGGTCAAGGCTGTAGCTCAACCTGGGTCCAAGGAAGCCTGAGAAGCTTCACCACCTGCAGCTCTAACCATTGAGAAATGGCTTCTCCAGACCAGGGATAGGTTCCCTTAGCTTTGCCAGAAGGTGGGAAATAACGAATCATTTCCAGAGCCCCGGGAATTGGCCCCCAGCAGCTTTGCTCACCTCCCCCACCCCCAGGCCCTGTGTTCACATCCACCCCACGGATTCAGGCAACACCCCATTAAGTATAAAGCCTCCTATTACGGTTCCCTAATTTGCACTTCATTTAGATTCAACAAGACGTTTCTGAGCTAATAAAATTAAAAAGACTGGGTTCTATCAACTGTGTGACAGTGAACATCTCTGGTATTTCATGTGGGCAATTCTGGAATTAAAATCTGTCTTATCCCATGCAAATTAGACTCTGCCACTGGAAAATCCTTCTCTCCCGGGCTGTCCTGGGAAGACCAGAGATAAGCTTGCTGGCTCCAAGTTTAGGAGTCTGGAGGTGGGGGAGGGGGAAGATTATCTCCTACGGACAAGAAAGCAGAGAATCAAGTTTGCCAAATTCAGAGCCGTAGAATCCCAAAGAATGGAGCGGAACAGCGGTGGGTTAACGCCGATGCTGAAGCAGAGGGAACACCCATTTCCTGCGGTGTCTCTGTGGTGTGTCTTCAACACTACCTCTCTGCCCTTTCCTCATCCCAATATTCAAATTTTGATCCAGTGAATGACACGGTGCCAAACTGGGCTGCGATGGCACACTTGGCACAGCTGAGATGTGGGGGTCTGCTGCCTTTGGGCTCAGCTGTCAGACAGGCCTGACTGTGTGATGATGCAAACCAAGACTCATACAACTGTGCGCAGAGTCAGTGGGCAATAAGTGAGGACTTGAGAGACTCTTCTGTAGAGAACGCACGTGCATTTTAGGGTGTGGCCTTGATGACCTCTCTCGGCGGTGGAGGCCACTCAGGATAGCTGATGGCCAGATACGGGGCTTCTGGATATCTAAGACCCCTGCCACATTCAGAGAGGCACCCAGAAGGAATGCCACAATGTCTGCTGATGCTTGTTCAGAGGGGACAGTGCCCACTCTCACAAACATCCTCGGGTCAGCGGGAAACAGGCAGCATTCAAACCAAGAACCAAGGCAAGGACAGAATTCCTAGTTAACCGTGTGACTTGAGTCTCTATTTCTTTATCTGTAAAACGGGGGTGTCTCCCTCTATCGCTGGCTCCAACCAGCCCAGGCATGAGAATTTGAGGGAATTATTTTATTTATAGAAAACCCCAGGAGGGTTCGGACCCCAGTCCTCCTCCCTCGGAGAACATGCCTGCTCTCTCCCGCTCTCTCTCTATTTTTTGTTCTGGGACCTGGTAATTATATGCTTATAGATGAAGGCTTTTCAAAAACATCTTTCCCACCAATTTTCAGCTGGAAAAGTGCACAAAAAACAGAGATATTTTTATCCGAGTGTTTTTCCTGTCTCCTCCTTCCAGCAATGGGCAATTATGAGCTTTTTCCTTCAGTCAATCTGTCCTGTAAGAACTCGCTTCAGAGGGAAATTCATTTCGCAGCAATACAAGACCAGCCGGCAGACTCAGGCTGGGCAAGTCGGGGGAGCAGGAGGGAGAGACACCGTGCTGAGCACAGACCGCACACCTGGTCCCTGGCCCCCAAGCTGCAGCCCGGGTGGATGGGTTTCTTTTTTATTTTATTTCTCCTGAAAGCATTGCTAATTTGCCTTCATTATCTCCGTTTCTCTGGAGCCCCAGGGAGCCACTGAGCTTTGAGAAAGGGAACAAGGAAGTCAGCCCTTGGCCAGGCTGCCTTTGTCAGCGTCCCGCCTAAGCAGGACAGGGGCTTGGGAAGCGGGGGCTGGGGAGGGCTGTCGATAGGGGCGTGACTGATGCCTGGCTCTGCGGGCCTCCAGGAGGGAGCGTTCACTATCAGAGAGGGGCTACTGGGAAAACCAATGCCCGGAGGCTCAACTTGGGCTGAAGAGAAAATAACCGCTTGACAGAAAGCCAGCAGCAGGGCCAGCCGGCCCGAGTGCCCCTGGGGAGAAGGGGGCCCCCAGTCGCCCCTGGGTCCAACCACGACTGCACACAGCGGCCCATTGCTGATTGCACTCCGACAAGTGATCGGCCAATCCTGGATGGGTCGGCCCCACCTCCGAAGGCATCGCTGGCTCGATGGAAAGGGTAGGATGGGCTTTGGATCCTAAATCTGCTGCCGACCGGCTAAGGGATCTGGGACAAGTCGCTTCTCCTCTCTGAGCCTCGGCACAGTAGGGGAGCCAGTGCCCACCTCATGGGTTGGTGGGAGGCATCAGCAAGGTTATGTGGTACACAGAGCCAGGACACATGGAAGTTCTCTCCCTGGCCCTTTTACTCACCTCGTTAGAAAGATTTTCCTATTAGTAATGGTAACAACTCCTCCTGATTAAGTGCCAGGTGCTGTGCTAGGTGCTTCACAAGCT
The DNA here is from genome assembly GCF_005190385.1 of Monodon monoceros. Taxonomy (NCBI): domain Eukaryota; kingdom Metazoa; phylum Chordata; class Mammalia; order Artiodactyla; family Monodontidae; genus Monodon; species Monodon monoceros. The sequence goes on along the minus strand of NW_021703780.1, from coordinate 98,963,201 downwards.
TTGTCTCATGTATCCCCATCACCTTCTGAGGTGGGATGATCGTTATTTCCATTTCACAGATGGTGGAGCTGAGGCACGGGCAGGTTAGGCGACTTCCCATTGTAAGGGGCAGGGTCAGGATTTGAACCCAGGCCATACTCTAAGAAATTTTAAATTACTACCACTTTATCCTCATGATAATCTTATGTGGTGGGTGTCATGATCATCCCCACATTATAGATGAGGAAACTGAGGCACAGAGAGGTGGTTAAGGGAACTGCCTAGGGTCACACAGCTCCTAAGCGGCAGAGCCATGGGCCCCTCCTGCCTTCTCCCCTCACCCCATGACAGTCCTGGGGGGACTCGGGTAATGCCTGTGGCCCTCCTGGCAGCAGCCCCGGCTCCTTTGGGCACTCCTGACCCACTGAATGATCGCCCTCTGGCCATGGCAGGCTGGACCACGTCAGACAGCTGGATGGAGAAGCATCAAAGCCGGTGGCAGGCTGACCTCAGAGTGACAGCCCCGATTTCTGTAGCTGACAGGCCTCCCCAGAAGCCGTGAAGAGACCGGCTCGGCCACGGGGTGACCCTTGCTCTGTTCAATGCATGTTTTTAAGGGAAACAAAAAGAAATATATCAATAGATTTAAAAAGCAGATGCCTGCTTCACTTGGTGCCAAGGACTGAAAAAAAAAAAAAAAGACTGACAAAGGAGCCCAGGGCTTGGCCCGCCCAGTGCCAGGACCACTCCAAGCACTTGACCGGCACTGACATGTTTAACTCTTCTGCGAGCTCACTAACAATCCCATTTTACAGACAAGGAGACTGAAGCCCAGACAGGCCACTCAGCTGGGGAGCTGCAGAAGACAGACTGGAATTGGTCTGTCTGGCCCCCAGCAGACCACATCCTTAATCCTCAGCTCTGCTCTCTCCCTCCAAACACAAGGGCAACAGACCCCAAAAGAGGGGCGCCCAGGAGGCCCACGTTAGCGCTCGGGCACCCACAGGCTGGACACGACCAGAGAGGTTGCCAGCCCTGCAATCCCTCTTCCACAAGGCGTGCGGGGCCCCTGGCACTGGGCCCTGAGCCCACGCTTGGGCTGACACCCCCCTCCATGGGACCACGATGGCCCCAATGTCATGTGGGGCGGGGATGCAGGCTCCAGAGGGGCCGTGGCCTTCTGGGTCTGTGCTCTCCCACGTCCCTCTCAAACCCACAAAACTGGGTCACCAGCGGAGCAGTGAGGACTCAGTCCACCCGGCGGAGAATAAAAGCAAACGTTCTCCCCACAACTGACAGTCCCCGGGCCTCCCTGACCTCACCTCCTAATGCTCTCTCCTGGGCTGCCTCCACTCCAGTGCGCTGGTCTCCTCGCCGTTCCACACACCAGACTCAAGCTCACCTCAGGGCCTTTGAACTGGCTGTTTCCTCTGCCAAGATTGCTCCTTCCCAGACACCCACAAAAACCCCTTCCTCACCTCCTTCAGGAACCTGTGGAATCTTCACCTTCTCATCTTTCCCAAGCGGCCTGTTTGAACTTACACCTACACTCCCAACACCTCCAGCACTTCCCATTGCCTTCCTTACCTGGCAGACCTCACTTTTTTTTCTTTTAACTTAGTGATCTTATTTCCTATCTGCCCCTTCCCACTATGATGTCAGCCCTGGGGGGCTGGTTTTTTGCCTGTCTGTTCACTGCTGTTTTTGGCATAGAGAGTCTAGCACACAGTAAATTCTCAGTAAATCATGTGAAATTCAATTCCCACTTACAGATTAGGAGAATGGGGATCAAAGAGGTGGAATGAGTTGTTCAAGGTCGTAGAATCAGGAAGAGGCAGAGATAGGATGCAAACCCAGGCCTCCCTGGGTCTGGAGGCCTTGGCCTCCGTGGTCTGGGAACTGGGGTTTCTCCCACAGCCGTGGCCCTGAGGAGGTCAGGCCTGCCAGAAGATCCAGGTGGTTCTGGTGAGGGCCCCCCGGAGGAGTGGGCAGCTCAGGCCATGGCAGAAGTACCCTCCCACCCACCCCGACACACACACACCCTGTCTGAGCCTTCCCAGGAGCTGGGAACAAAGACCACTTGGTGGCCAGGAGTCAGAGGAGGGTGGACACTGTGGGGCATGGGAGTTTCCTGCCCAAATCTGCTTTCAAGCCTACTGTGCGCCCCAGGCCCAGTCACATCCCTTCCTGCAGGGGCTCAGGGTTAGTGGGGTGAACAAGCCTCCCAGGACCAAGACAGCATGGCCAGGGCATGGGCCTGAGAAAGGACTCGTGCTGGCAGAGTCCATTGGGGAGGAGAAAGGGCCCTGGGCACTGTGCCCCACTGGCCCCAAACCCCAGCCTGGCTCTCCCTGAGGAGCACTGCATGTGGCCTGACTGCTCAGGGTCTCAGCCTGCTCTGTGAAATGTGGAGGGTGCAGGGAGTGGCCACCTGTTGGGGACGTTTGCTGAAACTGTTGGAAACAGGTTCTCTTTCCTTGAGGAGGATCAAGGTGTCTGACCATAAGCTCTAAGGTACTAGGGGCCCTCTGGGAGCCTCAAGGAGAGGAGTCTGCGTGGAAATAAAGCTCACCTAAAAAGAAGCAGAGACCTGGAGTCCTAATCATGTTAACTGAGCACCTGGATCCCACTGTGCCTGAAGCTCCCTCTTTAGACTTTTCTTTAAAAAAGCCTCAGTGTTGACACCAAGTGAGACACGTGTGATCATGAAGCTCTGTGACCTGGGGAGGAGACTAGGGTGGGGGCTGCAGGGGTGAGGGTGGGGGTCAAGGAAGTCATCAGAGAGAGAAAAAGCCAGGGAGATCATGAAGGGCCTTGAATGCCAGGATAAGAAGCTGCGATCAAACCTGAGTTTTAGCAAACTCCCTCCTATAGCAGCATGGAGGGGGTGGGGTGCGGTGGGGGATGAGGGCCAGGAAGGCAGGGAGGAGACTGGGGCTAAGGTCTAGGCAGGCGATGCTGAGGCCTGAGCCTGGGTAGAGGGGGCAGCTCCATGAGGAAGAGGAAGACACCTCCTTGGCGGTGCCCCAGATGAGGTCTCCAGGGCACTGCTGCCCTTGTGGCTCTGACCACTGCAGGACGAGGTGACCCCACTTCCTGGGTCTGATGTTGAGAGGACAGATGTGCCCAAGCCAGGAGGGCAGTGGAGTCGCCAGGAGGGGGCAGGGGCAGACCGCATGGGGTCGAATCCCAGCTGTGCTACTTCTAGCTTTAGCCTTGGACAAGTCACTTAACACCTCTGTGCCTCAGTTTCCCCAACTGTAAAATGGGGAGAATAACAGTGCTGAATACACAGTGGTGTGAGGATTAAATGAGAAAATGCACAGAGAGAGCTCCGAACAGAGCCTGGCACGGAGTAAGGTCTCAACAGCTGTAAGCTACTATTACCAATCACATTATTACGATCTGGGGACCTAGGGGTAATCCTGTCTCTGCCCTCTGCGACAGGCGGGGAGGTGGGAGCCTAAGTTCGCGGGCCCTCGGAAGCATGGTTGGGGGAGCTCTGCTATGAAAGTCATCAGGGGGCCAATCCCGGCTCAGCCACTATGGGCCTTGGTCAGCCACTGGCCCCTCCGAGCCTCAGCTTCCCCATCTGTCTGTCCACTGGGACCACAGTCCCTACCCTTGGAGCTGCTGCAAGGACGTAACACCAGGAGTACATCGACTATGGGAAGGCATTGACAGGACGGCCCAGGACACGGAGTGAAGGGTGACCTAGCCAGCCCCAGAGCCCCTCCCAGGGTCCCAGCCCCAGGCCCACCCAGGAATGTGGCAGCTGAGCAACACCTGTCCCCTCTGCATTCCCAGAGCCTGAGGCTCACCGACCAGACAGCACCACGCCGGGGCCTCTGCCTCTTGCCGTGAGCCCATGTAGAAGCTCCCCGCAAAGCACCCTGACCAGGGAGCCGTCGCCCACAGCTCACGCAGGGGCAGGATGCGTCTCCCTGGGGCACGCCTGAGGCAGGAGCGCTGCCCTCTGGCCGTGCCATGCAGGACAGCCCAGCGGACTCAGTCCCGCAGCCACGGTCAGACAAACAGCCCTTTCCCCTGCCCACCGGCCAGGTGTCCCATGCCTGCCCTCCCTCCAAGCTCTGGGTCTGGGAGTGGCTGTCCCAGGCTTCGCCATCCCAGGCCCCTCTCTGCGTGGCAGTTCCAGAGGGATCAGAGGGTTTGGCCCCGCCACTCTGCCTACTGGTCCCCGTTACTCACCCGCCTCTCCAGGGGTCTCCCGGCTGAGCCCACACAGCATGTCTGCTCTTGTCTCCCCGGTGCCACTGACTCCCTTGGGAGCCAGGGAGGGGCTATGGGAGGGGAGCTCAGAGCTCCCACTGGCTGGGCAAGAGTCCACCCACTGCAGCGGGCGGCTCTCTGCTTAAAGGGGACACGGCCCTTGTCACGGCTGATCCTTGGATGTGGTTCAACACCCCCCCCTCCAGCCTGAGTCTGGGCAGGGGTCTTTGAAGATGGCAGGCCTCCCCCAGAGTCCCCAGGCAGACAGACCCCTGAGGCCAGCTCTGCCCCAACTCGCCCTGGGTCTTTGGTAAACGATTGCCTCCCAGCCCAGACTCAGTTTTTCTACCTGGAAAAGAGGAACAGGGCCTTCCAAACTTTTTTTTTCTTTTTTTAAGTAGCAGATTCCAACAGAGTCTTGCACAGAATTCCCAGGACATAAGCCGGATAAAACGCAGCCGTGGAACAACGCCAGGGTGTGTCTCAGTTTAGAAATCCTTGCACTCGCAGTCCCCTGGGCCCTTCCACTGAAGTTCCAGCTACCTCTCCCAGGCCTCGGTTTCCTTTCCTGTAAGGTGGGACTTGGGGAAGATCAGCCCAGCAGCCTGTTATCCAGAGCATCCCCCAGCTCTGTGGGAAGACAGAGCGAGCTGTGCGTCCCGGGTTGATGGGCAGGGGCAGCTGGTCACAACTCCAGCCCCGGCTGGGCCTCAGCCCGGCACACTCCTAGCTTCCTCCGCACCAGCTCAGGATGACCCTGACGGACACCCAGGGCCCCTCCTCCAGCTCTCTAGCTGCTCCTGCTCTCCACCCACCAGTGCGTGTTGCTACCACCTGAGAGCCAGACACCGCAGAGGTGCTGGGGAGAAGGATGGGCGATAGTGACTCGGGGTGTCAACAGCCTGTACAACTAACGACTTACTGCATCCAGCTGAACGCAGCAGAGAACGAGACAGATAAGGTCCCGGCTCCCATGGAAGCTCTCAGATGCATGGGAACAAGGGGGCTCAAAATCACCTCTGTCCTGCAGCAAATGGGAGGGTGCAGCCCCGTGGTTAAGGACCAGGGACTGCATCTGAGTTTCTTCCTCAGCGGGGATGCCCACCGCAGAGTCCAGCCCACAGTTCCTGGGCTGCCCATGCTGGCTCCTGCCAGCCCCACTAACGGCACATTCAGACAATCCAGGCTCTGAGTATGGGGTGGGGTCACTTGTATGCCTGCGTCCACAGGTCATATTCCTTGCCCCCCTCCCAAGGGTGCCGTCCTCTTTGGATGACTTTAGGTATGTCTCAGGGGCAGGGACCCTTGGGCCAGTAGTGAGGCCAAAGGTCAAAGAGAGATGCAAAGGTCCCAGCCATGGGAGGGATGGTGAGCACTGGGTCAGACTGGGGGGACCTGAACTGGGAGGCGTTTGCTGGGAGAATCGGGCCAGGCAGGAAGGGAATGTAGACTCTCAGTGTGGTCCACGGTGCCCTGCAATGGTCACAACAAGGCTGTTGATGAAGACCCTGACAATCCCCAGGGCACTGAGAGCCACCCTGGAGCAGTCCCAGCTCCATACCAGGCAGAAAGGGACACGGCTCTTAACAGACCCTCGCTCTCTTTCTCCCCATTTACAGCCCCTTCAGGGAGAAGGGCTGTGTGGTGCACAGACCTTTGGAGTTCCGTCCACCCCCTCTCGTAGAAAATATTTGCTCTCTGTACAGACGCATTTAAATGAGCGATTAAGACGGAAGATCCAAAACCTTGCCGTGGTTCTGTCTCTCTCGCTGCTCCTTTGGAATTTACTTTTGTGGACGAGAAGCTCCTGGAAAGGTCATGCCATGGATTATGGGAGAGCTTCCACGCAGCATTTCTCTGAGCACCTGCTGTGCCAGGCAGTGGGGACTCAGACACCAGGAGACAGGCAAGGATCAGCATCTTCCCTCTGTCCTCTGTTCCTGTCAGCCCGCCAAGCACATTTTCACTTCATTCATTTTATCCAAAGGTGGGTTTGGAAGCAACTGTTGCTCCATTCTGGAACAAGGTAGGGTTTAAATAAATATTTGGCACAGAAAGGTTAACTGATTTGCCCAAGGTCACTCAGCTGTAAGTGTGGAGCCAGGTTCACACCTAAGAGGTCTGTTCTTAAAGGCGCTGCTATGTGCCTCTCAAGATAAAGGGGTCTGGGAGTGCAGATGAGGGGCAATCAGCTCTGTCGGGGGTCCACCGAGGAGGTGTTTTTGAGCCTGACTTTGAAGGATGGGAAGGAAGGTGCCATGAACACAGTCCCAAGTGACAAGTGAGGAAGAGACCAGGCAGGAGGTGCAGCTGGAGCCAGGCCACAGGCGGCCTGGCCACACTCGCTCCTCCAGGTGCGGTCTGACGACCAGCAGCAGCAGCAGCATCACCGGCACTGCCGGGGGCTCCTCAGCAATTCCGGCTCCCAGGCCCCACCCGGACCTGCTGAACCAGAAGCTGCATTTTCACCAGCTCCCCAGAGGATGCATACGAAGTTTAAGAAATGCTGTGTTATGGGTTTGGCTTCCATCCTGCAGGCAACGGGAACCACAGATGGTTGCAGAGCAAGGGTGTGAGAGGCTCTGCAAGGACCTCAGACACAGCGTCTCAGAGAGAAGGGAGGAGGGCCTGGGATGAGCAGCAAGAGCCCCCTCTGGGAGCCGAGAGTGGGTGAAGCTGCTGCTGGGCCCTGCTCCAAACACGACCCCTCTCTCCCAATGCGGCCAGACCTTGGGGAAGCAGAGGGAAAGGGGGACAGATTGCTGGGCCTGCACTGTGGCTAGAAGCCAGGTTTGCTAGGGGCCCGGCCTACCAGCAGCTCCTGGTCACAGAGTGTGAGTGTTCTACATTTCCAACACTGTGGATGACAGTGACGGGGGCTGGGCCGCCTGGGGAAGGTGGCGGGGCCACTGAGCTGATAGGCAGCCCCTCCATGGTCAGGAGAGCCCCTGACACCTCCACGTCCTCAGGTTTTATGAGACAACTGAAAGATGGATTGCTGTATGACCTGGGACATGTGTCCAAGCCTCTCTGGGCCTCAGCTTCCTTAGCTGCACAATGGGAATAACAAAAGCACCACCTTCTAGGGTTAGGGAGTCCACATATTGGGTCAGGAAGCATTTATCCATCCACTTTCCTGCCAAGAGTCTCACACCAATGCCTTGCATGGATCCAGGCCAGAAAGGCAGAACTTCAAGGTAGATGAGCACACTGGCCAGACGCACCCAGGTTCAAACCCCAGCCCTGCCACCCAAGAACCTTGTCATTCCGGGCAACTCACTTCTTTCTGCCTGAGCCTCTGCTTCCCAACCCGTGAGGAGTGAGGGCGAAGAGACCTCGGAAGGTCTGCCCAGCACACACTCTTGCCCTCTTCCCCACGTGTGGCCAGGCCTGCAGGGCCTTCTCAGGGTCTCTTAATGGGGAGCCACTGGCACCACTGCTGAGTGGGTTGTCCTCACACTGCAGGACACCGGCATCCCTGGCCCCCGCCCACCCAGGGGTAGTGACCCCCACAAGTGGGAACCGACCCCATGCTGCACAGATGGGAAAACCGAGACTCAGAAAGGACGGTGTCTGAGGCCCCCCAGAGCAGAGAGGGGCCTGGACCCTGGCCTCTTTCCTTCCTCTCAGGCCCCAGGGCTGGTTAGTCATAAGCACAGCAGACTGCCAGGGACCCTGAGTGACAGCCGGAAATGAAGTCTGGGTGGGAAGGACGCAGAGATGGCAATTCGATAACAAGATATAAACCCTTTGTTGTTGTTCTGCTGCTTCTCCCTTCGTCCCTTCCTCCCTCCCTCCCTCCTCACACCACCCCGAGGGCCAGGCCAGGACAATCCCTCCCCTCTCCTGGTTGTAAGACATTCCCATAAGGTGGGCACTGTCGCCCCCATTTTACAGATGGGGACACTGAAACCCAGTCTGTGATGCCACCAGCCACAGGTGAGGGCCACGAGGTGACCCCGCCTTAGGGGGTGCTGTTTGGCTGTGGCGCCCCACTCCGCCAAGCTGCCCCACAGCCCCAGCCCCATGGCCCGTCACCTGACTTCAGGGGTAATGCCACACCAGTGGGCTGCACGCGGGCTAGGCCCCCAGGCCCACACCTGCCAGTTCCCAGCGCCCTTCACCGCAGCTTTCCTCTGGCCCTGGAGGGCACAGGGGCAGGCAGGGCCACGGGGTAGCAGGGGGCTGCAAGAGCAAAGAACACAGGCTGTGTGCAGAGACCAGGGAAGGGCCAGGCTCGGGGTGGAGGTGAGAGGAACCACAGCTGGCTCTTTACACAGAACCTCTGTACCAGGCCGTGTTCTCAGCATTTTACACCTATCTTCTCATTGCATCCCCATCTCAGAGATGAGGAAACAGGGGCCCAGAGAGGTGAAGCCACTTGCTCTTAGTCACACAGAGTGTGAGGCATGAGCAGGGATTTAAGCCTAGGCCCTGCTGACGCCATCTACAAAAGCACCCCATCCACAGCCCCCTGAGAAATGCACACTCACGGATACAGGAAGAAAGAGAGGGACTGTTGGGCGGCGGGGTCCCCAAGCTGCTGCTCCTGGGGAGTCTCTCTAAATCCTCTGACTAGGGAGGGCCAAGGGGCCACAGGCCCAGGCCTGGCCACAGATGGGGCAGCTCCTTGGGGCTCCCTCTTGGCCTCCACGCTTAACACTTGCAATGGCTTCCCTCCTGGAGGAGAAACATGGGGCCATAACTGTGCAGGGGGCCTCTCTGAGCCTCAGCTCCCTCCTCTTAATGATGAAGATGTCTGTGCTCACAGGGTTTGTTGAGAAACTCTGTGAATAAACAAAACGCCTGAAAAACTGTAGAGTGCAGGGCCCGTGGAGGTGGTCAGTGTGAACACGGCCTGGCCCTACCTCTCTGGTCACTCAGTCACACAAAAGCACCCACTACCTGCCAGAAACTCAGCTGGGCGCGAGGTTTCCAAGTGGGCAAAGCAGGTGTAGAGCCTGCCTCTCAGACTGCTGGTCTAGCAGAGGGACAGAGATCAAAGGAGAAAACCCTGCAAATACAGGTAAGTCATCGAGATGGTGAGGAGGGCGAGGGGGGCCAGGACAACACGAGGTGGGGGGTCAGGGAGCCTCTCAGAGGAGGTGCCTCTAGGCTGAGACAGGATGGGAAGGAGCCTAGGGCGGCTGCAGGGAGAAGTCTCCAGGCAAGCGTGGGCTGCCTGGGGAGCAGGCAGGAGGAGGAGAGAAGTCGGGATTCTGCTCCAGATGCAGCACCAGGGGAGACACTGCAGGGTTTTAAACTGGGTCCTGTGTGATCTGACTTGTTTCCAAATGGCAGCAGAAGGGGATGGGCTGCAAGGGTCCGGACGGCATGGGGGGGACCAGAGGCAGGGGGGAGGGCAAGGCACTTCAGGGGCAGGAGACCTGGAAGCCAATTTTCTCTGTGCCTCGGGCCTGTCCCTTCCCGCTCTGAGCCTGTTTCCCTTCTGACGACGAGGGCCAGCAGTGCGAGTTTGGGGACCTGCCAGTGTTAGAGGTCAGAAGCATGGAGTCAGGATGCATCGCGATGCAAAACAAGAAGAAAAAGGAAAACGGGGATGATGATGAAAAGGCAGGGCATCAGGCGTGAAGGAAACGGCCCCAAATTCATGCAGAGCCGCTCCACTCGCTGGTAAGCAGAGAAGTGAAGGGGAAATGATGCTTCTCCCACTTGACTCTTCAGGGTGGCAAACATGAGAAATGCAGGCAAGACCAGGTGCTGGTGAGCATCGCGGAGATGGAGAGGCAGAGGCACTGCTGGGGGGCGGAAAACTGAGGCAGGCATGAGAGAGCCAGCGCCCTCCCTCCTGGTAGTTATCCTTGGGTGACCCCCCACCCCCGACGGATCCCTAAACGGGAATAGGAATGTCATTGGTGAAGATGACCTGCATCTCCATCCTGGGGGAGGGGACAGGTAACGCGATGGCCACACCCCATGGAGGACAACCTGGCTGGGAAGCACAGCCGTGTGAATAGGTTTAGAGACACAGTGTGAGTTAAAGGGAGAAAGGAAGGGGGGAGGAGGAAGGTGAAGGGGTGGGGAGAAGGGAGGGAGGACAGAGCAGGGAAGAGAGGAGGCAGGGAGAGGGCAGGAAAGAGAATGATATTTCCCTGTACTATCACTTATGTAAACTAAAAACATACATAAAGCACTACATGTGCCGTAAGGGCACATACATGTGTAAAGACCTGTTTCACAGAGTGAAGGTTTCGAGGGAGGTAACTGGGAGTGGGGGTAGGGCATGAAGGAGACAAAGTAAGATAGAACAGCCAGAGCAGGTGCCAGCTGGCTCAGGACCAGGTGTGCCACACACTGAGGAATTCAGCTCACCCCCAAGAGCCTGGGATTCAAAATAAAACATAAATAATGGCCTTGAATGGCATGTTAAGAAGTCGAAGCTCTCTCCTGAGGATACTGGAGAGCCATGGAAGGGTTTAGAGGGAGGGAGGAATGAGGACAAGCTAAGTTCCTTAGAAAAATAACTGAACTGGGTGCTGAGAGAGCCCCTGGGTGGGGGTGGGGGCCTTGGCTGACCTCAGTCAACCTCAGCCACCCTCCTCCCCACGGGGACCACTCAGACTCTGCCCACCTGCCCTCTTGGTACCTGAGCAAAACGGGAAAATAAGTGGTCAGGCTGTCAGGGCTCAGCCCCGTCATGTGTCCTCATCTCAGGGTGCCAAGGACACCATGGCAGTGTCCTACCCCGCCCCCCACACGTCCAGCCCTAGAGAGAACCCTGGGCTGGGGGTCAAGAGACCCAGGTTCAAGGCCTAGCTACTGCCCACACAGGACCAACTCTGTTCCAAGAACATTACACATGATGCAGAACATCAGTGTCTCTTGTGGAAAGGACTACACTCAACAAGGATTCACTACGAACCCAAAAAAAACAAAGGGGGCCAAACAGTCAGGCCACTCAGGGAGGCATCAGGGAAAGCTGCCCGGAGGAGGCGTTGTCTAAGCTAAGTCTTGATGGACATAGGAACCAAACCCTCCAAGATGATGCAGGGAGGGAATTCCAGGCAGAGGGGCAGCCTGGACAAAGGGTGAGAGGGGGAAGGTGCGAAGTATGGTAGGGAGAGGCACCAGCCCGCATGGCTGGGGTCGGAGGTCCCGCAGGAGCACGTGGGCTGGGCAGGCAAGGGGGTGGGTCCTGACAGATGGAGACCTGCTTCGGGGGAGAGAATGCACTGAATGGGGCATCCCGGCACTATGGCCGCCTCATGGGTGACATTTAAGGAGGGGCGGGCTCTCCTGAGCCCCCTCGATAAGATGCTGGCAGGGTGACACATGGAGGGCCTGGGCAGCCACACGACTGAGCTGTCGGGAACAGGGCAGGAGTGGAGCACACAGGAGCCTGAGGACAGCAACGCCCCCTCGCGGCTGGTGATCGATGAGGCTTTGGGAGCGGCAGGTGCAGCCCCTCATCCTGTGCCCTCGGCATCCAAGTGGAGCAGGAGGTTGGACTCAGGTTCAGCCTGTGGCCAACACTGTCCCTGGACTCCCACCACCCACCCTCTCGATCAAGCATTACCCTTTGGGGCTTCCCTGGTGGCGCAGTGGTTAAGGATCCACCTGCCGATGCAGGGGAAAAGGGTTCGATCCCTGATCTGGGAAGATTCCACATGCTGCGCAGCAACTAAGCCCATGCTCCACAGCTACTGAGCCTGTGCTCTAGAGCCTGCAGGCCACAACCACTGAGCCCACACGCCTAGAGCCCGTGCTCCACAACGAGAGAAGCCACCACAATGAGAAGCCCGCACACAGCAACGAAGACCCAATGCAGCCAAAACAATAATAATAATACATTTTTTTTTTTTTTTTGCAGTACATGGGCCTCTCACTGTTGTGGCCTCTCCCGTTGCGGAGCACAGGCTCCGGACACGCAGGCTCAGCAGCCATGGCTCATGGGCCCCGCCGCTCCGTGGCATGTGGGATGTGGGATCTTCCCGGACCAGGGCACGAACCCGTGACCCCTGCATCGGCAGGTGGACTCTCAACCACTGCGCCACCAGGGAAGCCCAATAAATAAATTCTTTTAAAAAAGCATCACCCTCTATGTGTAAATGCCCTAGAAAAAGGGTATTTACACAAGGTTTTACCACTTTATTGAGTACAGTGTCTCATGGAATCTTTCAAGAGCCCTTTGAGGTAGGCATTGCCGCTCCTGTCTTACAAAGGGAAAACTGAGGCCCAGAGAGGGGAAGGGATTTGGCTAAGGCCCCCAGCTAAGATGGGCTGAGGGTCAGATCGTCAGACTCAGATGCTCCCTCCTTGGGTCCTTTACATGGGCTCCTCCTTCCTCCTGGAACCCCCTTCCCCCTCCATCCTTAGAGACTGACCGAAATGCCACCTCCACCAAGAAGCCTGCCCTGACCACACCAGGTGGGTCCCCTTTACCCTCTCCCAGCCTTTGCTCCAATGCACTTGCTCACCTGTTCTTTTCCACCAAAGAGGGGACCCTCAACTGTCTTGCTCATTGATTTTGACCCTATGCCCAGGGCTGGGCCTCACACACAGTAAGCGCTAAGTAAGTGTTTGCCGAATGAATGAATGAGAAATAAATGATGACTATACATCACCTCTGGATTGCTATACTGGAAAGAAACCAATAATTCATCCCTCTACAATCTGATGCAGGAATCCTTTCTGCTGTCTGGTAGAGCTTGCATACCTCCACAAACAGGGAGCTCACCACCTCCTGAGCAACCCACCCTATTCCTGAACAGTCATGAGGATGGGACTCACTCCATTATCCTAAGCTGGAGCCTGTCTCCCTGTGGCTCCTCCAGGCCCCTGCCCCAGGACCAGCCTGCAGAGACCCAGTGGCCGTGCCTGGACCCAGGTCATGGCCTCTGAGCCCTGTAGGGAGAGGCCACAGTTCAGAGTCTGGATGTGGCTCCAGTGGGGTCCCATCAGCTCCCTGCCCACCTTGAGGCCCTCTCCTGAGTGTGTGGCTGGAAAGAGCAGGTGGCCATCCAAACCGTTCCCCGCCCCAAGTCTGGGGTCAGGCTCTTTAATCCACACTGGACGTCAGTGTGTTTTTAACTTCCAGTGGCATTTGCTTCAGGCCCATGAGGTTGGCACAATCAACCTCTTTTTACAGACGAGGAAACTGGAGTCCAGAGGGGCAGGAGACAAGAACCCGGGTGTCTGGCTCCAAAGCCTTAATCCCAGCCCAACAGACACACATTCTCAAAAGGGCTTTGTGTGATAGTCTTACTTTTTGTCCTCCTGGTGGACTACTTGAAAGAGAACCCTGCAGTTGTGGACTCATTAGTGGTAGAAGCTCAAGCAGGGAGAGAATTTGGGAAGGCCCATCCAAGGAGCCCGTACAGCCCAGCTGAGACTATACCAATGAGATCCAGGCAGGAGGACCCCACTGGTGGAGGTGGGGGGCAGGGGCTGCAGGGCTGGGGTGGGCCCTGGCAGAGGCCACTTATTTGAGGACAAGGCTTGACACTGAGATTTCTGGGCCAGCGTCTGCTACCTGAGGTACCCCACATTCCACGGCCCCCTCAGCACCATTTAGGAAGAATCCTTGGGAGGTCGCCAACCGGTGTCCAAAACTGGCCACCCTCCTGTGCAGCCTCATCTCCCTCCACTCCCAGCACCCTGAGCCCATTCCCACCTCCAAGCCTTCACACTCTCAGTGACCCAAGAATGCACTGGCCCTAATCCCTCCTCTGCCTGGCCAAATGCTGCAAGTCCCCCAGGGTTGCCCACTGTCACCTCCTGGGGGATACTCCAGCTGGTTGGTGTCCCATCTGCGTTTCCAAAGCCCTCGGGCATCCCTCAGTCCCACTGTCAACTCCCCGGACATCCCCCTCTGCCTTGCCCTTCCATCCCCGGATAAGCCTGACTCCTAAGAGGTGATGAACATTCCACGTTGCCAGCACCGCCCCCTCCAGCAGTGGCAGCATGGGGGCCTGAGAGGGGACCCTGGGTTCAGGTCCTATCTCCACCCCTGACCGGCTGGGTGACCTTGAACAAAACTGGCCTCAACCTTCTCATGTATAAAATGGGGGTACATGCGTGGGCTGGGGCAGGAGCAGGACCTGTAGTCTCTGGGAGCTGCTTCAGCTCCAACCTTGCCAGTCTGGGACACCCTCACCTCCGTCCCCAGCTTGGGCTCCAAACGACCCAAACCTCAAACTTTCCTCAACAGACTATTTTGCAAATGGGGTACCAAGACTCAGTGAGGGGCAGGAACTGTCCTTAAGGTTACCTGCAGGGACCCCAGCTGCCCCAGTTGTGTGGCTGTAAGAGGTTGCTGGGTAGGTGCCTGCTCCCCTTGTCCGCTCACCTGCCCACACATCTGCTTATGAGTTGCCATCACCTCGGCCAAGTTGGCGAAATGCAGGGGCTGGAGAGACAAGGTCAGCCTAAGGAGAGCGATGGGCGGATGGTGGGGAGGGTGAGCAGGGTTCCAGCTACAGGACAGCAGGGTGGGGGCACACAAGGGAAACTGAGGGGCAATTCCCAGGAGGAGCAGGGAACTGCTCCAGGACCACGGAGAGGGCGGTTATCCAGCCAGCCCTGCCTGACAGATGTTCTTTCTGCTCCATCAGCCCATCTCCCCAGGGAGGAGACAGGACCGGCAGCCTTCACAATTATCTGGGCAATTAAGACAGGCAGATGGTCCTGCTGGACTGAACATTCAAGCCAACAAACGGACACAATGCTGGGACATTGGCTAACAAGATCAGCGCTGGTGCTGGTGGATGACACGGCTGCTCAGCTTGGAGGGGGAACCCTGGGGGACCCCATCGCTGTTTCTGCAGGGCTGTCCTGGGGCGGGGGGAGCAGAGGGAGGGCGGATAACCTTGGGGGAGCCTGGGGAAGACAGACCAGTAGCTACACGCTGGGAACGCAACAGAGGGGTCCCCTGCTCCTGGTGGGGAGGCCAGATAACTGACCACTGAGAAATATGCCCATAGTGAGATGTTTAGACTTGGAACTCAGACGGCCTGGGTGGGTGGGTGGGTGGGTGGGGTGGGGCCGGTGCACAGACTCCACCATTTCCTTCCTGGCTGTGTGACCTTGGAAAGTTGGAAAGTCACTTCCTCTTTAAGCCTCAGTTTCCTCACCTGTAAAATGGGGCGATTTAGTTCATAGCTCACAGGACTGTTGTGAGGATGAGAAAGTACACATGAAGTACTTAGCACAGCACCTGGCAAACAACAAGTGCTTAATAAACGCTTGGGAAACAAAGAACAGGTCCAGAGGTTCACTCCAGGCTGCTGGGACTCCAGGAATTATTCCAGGGATGAGAGTTTACCCTTGGCTTCTTGATAAAGGGAGAAGCCCTGGGGTCTCTAGACACCATAGGTGATCTGAAATTCTGGTGCTCCCAGCATCAAGGAGGGCGGAGGCCGGGGAAGTGGTTGCTGTCTAGGCACTGGTGGGAGGAGGCTCGTTTCCACATCGAGAGTCAGATCTGAGACCCCAGCGCAGCTGCCGCAGTGTGAGAAATGCCAGGAGCCGGATGTGGAGGAGAGAGGCAGACAGAGGAGAGTCTCATTATGGAGGGGAAGGAAGGAGTGAATAATTCATCACAGATGTGCACCACTGAGTGGGGGCAGAAGGAGAAAGCTTGGGAGGGCCCGCGCAGGAGGCCGCACTCAGCCGGCGGGGGGATTACTATCCTGAATAACCTCATCACTGGGCTTCCCTGGTGGTGCAGTGGTTAAGAATCCGTCTGCCAATACAGGGGACACGGGTTTGATCCCTGGTCCGGGAAGATCTCACATGCTGCGGAGCAACTAAGCCCGTGTGCCACAACTACTGAGCCCGTGTGCCACAACTACTGAAGCCTGCAGCCTAGAGCCCGTGCTCCACAGCAAAAGAAGCCACCAAAATGAGAAGCCCGCACACCGCAACAAAGAGCAGCCCCCGCTCGCCGCAACTACAGAAAGCCCGCGCGCAGCAACGAGGACACAACGCAGCCAAAAATAAATTAATTAATTAAAAAAGAAAAAAAAAAAAGCTCGTCATCCCTAGACTGCCTGTGGCTCCTCCAGAAGCACAGGGGCCAGACCAGAGGCCCCTCACCCATCCTGCTCCAGCCTTGCCAGCCTGGGGACACCCAACACGTCCACCGTCCCAGGGCCTTTGCACTGGCTGTAGCCTCTGCCAGCCGCATTCTTCCCCTGGATAGCCACCTGCCTCCCTCTCCCACCTCCGTCAGGGCTTTGCGCTAATGTCACCTTCTCAGTGTGGCCTTCCCTCAACACCCCATTTGAAACTGTACCCCACTACTCACACACCCCATGCCCTCTCCCTGCCTCATCTTTCTTCACAGCATGTGTCACTACCAAATAAGGGAAATATATTACCCTTATTCGTCTTGTCCCTTGGCTGTCACTCCTCCTAAAAGGTCAGCTCCACGAGGGCAGGGATTTTTGTCCATCTTGTTCCCTGTTGTACCCTCACGGTCTAGAACAGTACGTGACACGTAACAGGTGCTCAGTAGGTATCCTTTAAATGAGTGGATGGCACAGGGTATTCTCCTGCCTCAACAAACATCGACTGAGCCCCAGCTCCTCACCTCTCACCTGGACTCCAGCCCAGTCTCTCCCCGTATCCCTGCCTGTGGTCAGCACAGCAGCCAGAGCCCATTCTAACACTCAGAACTGTCCTCCACTCCCTGCTGCTCACGGGCCTTCCACGGCTCCCACTGCCCCCAGGACAAAGTCCAAGCTCCACGGTCTCCCACCTCCTCTGCCCTGGTTCCCTTCTGTGCCAAACCCTTCATGCTGGCCAGAGTCAGCTGACCGCTTCTCTAAGGCAGATCTTTTAAATCTCCAGACATTGGTACAAGCTGTTCCCTTTGCCTAAAAGCTCTCTTCCTCCCTTAGCTGCCTGGAAAACTCCTACTCATCCTTAAAGACCCTGCTCTGGGAGCTTCCCCTGACCTCTTGCAAGCAAAATCATTGCTTCCTTCTCCAGGCACCAATGGGACTCTGTCCGCCCACCTCCCTGATGCCCTGACATCATCTACAAGTCGTTTCTGCCCGGGTCTGAGCCCTTTGGGTCAGGAACTGAAGGTGGTCCCCTTCTGGTGCTCTGACACCTAGCACTTTGAAAGTATCATCTCAGTGGTCCTCGCAGCCACTCAGTATTAATCCCATTTCACAGATGGGAAACCAGAGGCCCAGAGAGGTGAAGGCACTTGCCCTGGTGGCACAGCTGGGACTTACACTTGGCCACTGGCTCCAGGACCTGTGTATCCTGCCTTGGCACACCAGCACGCATCAAATTAAATCTCTCACTCTTTGAATTGAATGTAACCATTTTATGCATCCAGAGGCCCAAGCCTGGCTCAGGGGTGCAGCACTTGGGCGTTAGAGTCGGTCCAGCTCTGCAGGCCCCTCCCCTCCTCAAGCCTCTGCTTCCCTACTGTCCAGATGTGGAAAAAAAGGCCACTGTCAGGACTGAAGTGGGCAAGGGGTAGACACTGAGTGTCCAGCACGGTAGAAGCGCTCCCACTGCCATGTGCACACAGCAGGGGCTCCCTCGGCCTCTTGAGCTGTGGCAGAAATTGGCAGGCCAGCCAGTCTGCACCCCTTTCTCCAGTTCCAGCCCTGGGCAGGAAGCAGTGCTCCTCAATTTAAGCAAAGCCTCAAATCCCAGTCTGGGGGACACGGGAGAGGTTGCAGATAGCTATGGGGCCCAGGGACCCCTCACTTAAGCAGTCACAGGGTGAGGAACTTGGGGGTCTTACCCAGAAAAGATGGAAAACAGGAAGGTTTGTCTATTAAAAAATATGGGCTGGAAGTGGGAAGATGTGTCCTCACGCATTAAAAAAATACTTTGGCAAAGAAGAAGAAACCCTTCCCTTCCCCCAGCCTCTTGAATCCCTCTCCCCTGAGAATTCCCATTTTATTTATTTTTTCATTTTTTTGGCTGCTGTGCAGCATGCAGGATCTTAGTTCCCCGACCAGGAACTGAACCTGTGCCCCCTGCAATGGACGCACAGAGTCTTAACCACTGGACCAGCAGGGAAGTCCCGATAAATCCCATTTTAAATGGATGTGCAGGCTCACTATACGGGCGAACAAGGTCCCTGTGCTTCCCTTCGAGGTCCCCTAAAGAAGTGGAGACATGCCATAGTACCTGGCAGCCATCAGCACACAGTGTGCCCTCCCAGTCAGGCCGTGCTCCCTTCTGCTTTCTTTGTTTCTTTCCTGTTAGAGGCTTGTTGGTCCCAGACACAAGCAGCCTGGGGTCTGTGTGTTTGTGGGGTGGGGGCAGAGGGTTGAGGGGGAAGAGGAAGCTCAGCCGCCGATGGAAAGATGAAAATCAAGATTACCAAGAGTCCACCGTGTGCCAGTCCCTCCCCCAATCTTTCCTAACCGTCACTGCAATCTTGGGAGGGTGGCTTGTCTTGGGTACATTTTACCAATGAGGAAACTGAGGTTCTGAGTGAGCCACACAGGAAGAAAGAGCCAGGGGCATGATTTGAATCCAGGTCTGTCGGGGAAAATACAGGCACTTCCTGAATCTCCAAGACCCAGAATCTGATTCACGGCATGTAGTTGGCTGTTCTCCATATCCTGGGGAACACACAAATCGGAAGCAGGTCAGACTATCCCTGCATGTGTCTGTCTATCCCTCCAGCATGGGAGGATTCCACTGGGTTCTCTGGGGCTGTGGACCTGAACAGGAGGATAACAGTCTTGATGGGGGAGGGGACTTCTCCCTTGGGGACAGTCCCAGCACAGGGGGTTCCTGGGAAGCCCCAAGGGGAAATACTGTTCCTAATGCTCTCCAGGCATCAGCTACTCTGTCCCCAGGGAAGGGGCTTCCAGGGACCTCTGGGATGTCAGACCACCAGTTGTCCGTGGCCAGTGCAGGGTCTAGAGCCCTCTGTCATCCCACAGACCCTGCTACCTCTTGACCGCTCCTGAAGCAGCCCTTCCCCCCATGTAGGTCTCTCAGTGTCTAAAAAATGCTCATGGCAGTTATAAGAATTGGCTTGAGAAAACCTCTGGATGTCAGCTGTGTGGCCATGGGCAAGTTACTTAACCTCTCTGTGCCTCAGTTTCCCCCGTGTACATTCAGGATAAGGACAGGGCCAACCCTGCAGGGCTGTTGTGAGGAATTAGTGAGTTAGCAGAATGCCTGGCACACAGTAGCACTGAATTAATGTCAGTTACTCTTGTTCTTATGAACAGTACAGTTATTCTTAGTTCTGAGGCCTGAAGCATAGAGGCTGCGAATCCACCATCTCCTGCCACCCCATGCTGCAGATGGGACCTGGGGTCACAGGGCCTGGAGGCCTGGACTCCCTGCTCTAGACACTCCTCCCTCCCCCGACTCCCACCACAGCCTCGCCTCCTTCACATCTGGGGCTCAGGCCCCAGCTCCCCACCTCGCCCTACACACACACACACACACACACACACACACACACACACACACCAGCTCCACCTGGACAGCCCCATGCCCTGAATCAGGGGAAAAGGAAAGGCCGCCAGGGACATGCCATGTGAGGGGGCGATGAAGGAGACGGTGGCAAAGAAAAGTAGAGAGCAAGGGAGACAGTCACAGAGAGAGCAGGAGAGGACAGAGACAGGGACAAAAAGAGCAAGACAGAGCAGGAGAGAAGACAAGGAGCAGAGAGGTCGGCTCAGAGGCAGAGAGGTGGAGGGAGGAGAGAGGGAACCGGACAAAGAGAGACAGAAAGAGACAGAGGTGGAGGGAAAGATGAAGAGACGGAGTTCGAGAGACTCAGACAGACAAAGAGATGGAGACATGGGGAAACGGCCAGGGCAGAGAAAGGAGTCACACGCACAGATTCAGGGACAGAGACCCAGAACCCAGCGGCACACAGGCAGATAGGGTCGAGGCGGAGCAAGGGGTAACAGGGCGGGGAGGGGAAGCCGGGACTCCCCAAGGCCCCTCGGCCACCGCCCTCCATCCAGACCCGGGTCCAGCCCCAGCCCCCGGGGCCCCGTACCTTTGGGCCGCCGCCTCACCACGCCCAGCCGCCACTTGAGCGACACAGCCAGCATCACGCTGCCTGCCCTTGGGGCCCAGGGCCCGGCTGCCTGAGCCGCCCGGTGCTGCGCCGCGTTCCTCGGAGCTGCCTGCGCTACTGGCAGAGGCTGGGCACTCCCTGCTCCGCCCTCCCCAGTTGCTAAAATAGATAATCCTCCCCGGAGCCAGCAGCGGTGGCATCAGTAGGGCCCTTCCTCCCCCACAGCCCCGGCCTGGGGAGTGCGGTTCCCGGCTCCCGGCTGTACCAGACCCGGTGGTAAGCCTCCACCGCCTGACCTGGTCCTCTTCCTCCCAGAGTGCTCGCCTCGCCCACCCCTTCTTTTGCCAAAAATCTGCCAATCCCCCTCCCTCCTCCCTAGGCTAGGCTGTTTGATGCCCCCAGGCCTTTGCACTGCAGGCCCTCCCCCAGGAATGCTCCTCCTCTCCGGCTTGACGCCTCGAATTTCTCTGCACAAGGAGGCTTTCTCAGCCTTCAGACATGCCTGCCTGCTGGAGTCCTCGCCTGCTGGGTCTCAGTGATGCTTTTCATACTAGGTTGAGATTGACCCCCTCCAAGCCTGGAAGCCACTGCAGACAAGGAGGTCAGCACAGGCATCCCAGG
Organism: Monodon monoceros; assembly: GCF_005190385.1. Taxonomy (NCBI): domain Eukaryota; kingdom Metazoa; phylum Chordata; class Mammalia; order Artiodactyla; family Monodontidae; genus Monodon; species Monodon monoceros. The sequence goes on along the minus strand of NW_021703780.1, from coordinate 98,942,383 downwards.
GGCCAGCACAGGCATCTCAGGGGCCATCAGTGTAGAATGCTGAGTCCGAGGCCCTCCTGCTTCAACACCAATTGCCACACTTACCCCGGTTTGTAACACAGGATAATGAGAGAATCCCCACCCAAGTGGCTGGGTGGGTGGAGTCGATGGATACCTATGAGTGCTCCAGGCATCCAGCAAGTGCTCAATAAATGTATCTGGCGTCCCTTCCTGTCTCACACACAGCTAGCCTCCTTTCTGATCCCCCCCTACCCCCCACCCCCCCGCCTAGCCCCTGAGGTGGGCAGGACAAGCAGCATTACACTCAGAGACACGCAGGGGCGGCAGGGGGCTCAGGGTCACGGAGCAGGTGCGTGGCAGAGGTGGACTGGATGCTAGGCTCTGGTCCCTCCCCACCAGGGCAGCTCATGCTTCCTCGTCCTTTCTCCAAACCACTGAGGCCCCAACAATGGATCAAGCCACAGAACACCTTCACGGGGAGGGCCAGATACCCTCTCGGGAATCACAGCACCACACAAATCAGAGTTCGTGCTTGAACCAGCAGCTGGGCCTCCATTCAGAAAGTCGGAGGTTTCTCCCGCACGCAGACTTCCTGCCAATCCCTGTCACTCTGCAATAATCCCACCTCCAGGCCTTGGCCCCGTGTTCACCAAGGTGCAGGATCCCTACTATGGATGGAGTGCAGGGCAATTTCAAGTAAACAGATACAGCAGTTACTAGAAATGAATTACACAGTGAGACACTGATTCCCTCCTCACTGATCTCCCAGTCCTTCTGAGTCCACCCAGGAGTCTCCATTTGGTTCTGTCACGTCATAATGCCACCCTGAAGTTTGCAGATCAACCTGTTTTAACAAAGAGAGCAGGCCCTAGGCTCAGAGGGCCTCCCCAGCATGGATTCCAGCCATATGCATCGGGAGACTCTTGCTGGCAGAGGTCGGGCTTGGGAAAGCCCTGCTGGGGCGACTCAGTGAGGCCAGCATTCCTGGGTCCTTTCTACTGACTCCAGTGGGGAATTCTGTCCCTTCATCCTTATGGCGAGGGTGGCAGAGGCCACTAGGGGGCAGCCCAGAAAGATGGAAGCGGGCACCTGAGAGAGATCACACAGCTCCTTCCCGAGACACGAGACAGGGTGTGGGCCACCCCCATCCCAAACCTACCCATTCCACTGCAAGCCCTCCCAAGGGAAGGGAGGCCCGGCGTCTCGCTGAACAGCAAATCTCCAAGAGAGCTGTGCAGAGTGAGGGGAGAAATCAGAGAGCACAAGTCTGCGAGGATGGGCAGGCCTGAGTTTGAATCCTGACTCAGTGTGCCCCACTGAGCTTCAGTTGACTTGTTTCCCAACTCTTCCCAAGTTCAAAGTGCCGTGGGTTGTCTCCATCTAAAGGGGCACAGAATCCACTCAGAAGTCACTCAAGTCCAGCCACTCGGAACTGATTTGGGAGGTGGCTCCCTGGGTGCCAGAAGACCCAGGTCCTACCAAGATGCTCCCTGGGACTGTGTCAGGTGCTACCCAAGGAGCAGAGCGAAGAAGACGTGGTCCCTGTCCTCTAAGAGCTCCCAGCTCAGGAAGTTTCCCCATCTGAACCCTGGGGAGAAGAATCTGCACTGCATGATGATTTTACATATTGGAGCATCTATATACAGTAGGTGCTCAACGCTCACCTCCTCTCCCCATGCGCAGTCCAGCTTCTCTAGACCATGAGCTCTCCGAGAACTGGCATCTGCATGGACCCCTGCTCTTTCTGCCTCCTGTTCCCTCTTCTTCTGGCAGCATCATCCCACTTTCCTGGGGGAGCTGCTCCTCCCCTGCACTCAGGCTGGGTGGAGCTCAGCCCCCCAGCTCCGGGAGGGCCCTTGACCCAGAGCCTGCAAACCAGCACACTCCCAGCCTGGCCACGGTGATGGGACAAGCACACAACCCAAGTCAACCCAGTGAGAGACGATCCCGGGACTTAACCAAACGCCTGGGAAGGGGAATTCTGTCCACTGCGGGGTGCAGGGAAGTGGCGTCATGCTGGAGCTGCTAGTGGCCACTGTGACACCAAAACAGAAGGGGGGTGGTGAGAATGATCACATCCTGATGATGAGGTCACCTTAGCACCTGGAGCCCACCGTGCCTGATGTCAGTAATATCCCTTTTCTGTTACTGTAGCCAATAAATTCCCTTCTTTGCTTTAAGCCAGTTGGGCTGGGTTTTTGGTAACGTGGACCCCCAAAGAGTCTTCCTCATCTCAGGTTCCAGTGCAGAACAGGGGCTCAGCAAATGCAGAATGAATGAATGAACGAACAAGTAAACAGAACATAGACTGATATGCTCCTCAAACTCTGCCTTTAGTGGTGGTCCCAAACCCTGGACTTGAGTTGAAGGAGGCCACAGCTGGATGATGGGTTCCTTGCTGGCACAGGAGTCCTGATCGGCAGGGCTTGAGAAGGGAGATTGGGGGTTCTGGTTTCCAGCCATCGAGAGCTTGCCTGTTATCTGACCTGCACCTGCCAGGTGCTCCACTCCATGGTCCCCAGATTTTCACAGGGCTCCTTCTGCAGAAATGGTAGCTTCAGGGAGAGTGTGGGAGAGCACACGACCCCCTCAAGGAGATGAGACCAGGGATGAAAGAGCAGATCAGCCCAGGCAGGGAGCCAGGAGGCCTGAGTCCAGGTTCCAGCCAGCCCTGAGCTACAGGGTAGCCCCAAGCAAGTCTCTGCTGTTCTCTGGCCTCATGGGCTATAGTCCATGGTCTTCCCTGGGTTCACCCTCCCTGTGAGTCTCACTTCCTCTGCCCCAAGGCCCGGAGATGTTCCTCCCATCACCTAAGGTCACACAGCCACTGAGGCAGCCAGGTCAGGATTCAAACACAGGGCCAACTGACTTCCCTCCAAAATGAGGTGACAGAGCCCAGGAGATGGGCTAAGAGAAGGAAACCAATCACAGAGGGATCCAGGCCGGGCTCCACCCTGGATTCTGCTTTTCCATCCCTGCCTCAGCCTCACAAAGCCCCAGAGGCCACGGGTTGTTGCCACCCCCACCCGCTTCCTGAAACAAATTTGCATCTCATCAGACATATCTTTCATCTTCTCAGCCTGGCCCTTTCTTCCCCAGGGGCCAAGTGGTGTGACATTTCTGCCGCCCAGCTCTGCTGATCTGAATAAGACAGAGGCCCCCAGGCTCTACAGGTGGAGGAGAGGGGGTGGGGGCAGACCTCTCTTAACCACTTCTCCAGGCTTCGGGAGGGAGAGGACAATGGCCATCCATCCATCCATCCATTCACTCTTTCAACAAATGGTTTTTTTGTTTGTTTTTTTAAAAAAATATTTTATTTATTTTTGGCTGCGTTGGGTCTTCGTTGCTGCGCGCAGGTTTCTCTAGCTGCGTCGAGCGGGGGCTGCTCTTCGTTGTGGTGTGCCGGCTCCTCACTGTGGGGGCTTCTCTTGTTGCACAGGCTCTAGGGCCGCGGGCTTCAGTAGTTGTGGCGCATGGTCTTAGTTGCTCTGCGGCATGTGGGATCTTCCTGGACCAGGGCTCGAACCCATGTCCCCTGCTTTAGCAGGCGGATTCCTAACCACTGCACCACCAGGGAAGCCCCTCAATAAATGTTTTATTAAGTGCCTTCTGTATGCCATGCCAGGCTGGAAGGTACAGCCACAAACAGAACCAAGCCTTCACAGTGCTGATATTCTAGTGAGAAGACAGAGAGTAGATGACCAATGTAAGAATCAAATAAATGTCACAGGATGTTAGAAGGTGAAATATGCCAGAAATAAATGGAGCGGAGTGAGGGGTATCTGAGCACAGAGGGAGATGTTGCCAATTCTAAAGGGGGTGGGCTCCTCAGAACCCAGACGGTGGTCTCTAAATACCTTTTCCCACTAAAAGGGTCCCCAGGGCTCCTCCGAGAAGAGGCTGATTCCAGGACTGGTGCAGGGAACGTTCAAGATGAGCCTGGCACAACTTGTGTTCCCATAAAGTAAGGACATGCTTGAAGGCTGATGGGGAGGATTGAAAGGACACAGAAGCCAGCTTGAAGGGCTCCCCCTGGCCACATGTGGGCCAAGTTGAGCATCAGAAAGAATAATGACTGCAAAACTGTAAAAATCCATGTGTTCAAAATTCTCAAAAGAAAAACCTCCTTGGTTCCTTTGGAGGTAGTCCAGGCACCAACTGAGTATTCTATAAGCAGAAAATGCAGGTAAAGAATGAAGCATTTATCCTGTCATCCTGTATGAACAGTATTTTAGGGGAACCTAATAAGGGAAAGTCATTCTTTATAGAAGAACCACTGCAAATAGGTGCAGAAGAAATAACAGAATGGAAATCCTAATGAAATAAAGGATCCAGCATTGGACATCAATGGAATGTTGAACAGAACTATATGACACAGGGACCAGGCAGACCGCACTTGAACCCCTGGACTGATCTTAGCATCACCAAAAGTGGAACATTCTGGCACATGTGCGTCTTGATAGGATGTGGAAGGAAGCCCAGAGCACCACCTGTGACATAGCCTTGCCTGCAAAATCGTACCTGAATTAAACCCAGCTCTAGATCCAAATCCTAATGGACAGAAAGTACAGGGGACAGAAGAATGTATTAATGACACCGTGAGGCCATTCCACAGGACAAATGACGGGTTTTGCCAACAAATAATTAGAGTGGAAAAAAAGAAAAAAAGAGGGAGAAGGCACTGTTACAGATTAAGAGAGATTTGAGAGACCGATCAACCAAATGCAGTTCTAGGACCTTGGCTGGATCCTGATTTGACAAAACCAAGTGTGAAAAGACATTTTGGGAGACAACAGGGGAAACTGCACAAGGACTGAATAGGAGGCAAGATTAAAAAATATGGTGAATTCTGTTGGGTTGATGCTGTTATTTTAATTATATATATAAAAAAAGTCTTTGTTGGAGATACAGATGAAAGAAAAAAGTTCACGATTTGCCCTTAAAACGCCTCAGGGGTATTCCTGGGTTATATGTGCCATTTAGAAGTAAATGAAACATTGAAATATAAAATAAAAAGAAATGGGGGGGGTCCTAAAAGGCCTCACTTAGTGGGGAGCATTTGAAGAAAGGCTGAAAAGAAGGAGGGGATCATGGGGGGTTCTCCAGCAGGGAGGGGCCAGAGACAGCCTGAAGTAACCAAGGAGGAGGGGGTGCACCGGGGCGTAGAGGGGGTGTAAAGCTGGGCCTCCTAAGGACTCTTGCCTTTTCCTCTGGGGAAGGCAGGAGCCACTGTAGTGCACCGAGCAGAGGAGGGATGTGGCCTGACCTGTGATTTAACAGCATCCTCTAGCTGCTGGAGGGAGAAGGGACACCAGGTGGTGAGGGTGTAGGTAGGGAGACCAGGGAGGGGGTCCCTGCACAAGTTGGGGGAGGGCCAAGGGTCCCTGGCCCCAGGTGGGGACAGAGGAAGTGAAGAGATGGGTGGCATCTGGTTTCTTTCGAAAGTCACAAAGCCTTTGTCTGCCAGGGTTAAACATTTGCAGAATGGGAAACAGTCTTAGGAGTGTGAGCTCTGGGGTCCAAAAGGCCTGGCTCAGAGGCCAGCTCTCCCCTACTCTCGCGTGGTTGCTTCCCCACTCTGGGCCTCAGTTTCCCCATCAGTATAATGAGGAAGATGACTAAGAACTCAGACAATCATTAAGCTGCTCTGTGGAGACAAACGAGGTGAAAATGTCCTGCAAGCTGGTAAGGGCTGGGCGTGCGTTGCCGAGAGGGAAACAGCCTTTATTGGGCACCTACAAGGTGCCAGGCACAGAGTTCAGGGCTCCGAAGGCATCAAGCCTCACCTTATGACAAGTGATATCACCTGGGGAGCTTAAAACAACTATGGCTGAATCAGAAACATTTCGGGTGCCAGGATGGAGAGCCGCTGTCTCATTGCCACCCTGTAACAAAGTCAGGGCACGGATTTTCAGACAGGGAAAGTGACTGCTCCAGCATCACACAGCTTCCAAGTGGCAGAGGAGGGATTTCCAACACAACCCAGCCTACTACCCTCTCTGCCCATCCCCTGCCGTCCACCCTCATCAGAGCCGTTCTGAGCAGAAGCAGCCCCATGGGAGGCTCAAAGGCCACCAGGCGAGCAGCTTATCCATCTGATGGTTCTGAAACTTTCCTGAGCCAGAAACAAAATGCCACTAAGCATTTTCCAAGTGGGCCAGGATGGCTGTCCGACAGGTGCACCAACAGGGCCACCTGCCAGGAAACAGGGGGCATATGCCTGTTAATAGTCCTGGCACTGCCTTCACGGCGCAATAATTAGGAGCAAACGCCTGGGCAGGCACACTGAGTATGCAGATTAAGTCGTGGGGCCGTTGGGTGGAGGTGACGGAAATGCTGCAATTATAGTAGGGCCCATGTGCCACAGGGGCTCCCCACTAGGCATGCCTGCACCCACACCTTCCCCACTCTGACCCCCAGGCCTCTTGCCCGCTGAGTCCCCAGGAGGGGACGGCCTGGAGCAGGGAGGTTTAGAGTCCAACAGCACTGGGTTCAAATTCTGAACTTCCCTCATCCGTGAAGTGGGTATGACATCGCCCAAGCATCCCATGGTTGTAACAGCTTCACGAAATAACGCAGGTCTGGGGCTGGCCAGGGCTCTATGAAAGGGACCTGCCTTATTATTACATGCCAGGCGTTTGCTCTCATACTACAGTTTCCTTGTCTGAAAAATTGGGATAAAAATAACTAAAGTTTGAGTTTTCCTCTGCGGTAGACACTCCCCAGTTTTTGCATACAGCAACCCCCGCCCCACAACCCCATGACGTGGGGCTACGATTAATCCCATGTACCTGGTATAGACCTAGGCGTGTGGAGCAGGGCGGAGGGCCAGGGGTGCATGGCTCTGAGCCTGAAGCCCACAGCTAGGCTCCAGGCCCACCCTCACACCCACTCCGCTGTTCCTTCCAAACACAGATGCCTCTGTTGTGGTCCCTGTGAGAGTGTGTGGGTGCGTGTGATTAAATACAGCAAATGTGGGAAAATGAGGATCAGGGGCACAGCCCACACCAGGGCCTGGGCGAGCTTCCAGCCTCTGTGCCCTTCCCACCTTGTTTTCTACCATGTGGCCATCCCTGCAGGCGGGCAGCTCCGGGGCCTGCGCTTAGAGGCAGACCAGGGCCGGGCCGTCCAGGGCTCTGACCAGCCGTGTGACCCTCAGCTCCACCTCCCCTCGGCCATCGTGGGGCTATCACCCGGCATTTCGGGAGGTTCGGAAAGCTCGCCTGGGTCTGCCCGTCTTCCTTAAGTGGACACAAGGCTGCAGGGTGGACAACACCACAGCCTGAGGGAGCCAGTGGGAGGCCCCCGGAGGGAGCCATGTCTGAGCATCACCCTTCCTGGGGTGGCCTGCAGGCCTGTATCCCCCAGCCGGGCACATAGAAGACCAGGAGCCCTCACAACACTGCTGGGTACAAGCACAGGGGCTTGTACCCATCCACCTCATCACCGGCACAGTCCCCGTCCTGCTGTGCATTTCACCCCAAATCCCCAGTGTCAAGCACAGGAAAAGGAGGAGGCCCAAGGCTGCATAGCTCGTTAGTGGCAGCTACAGACTGAATGCTTGTGTCCCCCCAAATTTTTATCAGGAGGTGGGGCCTTCAGGAGACGACTGTCATGAATGGGATTAGTGCTCTTATAAAAGAGACCCCAGAGAGGTCCCTTATCGCTCCCCCTGCGTGAGGACACAGCAAGACGGCGCCAGCTATGGAAGTGGGCCCTCACCAGAACCTGACCACAATGGTGCCTTGATGTTGGACCTCCAGCCTCTAGAACTGTGAGAAATACATTTCTGGTGTTCATAAGCTACCCAGTCCGGGTATTTTGTTAACAGCAGTCGGAATGAACTAAGACAGTGGCACAAGTGGGGCCAGAAATACCAATGCCTGTTACCCCGCCCCAACCCCTGCAGGCAGCACCCACATGCTCCAGCACCCAGAGGTGGCCCTGCCGGGGGCCCCAGTTAAAGAAAGGGAGAATGTGTCCCAAGGGAGCCCTCTGGGCTCTCCTCAGAGAGACTGGCCCAGCTGCAGGATGGCCTCTATCTGTCCACTTGTCCTCAGGGCAGCAGTGTCAGCGATCTAGACTAAGTCTTGGGATGCTGGCCACCACCACAGTGTGGGAATCAGAGCCCAGGCTGGTAGGAAACTGGGTGATAGCCCACGAGGGCACAGAGCTCCCAAGGATGGGGACACAAAGCCACACAACCACAGGAGACTGGATAATCGTCCATGAAGGCACACTAGATTGAAACCCTGGAGCCCCAGAAGGTTAGTCTCACAGAGGTCCAGGATGGTGGGTCCAGAACCACAGAGCACTTATCATGGGACCACACCACACGGGGACCTGACCACAGGCCCCTGGAACAGCGGCAGACAGTGTCAGAGTTACAGACACAGAAGCCACGGTGGTGAGTGAACCCAAGCTACAAGTCATCAGATTTAGGGTGGGGACAGGGTAGAGGATGGCATCATGGGACCCCAGGCCATGTCCAAAGGGACAGCATGAGTTATTGGTTTCTTGCCAAGCAGACTATAATCTCCCCAAAGTTCCTTTCCACAGCCCCTGACCCCTCCAACCTTGCCCTCAGTCCCACCAAACTCCTCTTCCCAGGGCTTTGGGTGAGAGAGGCAGTCACATGGCCACTGTGTGACCTGGGACAAGTTCCTGTCTGCTCTGGGCCATTTCCCCCACTGTAAAATTAGGGAGTTGGTCCTCTCTGAGGGTCAGTTCACCACCAGTAATCTATGAAATGATCATCACTCTTCTCTCCCTTTGGATAAGCTTCTGTGGTTCCCAAAGGACCTAATTTGAATGAATGAATGAGTGAATGAATGAATGGACAAGGCACCCTCCTGAAGTCTGACCTCTGCGCTTATCTGGGCTCACCTCCCGTGCCCCTGGATCTCAGCCTCTACTGTCTGTCCCCTAGATAAACCACGTCCTTCTGCTTTTCTCCTTCGTTTACTGCACAGCCACCTCCTTGGAAGGCCTCCTCTCCACCTTCCTAAATCCCCTAGACTCTGCCGGCCTATTCATGGGTCACCTCCCCCAGGAAGCCCTCCCTGACTCCTCTGGCCCTGGCTAACTTCTCTACCCGTACTGCTGGAACAATTGAACACTCCTCGGGACCCCACAGTTCCCTCCCCCACCGGTGTCCAGCCGTCAGCTTTGCCCTCCTGGAGAGCAACAGCAGCCTCCTCAAAGATCTCCCTGCCTCCACCCCCACCTTCCCTAACCCACACTCCTCATGGCAGTCAGAAATCAGATCTCATCTTTCCCCTGCTTATACCCTCCCATGGCTCCCAGGACACTAGATGAAACCCAAATTCCTCAAAAGGCCTACAGGGTCCCATGTGATTGGTCCCCCGTGACCTCTGGCCTCATCTCTTGCCACTCCCTTCACACTGGCCTCCCCCCCAACCCTGTTTCTCAACCACAGGGCCTTTGCACCTGCTGTGCCCTCTGCCTGGAACACAACCCATCCCTACCCTCCACTCCTGCTGTCTGCACAGCTCCCTCCCTCCCTCTCCCCTTTAGGTCCTCATTCAAAAATCACCTCCCCGTGATTCAGTGATTCAGCTGGGTTCCATCTGGGAGGCAGTCAGCCACAGTGAGGCTATTAAGTGCCAGACCCTTCCCTGGGGACAGGCGAGCCTCTGGGCTGAGGTGTCACATGGTGTCCTGGGAACCAGGAGAGACAGCAAGAGGTTAGGGATGACATAAGGAACACCTGGAGTCAGAGTGAAGTCACCATACTCCTGGAGCTGCCCAGGGCCTATTCTCTGCCTGGGGCTTGGGCAGCAGAGGCAACGAGAGAAAAAATAGTGCGGACAACAACAGTGATAACCCAGTACCATTTATGCCAAGACCCCATGCGTTCGGTTGTACCCCAGCAGTCATTCACTCACTGAAGAGATGCTGAGCAGCTCTTATGCGCCAGCAAGGAATAAAACTTGTCTCCCTTATATTCTACTAGGAGACAAAGACAATAAGCAGAACAGGGCTTCCCTGGTGACGCAGTGGTTAAGAATCCGCCCGCCAATGCCGGGGACACGGGTTCGATCCCTGTTCTGGGAAGATCCCACATGCCGCGGAGCAACTAAGCCCGTGTGCCACAACTACTGAGCCTGCGCTCTAGAGCCCACAAGCCACAACTACTGAGCCTGAGCGCCACAACTACTGAAGCCCACGTACCTAGAGCCCGTGCTCCACAACAAGAGAAGCCACGGCAGTGTGAAGCCCACGCACCGCAATGAAGAACAGCCCCCACTCTTTGCAACTAGAGAAACCCGCGTACAGCAACGAAAACCCAACACAGCCAAAAAATAAATAAATAAAATAAATAAATTTATTAAAAAAATAAAAGCAGAACAAAGAAGCAAGGTGGAAATAAGCACACTGAAGAAAAAAAGAGTAGCATGAGAGGATTGTGTGGGGGAGGAGGCTTCTCTGAGCAAATCTTCACACAAATGAAGGAAGTGGGGAACCCAGCCGTGTAGATCTCTGAGTGAGGCAGAGGCTGCAGGCAGTGCAAAGGCCCTGAGGCAGGACTGCACCTGGTGTGTCTGAGGACCAGGAAGGAAGCCAACGTGGCTGGAAGATGAGTGAGCAAGGGAATAGATGTCTCAGGACATCAGAGGTTATACAGCAGACTGCAGAAGGCTGGGGTGGCTGCAGGGAGGACTGTGGCTTTCCCTCTGAGGGAGATGTGGGCCACGGGAGGGTGCTGAGCAGAGGAACAGGGGCTGTGGCAATGGGGTGAAGGTGGGGAGAAGACTTTAAGGACAAAGGTGTCTGACATTCAGGTAGAAGATATGTGAGTTTGTGCAGTGAAACCCCCTCCATTGCTTCCTCCTGGCCAGCATCTTAGTCAAGTCTGCTGTTCCATGTCACTCTCTAAGGCTTACTGTGTCTCAGACTGAACCCAGATGGGTATTGTGTGGGCAGAGACCAACCAAGTGGGCAAGGATGTGACTCTTACACTGAAGCAGCAATAGCACGAGGACAGAGCCAGGGGCTGTGGAGGGAGGCTGCCCTGGGTGCACAGAAATCTTGGAGGGTATTTGGACCACGTGGGGCTGGGATTGGAGATGTTGAGGCAATTACAGCCTCAGGCAGATCGAGAGTAGAGCTATGCAAAGTGCAGCCTGAGGACACAGTCCTGCCCTTGCACTATCTCTTGCTGGACAGCAACAGAAAAGTTCAGAAACAATAAACGGTTAGCAATTCGACATTGCCACAATACCCAAGCTCCTGATCAGTGGCTTGTATTCTTCACATCTTCTTGTTTTACTTCGTTTTTCAAGAATTCATTGCTAGTGTACTTTTCAAGTGTATCAGTCTCCAGAAGATAAAAAAGAAAAATAAAATACTGGCCCTTCACCAGACAGTCCGAGAAGCAGCGCTTTGGAGGAATTAACCAGTGACAAGAAGCTGGCACCTAGCCTGCTGTGTAATTCAACTTAAAGTCAAGTTGCAAAATAAAAGTTTAGGTTTTGAAATGACACAAAACTTTCATGTGTGCTGAAACGGAAGTAGCTTTGTCAGATCAGGGTTTCTCAACCTCTGGCACTACTGACGTTTTGGACTGGGTAATTCTTTGTGGTGGGGCTGTCCTATGCACCCTAGGATGTTTAGCAGCATCCATGGCCTCTACCCACTGGACGTCAGCACATCCCTCCCCGGTTATGACAACCAAAAATGTCTCCAGCCATCACCAAATGTCCCCAAGGAGGCAAAATCGTCCCCAGTTGAGAAATGCTGGCTTAGATGTTCTGATTCTGTGTGTGTGTGTGTGTGCACAGGCACGCATCTAGGTGAATGTTTGTATGTGTAGCTGTGCTTCTGCGTACACATGTATGCATGTGTATGTGTGTGTGTGTGTGTGTGTGTGTGTGTATGTTTACCCCTGGCACCCCTTCCTCACTCACAGGGCCAGCCTGCCTGGCCCCTATAGCCTGCAACCCCTAGTGTCACCCATTATTCTAAGGGCTGCCTGTCGGATCTCCCCTCCCTAAAGTTGGCCCATGGATGAGGCAAGGCTACCACTGAGGACCAGTCTGAGAAGGTTGCCATGGGAACCTCAGAGCTGCAGTCCACATAGGAGTAAAGCTGCCTTTAATGCTTCCTATACCACCTCAGCTCCCAGAGCCCAGGGGCAATAGATCAGCAGCTGGACAGAAACCATCGCCTTCAGCCAGAGATTGAGACCGAGAGAAGTGGTCTTTGGGAACCATTGGTCAACAAGAAGCTGGATGGCAGCCTGGCAAGGGGGCTGGTGGAGTAGAAACTCGTAAGGACACATCGGGGAACACAGCTTTCAAACCACAGGTGTCTGTGCTCCAGCCTGGGGTCTCTGATTCAGAGTGACCTGGGTGTGTGTGCTCTAACCTGGGGGTCTCTGATTCACAGTGACCTGGCAGGGCCTCAGGGTCTGCATTTTTAAAGCCCACCAGGTGATTTAGATGCACAGCAAGAGTTGAGACCTCCCTCTGAGGGCATCAGAATCCCTTGGGAAAGTTGATAAAAATGAAAGAAAGGAAGAAGGGAAGGGAGGGAAAGAGGGATGGAGGGAAGGGAGGGGTAGAGGGAGGGAAGGGAGGAAAGGAGGGAGGAAGGAAGAAAGAAAGGAAGGAAGGAAGGAGGAAGGAGGGAAGGAAGGAAGGAGGGAAAGAAAAAGCAGGTAGAGAGGGAGGGAAGGAGAAGAAAGAAAAAGTCCAACAACAAGTACTGGTGAGGATGTGGAGCAACTGGAACTCATACACAGCTTGGGGCAATATAAAATGGTACAACAACTTTAGAAAGAAGTTTGGCAGTATCTCTCCAAATATGCATATCCTAAAACATAATTCAATAAAGCTGTTAAGAATATGCTAACCCTGGACTTCCCTGGTGGCACAGTGATTAAGAATCTACCTGCCATGACATGATATTATACATAGAGAATCCTAAAGGTGCCACCAGAAAACTACTAGAGCTAATCAATGAATTTGGTAAAGTTGCAGGATACAAAGTTAATGCACAGAAATCTCTTGCATTGCTATACACTAACAACAAAAGATCAGAAAGAGAAACTAAGGAAACAATCCCACTCACCATTGCAGCAAAAAGAATAAAACACCGAGGAATAAACCTACGTAAGGAGACAAAAGACCTGTACTCAGAAAACTATAAGACACTGATGAAAGAAATCAAAGATGACACAAACAGATGGAGAGATATACCATGTCCTTGGATTGGAAGAATCAATATTGTGAAAATGACTATACTACCCAAAGCAATCTACAGATTCAATGCAACCCCTATCAAATTACCAACCTCATTTTTCACAGAATTAGAACAAAAAATTTTACAACTTGTATGGAAACACAAAAGACCCTGAATATGCAAAGCAATCTTGAGAAAGAAAAATGGAGCTGGAGGAATCAGGCTGCCTGACTTCAGACTATACTACAAAGCTACAATAATCAGGACAGCATGGTACTGGCACAAAAACAGAAATACAGATCAATGGAACAGGATAGAAAGCCCAGAGATAAACCCACACACCTATGGTCACCTAATCTACAACAAAGGAGGCAAAAATATATAATGGAGAAAAGACAGTCTCTTCAATAAGTAGTGCTGGGAAAACTGGACAGCTCCATGTAAAAGAATGAAATTAGGACACTCCCTAACACCATACACAAAAATAAAACTCAAAATGGATTAGAGACCTAAATGTAAGACCGGACACTATAAAACTCTTAAAGGAAAACATAGGAAGAACACTCTTTGACATAAATCACAGCAAGACCTTTTTGATCCACCTCCTAGAGTAATGGAAATAAAAACAAAAATAAACAAATGGGACCTAATGAAACTTCAAAGCTTTTGCAAAGCAAAGGAAACTATAAACAACATGAAAAGACAACCCTCAGAATGGGAGAATATTTGCAAACGAATCAACAGACAAAGGATTAATCTCCAAAATATATAAACAGCTCATGCAGCTCAATATTAGAAAAACAAACAACCCAATCCAAAAATGGGCAGAAGACCTAAATTGACATTTCTCCAAAGACAACATACAGATGGCCAAGAAGCACATGAAAAGCTGCTCAACATCACTAATTATTAGAGAAATGCAAATCAAAACTACAATGAGGTATCACCTCACAGCAGTTAGAATGGGCATCATCAGAAAATCTACAAACAACAAATGCTGGAGAGGGTGTGGAGAAAAGAAACCCTCTTGCACTGTTGGTGGGAATGTAAATTGATACAGCCATTATGGAGAACAGTATGGAGGTTCCTTAAAAAACTAAAAATAGAATTACCATATGACCCAGCAATCCCACTACTGGGCATATACCCAGAGAAAACCATAACTCAAAAAGACACATGCATCCCAATGTTCATTGCAGCACTATTTACAATAGCCAGGTCATGGAAGTAACCTAAATGCCCATCGACATTTAGGATATTTAGACGAATGGATAAAGAAGATATGGTACATATATACAATGGAATATTACTCATCCATAAAAAGGAACAAAATTGGGTCATTTGTAGAGACGTGGATGGATCTAGAGACTGTCATACGGAGTGAAGTAAGTCAGAAAGAGAAAAACAAATATCGTATATTAACTCATATATGTGGAACCTAGAAAAATGCTACAGATGAACTGGTCTGCAGGGCAGAAATAGAGACACAGATGTAGGGAACAAACGTATGGACACCAAGTGGGAAAGTGGCAGGGGGCTGGTGGTGGTGGTGGGATGAATTGGGAGATTGGGATTAACATTTATTCACTAATATGTATAAAAAAGATAACTAATAAGAACCTGCTGTATAAAAAATAAATAAAATAAAATTCAAAATTTCAAAAAAAAATAAATTAATTAAAAAAAAAGAATCCACCTGCCAATGCAGGGGATACGGGTACGAGCCCTGGTCCAGGAAGGTCCCACATACTGTGGAGCAACTAAACCCATGCACCACAACTACTGAGCCTGTGCTCTAGAGCCGGCGAGCCACAACTACTGAAGCCCACGTGCCTAGAGCCTGTGCTCTGCAACAAAAGAAGCCACCGCAATGAGAAGCCCTCGCACCACAATGAAAAGTAGCCCCTGCTCGCCGCAACTAGAGAAAGCCCGCATGCAGCAACAAAGACCCAACACAGCCAAAAATAAATAAAATAAAATAAATAAATTTATTTTTAAAAAATGCTTACCCTACGGGCTGGCAACTGCACTTGAAGGTATGCACACAACAGAAATGTGTGCATCCGGCTACCAGGAGGCAGGTTCAAGAATATTCAGAGCAGCATTTTTCATAAAAGTCAAAAATTGGAAACAATCTAGAAGTCCATCAATAGTAGAATAGATGAATAAAAATGGTGGTGCAGGCACTTCCGTGGCGGTGCAGTGGTTAAGAATCTGCCTGCCAATGCAGGGGACATGGGTTTGAGCCCTGATCTGGGAAGATCCCACGTGCCGCAGAGCAACTAAGCCCGTGCACCACAACTACTGAGCCTGCGCTCTAGAGCCTGTGAGCCACAACTGCTGAGCCCATGTGCCACAACTACTGAAGCCCGCGTGCCTGGAGTCTGTGCTCTGCAGCAAGAGAAGCCACCGCAATGAGAAGCCCGTGCACCACAACGAAGAGTAGCCCCCGCTCACCACAACTAGAGAAAGCCTGAGCGCAGCAACGAAGACCCAGCGCAGCCAAAAATAAAATAAATAAATAAATTTATTTTTAAAAAAAGAAATGGTGGTGCATTCATGCAATGGAATACTACTGAGCGGTGAAAAAGAACACGTTGCTGTTACACACAACACAATGGATGGAGCTCAAAAACATGGTGGTGAGGGGAAAGAGCTGGACAGAGAAGACTACACACTATGAGATTCCATTTATGTGAAGTTCAAGAACAGGCAAAAACAAACTTTGTCGTGTAGTGATATATGTTGATACAAGGGGGTAACACCATAAAGAAAACGGAGAGAATGATCATCCAAAAAGTCAGGACTGTGGGTACCTCTGGGTGGAGGAGTAAGGGGGACGCCGTTTGAGATGAACCCCAGGGAACTTCTAAGGGGCTGGCAGTGTTCTATTTCTTAACCAGGGTAGTTACAAGGGTGTTCACTTTTCTTTATCTTTATACTCCTCCTCTGTGTTATAACCAGATGTTTATTTTACAATTTTATTTATTTATTTATGGCTGCGTTGGGTCTAAGTTGCTGCGCGCGGGCTTTCTCTAGTTGCGGCGAGTGGGGGCTACTCTTCATTGCGGTGTGCAGGTTTCTCATTGTGGTGGCTTCTCTTGTTGTGGAGCATGGGCTCTAGGTGCATGGGCTTCAGTAGTTGTGGCTCACAGGCTCTAAAGTGCAGGCTCAGTAGTTGTGACACACGGGCTTAGTTGCTCCACGGCATGTGGCATCTTCCCGGACCAGGGCTCGAACCCGTATCCCCTGCACTGGCAGGCAGATACTTAAGCACTGCGCCACCCGGGAAGTACCTATTTTACGATTTTAAGTTGAAGGGAAACAAAAGTGTTGCCGTCCCACTCCCAGCAATGCTGATTCCTGAGGCTTGGGTTGGGGCCTGGGGACGAGCATTTTAAACATCCCCCCACCCCCCCAGAGATTCTGATTCCCAAGGCCCTGTGGCTACACCAGGGTCTAAAACAGCCACTGAGCATGTGTCGGGATGAGGAGTCCAGAAAGCCAGCCTCCAGTTGGCAAGCTGGACCATTGCTGGTAAGAACCCAGAGGACCGCCAGCACCATGGCCGGCCCACAGCAGGTCCATTTCATGCTGGTGCCCTAAAGAATGGCCTTGTGGGCTTAACGAAGGAATTCCTACTGGTGGGTGCCACTCTGGATGCGGGTGATACTGGAAGGGAGGGCGGGACACAGCTGATGAGTCACTGAGGGGCTGGCAGAGGGGCTAGCAGCCTACTGTGTCCACTCTGGGGGCCGTGCTGGGCAACAGCTCTTTAAGGAAAACAAAAAGGATGGGGTGGAAGCAATTAAGAGGCCGTCATCAGGGAGGCAGCTGGCATCTGCTCAGGCATCTGCCGAGACTCATTCTGTCTCTTCAGAGCCCAGGTGGCAGAGGGGTGGGGTGGGGGGGACGATACCGGGGAAGCTTCAGGCCCACCCTCTGTGTGAGAGGCCACGGAAGACAGGGCTGCATGGATGCTATGAATCCTATCAGCCACGGGTGGCGCTGGCGAGTCTCAAACCCACCCCCGTTACCACCAGAGGGAGTGGGCTACCGCCCAGCAGCCCCTGAATTGCTGATCGCCTGCTAAGTGCCAG
This sequence comes from Monodon monoceros, assembly GCF_005190385.1. Taxonomy (NCBI): domain Eukaryota; kingdom Metazoa; phylum Chordata; class Mammalia; order Artiodactyla; family Monodontidae; genus Monodon; species Monodon monoceros. Next base: position 98,925,077 of record NW_021703780.1, on the reverse strand, counting down.
GCTCTGGGGCAATGCTGGGGATAGAAGGATGGCAGAACCAGCCAGCAGCTGTAGGGCTCAGGGCGTGAGAGGGTGTAACAGGGAGCAATGGGAAGCTTTCCTACAGAGAGGATGCTGGACTGAGGTCCGCAGGATTAGTGGGGAGTAACCACAGAAGCCCCCACCAACCCCCGATGCAGAGAGAACAGCGTGGGCAAGGTCCTGGGATGGGAGTAAGAATGAACACCCCTGAGTGCTCCCCTGAGGCAGGCTTGGCTCTATGGCTTTCCTGCATTAACGCAGCTTATTGCATGATGACACTCTCAGGCAGGCACTACTATTCCCATTTTACAGATGAAGAAACACAGAGAGGTTAGGTAACCTGCACAAGGTCACACAGCTCATAAGGAGCAGAGAATGAATTTGAACCCCCCGTGCTACGCTGCCTCTCATTTGGCTGTTTTCCTGCAAGAATGGACAGGAGGCCAGTGTGGCTAGAGCCCAGAGATGGCAGAGGGAAGCAGTGAGAGGGAGGGTGGAGAGGGTGGTAGTGGTGGGCCACATGGGAGGATGCTGACTTTGATCCTGGCAGCAGTGAGGAGTCACTGAAGATAGGAGGAAGTGAGGGTATCAGACACAGGTTTTAAAGGTGGTGTCTGGCCAGGGTACAGCCAAAGTCGAGCAACGTTGGACCGTTCACAAACACCTCCTCTCTCGTTCTGCATTAACTGAGCACTTGAAGGCACCATGGTCTTTCCTACAGATGTCATGGTCTATATTGACCCCTGTTAGGTGGCAAGGACATCTTGAATACAAACGCACAAATTTTACAACTTGATGAACGCGAGGAAGCACTTTCTGGCAGGAGCCCCAAAGACCCCATTTAAGCCATTGTTTAATCCTCTACAAAGTGCAGTTAAGCCACTTCCACGGTTTCCGTTGCCGTTTTTGTTTTATTGAGGTCGATTTCACTGAAATGGAGTCTTTCCTAATTAAAATTTGCAATGAAGATTTGACTCATCAATCAGTTCCTTTGCCCACAGCACACACACCACCAATTGCAGCAACTTCTGCCACCATGGATTCCCTGTTCCAGCCGTGATTTCTGTCAATTTCAATTCTCTCGGATCAGATTTTTGCAGATCTTAATGTTGGCATGGAGATTTGAATCTTCTGTTAATTTCTAGATCAATAACTATTTTTACTGTGCACGGTTTTAGCCAATGTCAGTTTTATTTTGTGTTGGTTATTTCTACTGGTGATGTTCATGACAGATTGGATTGGAGACAAATGGTCCGTGATTCCTTCTTAGGGAATCCGTGACAAGTGGAAACATGCTTGCAAACCAGAAAAAGAAAAGGACTCTGAAGACAGAGAGAGAGGTCCAGACCCAGACAGAGACCACAGGTAGAGGCTGCCAGGAAGAGAGAGAAAGACACAGAGACAGAGACAACAAGGGGGAGGGAGACCCGTGAAATGACAGTTTAGCTCCTGACAGCTCAGCAGAGTCCAAACCAGCAGCCCACACTGCCCTGCTTCCTCTCTAGCCCCAGTCTGAACAGCCCCACCTCCAGGCTGTGGTCCTGCCTGGGAGGCCCTTCCCTTCTTGACACTCAGCTCAGGGTTTGCTCATCCCACTTCTCAGTAAAGTTTTATCAAAGTAAGAATCAAGGTCACTCGGATTGTATCCCAGCAGGTAGGACCTCTGGGCAGATACTGACCAGCTAACAATATCCCAGGTCCAAGTAAAACCAGGTCCACGGTTTCCCTGGTGGCGCAGTGGTTAAGAACCTGCCTGCCATGCAGCGGACACGGGTTCGAGCCCTGGTCCGGGAAGATCCCACATGCCGCAGAGCAACTAAGCCCGGGCACCACAACTGCTGAAGCGTGCGCACCTGGAGCCCATGCTCTGCAACGGGAGAAGCCACCGCAATGAGAAGCCCAGCACGACGACAAAGAGTAGCCCTCGCTCACTGCAACTGGCGAGAGCCCGCGTGCAGCAGCGAAGCCCCGACGCAGCCAAAAATAAAATTAATTAATAATTAAAAAATAAATAATAAATAAATAAATAAATAAAACCAGGTCCAGCCCTTGGCCTGGAGCCAGGGAAGTCCCAGCAAAAGGAGGACTGTGGATGTGGCAGAGGGAGCTTGGGCGCTGGGCCAGGCAGGCCTGGCTTTGAGTCTGTCTCTTCTCGGTTTCTAGGCCTCAGATCTCAGCTGCCTCATCTGAGAATGGGAGATAAACATCCAGCTTGCAGGGTGCATGTCAGACCTGGGCCTCATGTGAAGCACGTAACAGGCCCCTCTGCCTGGACGCCCTCTCCAGCCCCCACCCAGTTGGCCTGGCTGGGAAGGTGCAGACCCGCACAGCTCTGGCTTCAGAGCAGCAGCCCCCTCCTCGCCCCAGGCTGTGGGGCGAAGAGGTTCTGAGCTTGGAGTCCTTTCTGGCTCAGCCTTTGGCTGGGGAGGGCCCTTCTGCCGGGCAGACCTGGACTCTGAGATGGGCCAGGGCCAGGGCTGGTTGTGGTAGCTCTTCTCTTGCCTGCCTTCCCGATCCAGCATGAGTGGCTGCGTGGAGCTGTGTTAAAAAAGCCTCCGAGGCTGAGTCAGCAGGAGAGACTGCAGTGATGGGCTGGGCAATGGGCTGGGCAGCGGGGTCTTGTGTTCTCTGCTCCTCTAGTTGATGCAATGAAAGACCAAGGGCCTAGAGATCTGCGTTTGAGTCTCAGCCACACCGCCACCTCTCTGGGCCTCCATTCTTCATCTGGGAAATGGGCATTATACTATGATTGGTCTCATGGGAACTGTTGTGAGCATTAAGTGAAATAAATGGTGTATACATAGGTGCTAATAAACATTATGAATGAAAGGGTTTTTTTCTTTCTTATTTATTGGGTGAGTCAATGATGAGGTAAGAGAGCCCTGGGCTGGATTGTCTCGCATTGGGTGAGCCACGTCAGCTGCTTTCTCTCTCTGACCCTCGATTTCTTCATCCATAAAATGGGTCTGCTTCTTATAAGTTAAACATACACTTGGCCTGCAACCCCATAATCCCACTCCTGCGTATTTAGCCAACAGAGATGGAAACGTGTGTTCACACAAACCCTTTTCTATAAGGGCACCTGGCAGCTTAAGTCACAGCAACCCAAGACCAGGAACCACCCAAATGCCCACGAAAGAGAGACTGAATAAAGACAGTCCTTGGATACACTCGGCAAGAAAAAGAACGAGATACTGAGACAAAGCAGCATGTGGGGATCTCAAGACATGCTGAATGTGCAAAAACTATACACGTATGATCCCATTTCTATGAAACTCTAAAAAAGACAAATCGGGACTTCCCTGGTGGTCCAGTGGATAAGACTCCGTGCTCCCAATGCAGGGGGCCGGGGTTCGATCCCTGATTGGGGAACTAGAGCCCGCATGCATGCCGCAACTAGAAGTCCGCATACACAACTAAGAGTCCATGTGCTGCAACTAAGACCCGGTGCAGCCTAAATAAATAAATATATTTTTTTAAAGACAAATCAAATTTATACTGATGAACAGCAAATGGGTGCTTGCCAGGGAGAGGCAGGAAAAGGAGGGGCACAAGATAGCTTTGGTGGGTGATGGGAACACTCTAATTATGCATGGATTGGGGCAGTGGTTATGCAGGTGTATACAACTGTCAAAACTTTCAAACTGTACACTGAAAATGAGTACATTTTACTGTATGTAAGTTATACCTCAATACAGTTAATTTTAAGAAGGTTCCCGAGACAACCTTCTTGCAAACTTTCCTGGGCCGGTCTGTGATCGGATATCACGTGACAGTGGACAGGCTGCACTTTGTCACCCTGCAATCAACTCTACAGGTGGGAGGGACTGGGGGCATTTCTTTGGGTGGTACCAGAAAAGGAGCCCAGGGTGGTGGCTGCGTTGGGATTCCCCCATGAAGGTGACAATGCCACAGCTCTGGGATCAGGCTGACATGGACTGGAATCCAGCCTCCCGCCTTCACCAACCTGCTATGCCACCTGGGGCAAAGTAGTTTCTCTTCCTGAGTCTCAGTTTCTGGAACATTCCTCTGGGTCAAGGTGAACAGAGCTCCTGGCTCTGGGCTGAACACCAGGCATGCAGTCAGCCCTCATCTAAACTGGAAGACCCGCACAGAGAGGGAGCACCTCCCCAGAGGCTCCCAGCTCCACAGTGGCAGAGGTGGCCAGAAGCTCTTCCACACCATTCCTCTGGGCAGTGAGGCAGGCCTGTCCATCGCATGCATAATGATCTCCTCTGCCACTAATTACCGTAATTCTCCTGTCAGTGTCACAGCATCCCCCTTTCCTCCAGCATAGCGGCTGATGGCTAAACCACCTCACGTCAGGGCACTCAGAGAGCCGCTGACCCCACCATGGGACTTCATGCCGATGCAGGAGCTGCTTCCCCAGCAGCCTGGGGGACTTCATAGGGTGAACTGCATCCCCTGCCAGCTGGAGGACCCTGCAAGACAGAGCTGGTCTGGCCACCCCTGCACCCCAGAACCCAGAGCAGATGTGAACCAACACCTGTTAATGAGTAGGGAATGAAAACCACACGCAGTTCCCAGTGACCCCAAAAGGTTCTCCTCCCTTCTCCTTCTGCTGAGGTCATGTGGCCTCTCCTGACCTTCCCTCAGTGATTTCTCCCAGCCTCAGGTGAGAAGGGGACAAATACATCTTTACATTGCCACATGGTGCTTATTTAAATAAGCACCTTTGTTGCTCTGTGGTGGTTCACTTTATGTGTCAACTTGACTGGGCTATGGTACCCAGCCATTTGGTCAAACCCCAATCTAGACATTGCTGTCAAGATATTTTGTAGATGTGATTGACATTTACAATCACCTGACTCTGAGTGAAGCAGATGACCCTCCATTATGTGGGTGGGCCTCACCCCATCAATTGAACATCTTAAAAACAAAGACCGAGGTTCCCCCCAGAAGAATTCTGCCTAAAGAGTACAGCGTAGAAACCCTGCCCGAGTCTCCAGCCTGCCTGAGCTGCCCTATGGATTTCTGTATGCCAACTCCACCATCATGTCAGCCAATTCTTTACAATAAATCGCTTTTCTGATAAATATATAAATAGATAGATCTCTTATCCATTCCGTTTCTCTGGAACTAATACACTCCGAGCCCACTCTCCTCATCCAAATGAACTGAGGCCTCCACCGTGGATGTCAGTTGTTTCTGTTCATCCAACATCTAGACTCTGGTCTTCTGGTAACAACACTCTAATTTTGCTCTGGGGAGATGCCCTCCCCCACCCTCTGTCCATGCAGTTCATGGGGCTGACCTTGCCTCCAAGGCGGGCATAGCCAGGTGTAGCCGGTCAGAGCAGTTCATTCTCCAGGCCACAGTGACTGGCTGAGGAAAAGACATGTGACCCAACACTGTCCAGTGGGGGACGGCCCCAGAACTTTTGCTGGAGCCATCTGTGCATTCTTTTTCCACCGGACTGGAGAATGGTATGAGTCTGGAGCAAAGCCATCAGCACAGAGAAAGAAAGACAGGGAGTAGAGAGACAGAGCTCTGATGTCACCCTTTGAGCCCCTGGATTCAGCCCCTCCTGAAGCTGTTATGAGCATGTAAGTTCTCCTTCTTGCTTGTGCCAGTTGGGGTTGGGTTTCTGTCACTTATAACCCAAAGCTTCCTGCCTGATGCTGCCTCCTCTGCAGGCTTGAGAGTGAGCAGGTGGCCATGGCTCAGCTGAGAGGGCCTGGTTTGTTTTGGACCCTGGTGTGTGCAAGCCTGAAGCAGAGCTGATGAGCAAAGCGGCCAAGGGAAGGCTGAGGAGGGAGGACTGGGAAAAGAGACCCAGCACCGGGCTGCCAGGGGGACAGGCTGGGAGACAGGAGACAGCAGTTGGTGAATTTATCCCGTGTTGCTGTGGGTGTGATACACCTGCACTTCCTCTCTCCAGGGAACCTGCAGTAAAGTGACGTTTCCACTCCCACCCTCAGTGCATGATGGTCCCACTGCTCCACCTCCACACAGACACTCAGCAGTTTCAGCCTTTTCAAAATGGGCCCTCTGATGGGTACCTCTCTGTGGTTTAATTCCCATTTCCCTCTGTGAGATGCTGCTCAGCACCTTTTCACACATTTACTGATCATTTGGATCTCCTTTGTGAAGTGCCTGTTCAGGTCTCTTGGCCAATTTGCTATTAGGTTGTCTGTCCTTTTCTTGTTGATTTATAAGAGATCTTTATATATTCTGGATGAGTCCTTTGTCTGCTGGCAATACATGATACATATGACTGCAAGGTGGGCACAGAGAGAGACCACAGGCCATTCAAGAGACTCAGGCTTATTCAGGATGAGTCTAAAAGAGGTCAAGTTGCAAAGCTTAGATATTTTAGGAATCTCTGACCCTCACACCTTGATTACATGAAGGACTCAAGCACAGGCCAGGGAGAGCAAGAAAGCAGGAGGGCCGGGGAAGGAGGAAGAGGACCAACAAGTATTTGCCCTGTGCCAGGCCCTATGCCAGAGGTGCCACTTGCTTCGCCTCATGTGCCTGTGCAGCCCTGGCCTTCCCAGAACATGCAGACCTGTCCGCACCTCAGGACCACTGCACTGGCTATTCCCTCTGCCTGTGCAATTCCCTGCAGAGTGGGCTCCTTCTCATTATCCAAGTGTGTGCTTGACCATCACCTCCTCAGAGCAGCCTTCCTGAGGACCACAGCTGAGGGGGGTCTCCACTCCCTGAACACCCTGCCTTGGCTACATTCTCATTTCACGGCCTGTCACTAGAGTGGACATCCATTTGTTGACAAGGCGCTTGGCTGGCTCGCACACTAGGACGTAAGATCCATTGGGCAAGGTCCTGTCTGTCTTATTCACACTGTACCCGCAGGGCCTGAGGCAGTGTCTTCACATATCAGCTGCTCAGCAAACATTTGTCGAACAAACAAATGAACAAGTCTCATGACAAACCTGTCAGGTAAATACCAACACTGCCCATTTCACAGGTGAAGACACTGAGACTCAGAGGAGTCGGGTAATTTGTCCAAGGTCTCAGCAGGAGTGAGGGGAATCCCAGTCCTTCTGAGTCTGCAGGCTGCCCCTGCCCCCTGCCCCCTGCCCCTCTCCACGTTTCTTTCAGCTCTGGGGGTGGCAGTTCCCTGAATTGTTATCCTGTCTTATAACTGGACTTCCTGGCTCCCAGATGAGCTGGGTGAGGGGAACAGAAGAACTGAATGCAGTGGGGAGAGTGTGAGGCTGGGGCCCCTGCCAAGACGCCAGTGCACGAACCAGAAACAGGTCAAGTATGCAAAAACTCGGCCCACCAGAGTGGCCAAAGCATCTCCAGAGATGCCCCGGGAGTCCCCCAGCCCAAACCCCACCAGCCTTGACGGGGAGCTCATCCCCTCCCAGGGCAGTCTGGCCCAGTTCAGAGGGGAGCAAGAGGTGTTGGGGCCTTCCTTAACCTGAGCTTAGCTGGGAAGCCTGGAGGGGATGCCCAGCACTTCCTGAACTGGGAATTCTGAGTGCTGCTGGACACATGGCAAGAAATTAGGTTAAAGCAGGAACAATCAGCTCATTAGCCCCCTTGCTAGACTCCACACACACACAGAGCCTGCCTCAGAGCGACGCTGCCTACTGTCGCTGTCTGCCGGGATCTGGGTGGAACGGTACAAGTGAGATATTTTATGTATGTGTCGTGCATATTTATTAGGAAGAAGTAAATAAATTAGCTGCTTGCCATCTGCAACCACCAGCCCACATTAAGTTCCCTCCCTCCTCCTCCGCCTCGGGAGGGGCCACACCAGCAAAGCCCAGGTCCTGTAAAGAAGGGGTTCCTTTCTAGTAAGATTTTTCTCCAGAGTTTGAACAGCCCTAGAATTAAAATTTTTCTGAAAAGAAATTGATATCGGGTACTATTCTAGGCCATTTGCCAATAGCTGATCCTCCCATCAAGCCTGGGAGGTGGGCATACTGCAATCCTCATTTTAAAGATGAAGACATGGAGGCTCAGAGAGGTCAGGTCACTTGCCCAGGGTGACACAGCAAATGAGTGGAGGAGCTGAGCTCAAGTCAGGGGAGGCTGAAAGACTTCTTCATTGTACTGGGGAGAAAGGCTGGACCAGGAGGCAATTATATTCTAGTTCTGTTGCTAGTTGCTGTGGGGTCCAGCCTGATCCCTTAACTCTCCTGGCCCTTCTCTGTTGAATGGGAAAATGAAACACAATAGGACAGACTTCACATGGGGGAAAGGCAAATCGCCCCCCACCCCCGTTGAAAACCTGAGTGGCCTTCAAGCACACCACGGAGGTTCCTGACTTCCCACACTTAAAGGGGCCAGACAACCCCCCACACCTGCCCCAGACTTGCTGTACAGCTCTGGGCACATCAGTGAACCTCTCAGAGCCTCAGTGTTCTCCTCTGTAAAATGGAAAAACAACTGGGTTGGGGAGGGCGCAGGCTGTGGGGAAGAGGATCTCATGGATATGGAAAGCCTCGTAGGCCTGGTGGAGGCAGGCAGCAGGCTGGGGCCAAGGACAGAGGGGCAGGAGGGAACCCAGAATGCCTGATGGTGCTCCAGAGCCCAGAGATGGGCTGTGACTTGCCCAGGGCCACACAGTAATCACAGCCATGGGGAGTCTCAGACCATCTGCCTCCCAGGCTGCGGAGACAGTCCAGGGCACTGAGCCCAGCACCATCCAAGCTCAGCCTGGATCTGAATGTTTTATGAAGCGCCATAAATCTCTCCAGAAACACTCCTGCCTGCAACCCGCAAGCTCTGCCTCACTGCCTCTGCCTCTGCCTGCCTGCAGGCCCTTTTCATTAAATTAAGTGCAGAATCCAATGCAATTGCTTTTTATTTTCCCCAAGCGGCCACCTGCCACCTCCCTCCAGGGTGCCCGCAGGGCCAGGGCTGCTGCAGGGCGCTCACACATACCCTCACAGACAGTATAGAGATTTCTAGATAAAAATTTTTTTTTTTTTTTTTTTTGCGGTACGCGGGCCTCTCACTGCTGTGGCCTCTCCCGTTGCGGAGCACAGGCTCCGGACGCGCAGGCTCAGCAGCCATGGCTCATGGGCCCAGCCGCTCCGCGGCATGTGGGATCTTCCCGGACCGGGGCTCGAACCCACGTCCCCTGCATCGGCAGGCGGACTCTCAACCACTGCGCCACCAGGGAAGCCCTAAAAAATAATTTTTTAAGATGTTTGATTTAGTATCTTCACAGCTGACGTTAGTGAGCCCCCACTAGGTGCCAGCACAGCCCCCTGAAAGCCCCAGGAGGCAGAATCGGCCCAGTTCACACAGAGGGACAGTTCAGAGCAAACACAGGCCCACAGGGTCACCAGTTCCTGGGCAGAGGGAGTTAGGGGGTGGGGAGCTGCAGACGCGCAGAGCCAGCTCGTCCTAGGGCCACTGTCAGAGGGAACAGGTGTGAGATGCAGCAGGAAGGAAACAGGTCAGACTAGAAGGAGGCCAGACGGCAACCCTGGTGCACTGTGCATTGAGCAAGTCTCAGCCCTCCGACTCCTTCACGAGGAGGGAACAACAGTAACAGCAGTTGTTCAACTGGGCACATAATGTGGGCCAGGCCCTGCAAAGGCTTCCCAGGACTCTCTGAAGAAATCCAGACTCCTCCCCTCGGCCTGCGGGGCCTCACCCTGCTCCACTCTCCTGCACGCTGGCCTCCATTCCTCAACACACCAGGCACATTCCTGCCTCAGGGCCTCTCCCTGCTCTTCCCTCTGCCTGCAGAGCTTCTCTCCCAGGTCTTCCCTTGGCTGGTCCCTGCACAAATGTCATCTCCTCCAGAAGGCCCTCCTTGACCACCTCGTCACCCTTTATCAGCTCATCCCATTTCCTTGTCTTCCTTTGCTTCTGTGAACTCTTATTTATTTGCTCACCTATTCATGGCCCAGCGCCCCTGCTCCGTAAGGACGAAGACTGTCTCGTTCGCTGCTGTAGCCCCAGCACTTAGAGCAGTGACTAGCACCTAACAGGCTGTGGTTAAACAACTGAAAAATGAATGAAAGCAGGGAAGGAAGGAATCAGCCCACACAGGGTCTGGTGCTGGGGCCAGGACACAGGCAGGAGGGAGGCAGCAAATGCCTGGGGTCCTGAAAGATGACGACAGCCCCTTCCCTGCCCCCACCCCCCCAAGGTTAGTTCCCTGAATCCAAGGTGCTCAGGGGAGGGGGTGGCTTCCCAGAGGGAGCAGGGAGACCTCATGGGATACAGAGAGGGAGAAATGGCCTAGAACATGAGGAACAGCAACACTCCAGGAGATTATGTAGCCATTAAAAGTGACAAGCGTGAGAAATAACATCTGCAGAGGAAAAAGCCCAAGCGGAACTGCCTTACAGGCTGATGACAACCACAAGTAAGCTGAGTCTCACTGCGCCTCAGCAAAATGCTGGAAACAACTTTGTTATCCAACTTGCAGGGGAGAGGAGCAGGTAAATAAACTATGCCCCATACAGCCACTTGACGGGGCATTCTGCAGCTAGAATAATCCAGGGAGACGCTGACCCTATAAAGCTAAGTGAAGAAAAAGCAAAACATAAAATGGTATATGTCATATGATCTAAACAAAAATAGACAGTGGAAAAAAGACTGGAAGGAAATGCACCAAAGCGTCCCTGGATAGTGAGTTGATGGAGGATGATCTTAGTTTTCTTCTTGGTCTTTATCCTTCTTTTCAAAATGGTCTACATTTAACAATAATTGCATGCTTAATCAGGGAGAAAGTAACTTAATTTAAAACGATACTCTTATTATTATTTTTTTAATGATAGCAAGAGGCCAGAGGAGTGTGCACTTACCAGTGCTGCACGGGGTGGGGGGCTCTGCAATATCTTTTTTTAAATTGATATCGCTGTGTTTAATTATTTTAAATAGTTTGAATGCCCAAAAAACATTTTACAAGATTTCTTTTTTGGAAATATAGACAAAGGAAGAAACAGGAAACTGGTCAACAGGAGGCCAGTCCCAGCTCAGGGACCAAGTGGGGCCTTCTCCCTTCTGGGCCTCAGTCTCCTGGTCTGTAGAATGGGCTTAACCATCTTTGCCTCCCATTGTTGCTATAGGATCCAGGCCTCTAGAGAAGTGGTGTGCCCATGTCCAGCACTTAGCAGATGCTCAGTAAATGCTGGTGCCCTCTGCCCTCCAAGCAAGGGAGACCCCAGCCAGGGTCCTCCCTACTGCTACACTCCCATCAGGTAGGCAGGGAGTGGTCTCCAAACCCTTTTGATCTTGCACTCCCATCTACAGAAAATGTAGATTCCTCTGCAGTAACATATGCATATTATGTATGTAATACCCATGTTTCACTATATCTGTGTATCACATCATACGATACACACAGACATAGAAAAAATTAAATTGTGATAAAACATAAACGTAAAGCAAAACTCTTAATATTTTCTCCATCTTCCTCCTCAAGAAATGTCCCACGTGTGGCAGCCACACCCCGCTATGGGGACCACTAGCTGAATCTGTGAGCTCCTGCAGGGCAGAGGTCACCGAGGGCTCAGGCAGCAAATCGTCCCAGCAAGTTGTTGATGCTCACTCGAGAGCAGTTTGGAGGGAGGTTCAGGCTGGTTTACATTTGAAAGAAACAAAACAACCGCAAAAAGTAAATCACTCAAACCAGAATCTGACCCCTCCACTAAGAACCCGAGAGAGCTGGACCAGGTAATCTCTGAGGGGGGTCCTTCCTGCTGTCCCCAGGCATCACCCCTCCCCCAGCCCCTCCCCACCCACTTGAGGGAGGTGGCCTCTCTTGGGAGGCCGGGAGGCCACAGTGATTTACACCCTCCTAGGGCCCAGCCTCACTATAAAATACAGCTGCCCTCCAGGACTCCTGCCAACCCAGAGCCAGCTGCCCATAAACCCCAGACGTAAATCTCGAGACCCAGTTCCGTCAGGACAGAAGGCAGACTAAATTCATGGCTCCAGGGCCTCTGGCAGCAGACCCTCCTGGGAGAATTCATTTTTCACCCTAGGATAAATTACCCTTGCTGGAGGGGAGAGGTGAAGAATTTGTTTATTCTGTTGAAAAAATGGTTGTTTGAAGGGCACCCCCATGGGGCTCCCCAACGGGGCTGCCAGCTCCCAGGGCTACGCAGCCAGATGCCTCCAGGACTGGGGTCTCTCGGCAGGCCCCTCTCACTCAGCGCCCTAAAACGCATTCCTGCACATCCCCCAGCGCAGTGAAAGATACCGGCGTAACCCCCCAGGCCCTGAGGAATCCCTGTCAGGAAACCCTGAGTGTCACCAGGTCGGCCAGGTCCCCCGCACGGTCCTCTGCCATGTCTGGCCTATTCCGCTGCCTGCTTCCCTCTGCTTGGGGCTTCAGCCTCCACCCTGCTGGACAGACAGGCCTGAGGCCAAACCAAAGCCACTACCTATCTAGCTTGGGGGAACTTGAACAAGTAAAACCACCTCAAATCTTTATCTTTTTTGTAAAATCACACAAATTCCCTAAGGGAGTGTAAGTCAGAACAGCCATTTTGGAAAGCCTCGTGGCCTCGGGGCTGGGAGTGATCTATTTCTCATCCCCAGTCGGATGTATCAGTGATCGCTTTATGTTGATCTTTTAAAAGTACCAATGTTTGAGTCACTCTTGTCCAATATATCTCCTAATAAAAGAGCAAAGTGCAGAAATGCATGGTAGCAGGCCACCACTTGTGTAAAACAAGGGGAAAGAATAGGAATGTACAGTTGCTTATTATGCATAGAAGAAACTTCTAGAGGAATACGCTAGAAACAGATGATGGTGGTTACCTCCTGTGAGAGAGGCGGGGACTTGGCAAACAGAAGATAGACGCTGGAGAATGACTCTTGGCTGATGTTTTGAGGTGTTTTTGGTTTTTTTTTTAATCTGAACCATGTGACCCTTGAGCTCTCACGCCAGTCCCCTGTTGATGGATAGCTGGTTTATGCCCTTTGGTTTTCTTCATTAACACTGCAATGAACATCCTTATCCACTTTGCTTTATGCATCTATGTTAGATTTGTCTCGAGAATACTTAGAAAAGGGATGGCTGGCTCAAAGGCTATGAGCACTTTCCATATTGACAGGTAACTGTCAAACTAGCCCCCAAAATGACCCTACCCGCTTGTTGCATACGTCAGTCTCCGCTCCCCCATAGTCTCACCAACAGTAGACACTACTCATTTTTTCATTTCCCCTCAACATTGATATTGTGCTGTGGTTTCTATGAGCATTTTCCTAATGCTAACAGAATCATCCCCTGAGATGGTGAGGTTGACCATCTTTTCATTCACTTTCTGGCCATTTGTGTTTCTTCATCTAGTAACTTCCTGCTTGCATCCATTACATCCTCCTAGACTGCTTATCTTTTCTTACTGATTTGCAGACCTCCTTGCACTCTGGATACTATTCTTTATCAGGGGTGTATGTTTTAAAGACTTTTCCTCCTGGTCTGTGGCTTGTCTTTGAACCTTGTGAATGGTTTCCCTGGTCATATAAAAGTTTTTCATTTTTATGTGGTCCAATCTCTCCATTCTTCCTTTCATGGCATCTGCTTTTCGAGCTTCTATCTCCTCATCTGCTAACCTGGCCTTGCAGGGTTGATACAAGGAGTGAATAAGGCATCCAGCAATGCTGAGCAAATGACAAGGATAGTCATTTGGGGGGGGGGTCTCCCTGCCTCCCCCTGCCTCCCAGCCCCCTCACAGCCAGCAGGAGCTTTTTGAAGATAATCACTCTCCTACTTGAAACCTTTCAGCTACCTAAAGAAATGATGCTTAAACTCCTTTAGTGGGTGAGTTCAAGGTCTCACGCACTGGGCAAGTGCGTGAATGTGTCATCGGTTGGATGGAGGCTGTGGTGACCACACTCCACAAGGAACAGCAGAAACGCCAAGTCCAGGGTTGCCAGATCATCTGAAGAAAGCTGCACATCTGTTTTTCCTATGTGAAATCTCCCCCTGCCTTCTCCCACATACACTTAAAATTTAATGGCAACTAATTTTTTTAAGCCACTGCCAGCGTCAAGCGAGGTCTATTTACGAGTTGGATGTGGCCATCTCTACCCTCACAATCTAGCCCCAACCCACCGTTCCCGAATTGTGCCCCACTCCCCGCACGTACACATAACTCATGCAGCTGACATGCAAGCCACACTGCACAGCTGTGGACACAGCATGTGTTTTTGAACTCTGTTTTGCACATGCTGATCTCTTGGCCTGAAATGCCCTTCCCTGCTCCTTTCCTTCCTGGACAACTCATCATTGCTCTTTGAAACACTGCTCTTTGAAACTCAAGTCAGGCGTCAACTTCAACTCCCCAACCCAGACAGAATTCCATGCTCCTTCCTTGAGCACCCCATCACTCATGACTCTTGGGACTGGAATTCCAAAGGAAGCAACCTGGGGTCACAGCAAGAGCCCTGGCTCGGGAGAAAGACATTCCTGGGATGAAATTCGTGCTCTGCCACATCCCAGCAGTGCATTCTTGGGCAAGTGACTTAACCTCTCTGTGCTTCAGGCGCCCAACTGTGAGACAGAGATAATGAGCCTTATACGTGGTTGGGTTTCTGGGAAGAGAAAATGAAACGGTATAAGAGAATGACACGGCACATAGTAGGGACTTAATAATAGTTTGCGGAATGAAAGAATAAACTTTAAAAACGAACAAACAGTGCTCGCTTCGGCAGCACGTACACTAAAATTGGAACGATACAGAGAAGATTAGCATGGCCCCTGCACAAGGATGACACACAAATTCGTGAAGCGTTCCATATTTTAAAAAAAAAACCAACAAATATTTCCTCAGAATGCTCTGAACTCAGCACATGGAAAAGTTAGCTAATTTTCCGGAATGGAGCCTGGGGGGTATCTAAAGTCCTGTGCCTGCCGTTTATTGCCATCTCCTGATTTCAGAGAAGGCCGTGGACCACCTAGCCCTCAGTGGCATGCACTCTGAGGAGCCATTCAAGCCAAGGACTGCAGAGGAGTGAGTCCCTGGAGTGTAAACTGAGGCAGACCAGCCAAAGGAAGAAGAGTGGGCACATCCAAGCCCCTGGTGTTTGGGAAGCACAGCAAGAGGCAGCAGCCCACAGGGCTCAGCCCCACATCTGTAGGCTCTGTGAGATCAGAGGCCTTCTTGACCTTCAGTACTGTGTGCTCACGTCTGGCATACAATAGGTGCTCAAAAAGTGTCTGCCAGTTGAATGAATTATTACTTAAATAATACAAATAAGGATGCTTTGCAAAGCATAAACTGCCGTACAAATGCAGCTCCCCGTGAGCGGGGTCACTGCCGCCTCCACACTCAGGCCTGTGCTGGCCTGCTCCCAGGTTGGCCTCCCTGGGCTGGATACTGCAGACCCACAGATGGATGGGATGGGGTTTCTGCCCCATGGAGCTCTGAATCTAGCGGAGGAGACAGATGAACAAACACACAGTTATCCTCCAACAGGAGAGGGGCCAGGACAAAAACATGGTGGGAGACAGGGGGAGGGGACAACAGGAAGCTGCACCTTGGCCTGGTCTCAGATCGGAACTAGAGGAAACGATAATTTGCTGGGTGAAGGAGACGGTAGGGGAGAGGCACTCCAGGCAGAGGCAGCAGCCTGAGCAAAGGCTCAGAGGTCTGGGGCAGAGCAAGGTCTGTGCACAATTAAGGAGGAAAGAACGGTTACTGCAGCCAGATCCCAGAGGGCTTTGAATATCAGAGGTCTCCAGCTTCAAAGCGAGTGTCGTTGGACCCCTCAGAGTGCGTTTGAATTGGTGTTCAGCATTTTAAAGTTGGGAGATAGTACGTCAAACTCTGGTTTTTTAGCTTCTCTAGAAAAAAATCAGAAGATCTGGTGGGCTGAGCCAGGGCTCCTATAAAGTCTAACTCTCTGGTTCAACTTTGTCCCCCAGGCCCATTTCACTCCCTTTGCCCACAAATATTTATTCAGCAACTACTACGTGTCAGGAAATGAGCTAGTTCCTGAGGATACAATGAAGAATAAGACAGGCATAATCATAGCCCTCATGGTACTTACATATTGGTGGGAGAGAAAGGCAATAAACAAGAACATGACATAAGGTCAGGCAGTACAAAGAGCTGGGAAGGAAAAGAAAGTTACAGGACTAAAGGGTGCAATTTTAGATGGGATGGCTGGGAAGGCCTCTGTGAGGAGGAGACAGTTGTGCAGATCTAAATGTAGTGAGTGAACCATGCCCATATAAGATGAAAGATCAACCCAGAAAAAGGAACATCGAGTACAAAGGCCCTGCGGCCTCCTTCATCTTTTGGGTCACTTGCCTTGCCCCTTTAAGCACTTAAGTGTGAGACCCCTACTCTAGGTAATGGAGCATAATGGGTAATGGGTAAGCAGGTGTAAACCACCCCCAGATGCATGTTTCAGATAAAACACTTCTGACCAGTAGTGAGGGAGGCACGGGAAATAGGGATATGGGTGGAAGGCATTGCATGGTTTTTTCCCGTTGGAAAAAAGTAATAGGATGACAAGGAAAAGGCAGAGAAGGTTCATCGTACGTGGCACATTCAGACTTGAGCCCAGGACAGAGAAGCCAAGAGTGAGAGCAGGGAAATCCCCATTTCCTTCCTCACAAGCTGCATCACCTGCCAAGCCCTGCAAAGTGGGAAGCAGGGGTGGGAGGAGAGAGACAGATAATGATAAATCTCCTGCAGCCCTGGAGCTGTTTGCTGTCGTTGTTGTGTTTTTTTTCCCCCAAGCCTACCTGGGCTGCTGCTTTAGAAAGTCAACTGCAAAGGAAACACTTTGATGGGGTTTTGGTTTTTTGTCTCCCCATCCCCTTTCTAAGCAAAATTAAAGGGTAGATTCCTTGTCCTTTTGCCCACAAAGTAAAAGAAAGAGAGATACTATTGTTTTAAAAGAGGAGAGGAGAGAAAAACCCTACAATCTTATGCCATTCTTCTTGGCTGCACCAGGGGAAGGAGGCGATTCTGCACACTGACATCATAGTCTGTGTCACGGGACATAACTTCTGCCACTCAAAGCTTTACGTGCATTTTTGAAGGTACAGGGAAATGTTTAAAATCGGCTTCAGTGTTGACACTGCAGTTGTTAAAAACAAACAAAAGATCCTTTCCCAAGTCTGGCTGGTTCTTCTTAAATTTATCTGGGCCCCCACTACCTGATTTAAGGCAATGAGCAGATGTTTCACAGCAGGAAGCGCATTAGCTCCAGATGCCGCCGCTTTGTTCTAGACGTGCACATATATACGCTGGCAGACACACACACACAGACACAAACACACACACACGGAGGACTTGGGGCAGCAAACGTTCGCAGCTCCCCTGCCAGCACTTGGCATGCCAGCATGGACCATGTGTAACCTCTGCCTGCAGTTCTGACACAGAGATGAGCAGCGGGAGTAAACAGCCAATCAGATCCCACCCCATCGTCTTCCCGTTGTCTCCTAGGTAACAGGCAAAGGGCCACATCAGCTAGCTGGATACCACAGGGACTGGGACACACACACACACACACACACACACACAAGATCCCCTAAAAGTCCATAACTGCAGAGCCGCTGAATGTGCCTATCAGAACCCTGGACAGTTCCCCAAAGGTATTCAATGCCTTTGGTTCCTGCGCACCCGGCAGCCACAGCTCCTACAGCTTTCCCACCTCCGCCCCTTTACGCATGCATGCCATTCCTCTGCCGGGCATGCCTCTCCCCACTGCCATCTCCATCACTCAAAACCTTGCTCATCTTCGGATCCAGCCCAAGTCCTTGGTCAAGACTTCCGATGGCTCCCATCACAGAATAAAATCCACGCTCCTCCCCTGTGGTGAGCTGGCCTTTCATGATCTGGCTCTTCCAGCCTCCTCGCTCATCACTCTCCTCCCTCACTCCTTCTTTCTCTTCCTCCAACAGGTCAAACCGGCCTTCCCCACATTATCCCCTGCAGACCAGGGCTCTTCGTGGTACTTGCTGTTCCCTCTGCCTACACAGCTCTTCCTTCTGCTCTTGGCATGGCTGAGCTTTCTTGTTCTTTAGTCTTGGCTCAAAAGTTACCTTCTCAGAGAGTCCTCCCCTGACCCCCCTTGACCACCCTACCTGAAGAAGTCCCCTCCCCTGGGACTCTCCACCACATCACCTTATGTTCCTGTGTCGTCTTCATTACACTGCTGACTCTGAAACGATCCCATTCCTATTTACTTGTTTACTTGTTCTGTCTCCACCATTAAAATGTACAGTCTGTTACGGCAGGGTCTTTGTTTTGTTCATGGCTGTATCCCCAGCCCCCAGAACAGGACCCAATAAATATTTGTTGAATGAATAAAAAGTCATTTCTTCCTGACTGCTTCTATATTTCCCCCTCTCTCTAATAAGAGAGCTGGACGTGATGACTTCTATTAAGCCTCCTGGCTAACATTCCAAGAGTCCATTAGAGAGCAGAAAGGACTGGCATAAGGAGGAAAATTAATCAGGCCACACCACGGGAAGAACCTGCCGGTGGAGATCTGACCTTCTCCACTGGGTCACAGCGCTCTCCTTCTCTGAGTGGCCTCCCTGATAGGAACTGGCTGCTGCTTTCAACTTCACGTTCCCCAGGCACTGGGCACCTTGAACTTTTGTTTTCTGAGGGACTGGGAGCAACTTGAAGCTGAGGACTGGGTTTTATTTTTCTGATCCCACAAAGAGACCAGGAAGAGCCTGGGGGAGGGGGGTGGGAGCCCTCTAGAAGCATTTACTGTAGTGAATAGAAGAGAAGGTGTCACTGTCTACAGGGCCACAAGCCTCAAGGTGGAGGCTCACTAGAACACAAGTCTCTCTCTCTCTCTCACACACACACACACACACACACACTCAAAAGCATCATGAAGCTAGAATCACAGAGTTCCCCAATCCCTGTGGCTGCACGTGTTTCTCTTCAAGGGACGTGACTACTACGTAAGGTCCTAAAAACTGTGCAGTGATCCAAACACATATGCTGTGTGCTGAGCACAACCACACTTTTGGCCAACCTCACTGGGCAAGGCTGGGAGATGGATTCAAGGAGCCACATGGTAGCCACAACCCAGATTGGACCCCCCAAACCCCAGGAGTGGGGAGCCTCAAGCTGATCATTCAGAATCCAGAAACGCACCGAGTCCTGAGTTCTCCAATGACCAGTACACCAGATCACTTCTGAAGTGGATGTAAAGATCCAGAAAGGAAGAGCAGGATTAGTATTTCTTGAGCACCTACAACGTGCTAGGCCCTGTTAACATTGACTCTTCAAGACCACCTGCAAGGTTACCTTTCCCACTTTATGGATGAAAAAACCTGAAGCTCAGAAGAATTAAGTAGTGTGCCCAAGGTCACACAGCTAGCTAGCAGAGGGGCTCAGCCGGGAACATAAATCTGGTCTCCAAGTCCACTCTTCTTTCCCCAGGGCCTTAAATTACACCACACGATAAGCAGATAAGCTGGTCTTGTTCAAAATGTCCTGCTGGCCGAAGCTCTCCTCTGAGGATGTCAGGCCTGTTCCCCTATCTCTGCATCTCTCTCTGTCACACTCAAGCTTGGATGACCTCCCACCACAAGCCTCTCATCCAGCTGGACCCACATCTACATCTCAGAGTTTCTCATGTGAGACCCAGTCCATGGGATACAATTTTCCCATGGCCCAGAGAAAGCTGGGGATTTTGTCTTTTTAAAATAGTAATTCCCTACTGGCACGGGTGGATGCACCAGCCACCCTCTGATTTAGTGCTGAGGTCAAAGATCAACCTCAAGTAAGATTTTCCAAGGAAAACTCAAATGCTGGGTACCTCATGGCACTGAGGGAGGGAGAATTGGCCTCCTCTCAAGAATGTGGCCAGTGGCAGGCAAAAGGACTGCAGGCATCACAAGACCCACACACCTTATACGTGTCACCCTTGAGCCTCGTGCACACCCACATGAATCTCAAACATGCCACCCATGTGCCTGCACACACACCACACACACACACACCACCCACATGCGCCACGCATGCCACACACACATGGGGAGTGGGGATCAGAAGCAAGAGAGCAACAACCTTCCTCTCAGGACATCACAGCCCCCACTTCTGAGCCTGCTCTGGGCTGTGCGCTGTGCCCTGGCCAAGACTTCATTTCATCCTCCCTAGGCCCTCCCCTTACAGACACAGAAAGTGAACCTCGGAGAGAGGGAATGACTTGTCCAAGACCACAGAGCACGCCTGTGGCTGACTGCCGCATGGGCACCTGGCTCTGCTTTTTTTTTTTTTTTTTTTTGCAGTACGCGGGCCTCTCACTGTTGTGGCCTCTCCCATTGCAGAGCACAGGCTCCGGACGCGCAGGCTCAGCGGCCATGGCTCACGGGCCCAGCCGCTCCGCGGCATGTGGGATCTTCCCGGACCGCGGCACGAACCCGTGTCCCCTGCATCGGCAGGCAGACTCTCAACCACTGCGCCACCAGGGAAGCCCGAGATTTCCTTCTTAATGTACTCCACTCCTTGACTGGCAGCCACGTGCCTCCTCACTCACCGGAAAGGAAGGAAACTTGGGCACCCCCTGTGCAGGAGTTACACACCTGACTTAGCCTTGCGAACAGGACAGGAGGCGCAGGCACCCGCTCTCGCTGTCCTCCTCCTCCCTTCCCCCCATGCCCTAAACAGGAGCTTCTGGCCTCGTTTGTAAATGGATCCTTTCCCATGAACTGAGCCAGGCCCAGCTCGGGGGGCAGATGGGAAGGCGGGGGACTGGCACTACCAAAATCTTGCCTGTAACATAGACTTAGGTTCACCTCCCAGCTTTACCGCCTACTGCCTGTGTGACCTTGCTCAAGAGGCATTCTTTCTGAAGCTCAGTGCCCTCACCTGTAAGGTGGAAAGAATAGCGCCCTCCTGAGGCGTAGAAGTGAAGGTTAAAGACAGAGGCGGAAGTGAGGGCCTGGGTACACAGTGCCCACTGCCTGTAAGTCCGCCATCGTGCCCACTAAGTGAGCAGAGGGTGGGCAGCTGCCATCCCCACCTCACTCTGCCCGCGACGCGGTGCTGGCAATTCTCAATCAGCACCGAAGCCGAACTTCCCTCAGCGGTGGCAGGACCTGGGCGCGGGTCCTTCTTCTTCCTCCCTCCGCGGCCAGCGGCTCAGACGACAGGTAAGCAGTGGAGCAGCCCCGGAGGCGGCCGGGCGGAGGGGGCTGCGCCGCAGCGCTGCTGCAGGGCCAGGCCGCGCAGGGGGCAGTGCGGCCGGGTCCACGCCCGCCCCGCACCCGCTCCCGCCTCTGGCCTCTTTGCAACTTTGAGCAACTACAGACTCCGGGGTCGGGGCGGGGTTGCTGCAGGGCGTGCGAAGGGAAGTTGGGTCCCAGCGACTGCAGCCTCGGGATCCCAAGGCCCTCGCCGTGAGCGCCCGCACACTCGAAGCGCCGGCGAACTCTCGGGGGGCGAGGAGGCACGGGGTCGCCGAGCCGGCCCCGGCCGCTCCAGGAACCGGACCCGCGCGCCGGTCCTGGAGCGTCCAGAGCCTTCGCCGCAGCCTCGCGCGGTCGCACTGCCCGGGTCCCACCTCCGCGCGCCTCGTGCAGCCCCCTTGCCGGCTTCCTCCGGCCCGGATGCGCTCCGCACCGCATTTCCTGCGGTGACCCTTCGAGCTCCCAGCTTAAGGCGCTCCCCTCCCGCGCCTCGGAGGCAGGCGGACGTCCGCCCCCTCGCCTCCCGCGGGACCCTCAGCGGACGCCCGCGGTCAGCCCCGCGCTGGGCCCGCCCTCCGCGCCCCGCGCCTCGCCGCGCCGGTGCTAACCGGCCTGGGCGGCGGCCGCGTCCTACCTTCGTCCGGCAGCCGCTGCAGGCAGAGCGCGAGGTTCCTCCGCCAAACCCGCATCCCCGCGGCCGCCCTGCGGCCCGGCCCGGCCTC
>NW_021703780.1:98862810-98902849 GCF_005190385.1 Monodon monoceros | reverse complement strand
AGCGCTGGGGAGGGCCGCGGGCCCAGGGCGCGGCGGGCATGGGCGGCTGCCGAGGGTCGTGGGGTCCGGGCGGCCGCCAGGCGCTCGGCTCAGCTCCGGAGCCCGCGGCTGAGCAGACGCTGCCGGAGAGCGCGCGCTTTCCCGGGCGCGGGGGCGGGGCGGCGGGCGCGGGCGGGGGCGGCGCGGAGCGAGACCGTGGGGTACCTGCAGCTGCTTGAGCCCGCTCGCCCGGCGAGCCTCCCACTGCCCAGCCCACAGCACGTCCCAATAACGCTAATTACCACGAATTAGTTAATGAACGAGCGAAACAATGAATGGTTAAATAAATGGGTGAATATGTGAGGGAATGAAAGAGTGAATGAATGAGTTGAATAAGCAGGTGTATGGATGAGTGAGAAAATGGTGACGGAATGAATGAATGAATAACTGAGTGACTGACTGAATGAAAGAGTTAGTGAATTGATGTATGATTTATGTAAATTAATGAGTGAATAAATGGGTGAAGGAATATGTAAATAAATGACTGAGTAAATGAATGAATGGGTGAATCAATGAGTGAGGGAGTGCTCCCAGGCCTCAGGCCTGTACGAGGCAAAGGACCTTCCACAGGAGCCCTCACCCCTGCCCTGAGAGTGGGGTGTTCCAGTTGCATCTTGCAGAGGAGGCACAGGGGGCTCAGAGAGGGCAGGGCCTGTCCGTGGAGCCAGCAAAGGCTGGAGGCTTTGTGGTGAGGAGGTCTGTCTGTCTGCAAGCTTTGTCCACTGAACCCCATCACAGTTCCCCTCCATCAGCACGGCAGCCACTGAGCTCACCAGGTCTCAGAGGCTCTGAGGAAGAACAGGCAGGGAAGGGGCACAGGGGGTCCTATCCTTGGAAGTCAGATTTGCTTCTTCCATTAGAATGGGATGGAGGGGAGGTGTGTGAGCCATCCAGACAAAGGAGTACTACACAGCTATAAAAAAGGAGGAAGGTACTCTTTGGAAGAGGGCAAAGTGAAGTACATGTTTATAATATGTGCAGAACAAAGGGGCGTAGGCTCTACCTTCATATTCCCTCTAGTGTGTGGAAAATTATCTCCAGTGGACACACCAATGCCCTTGGCAAGGGGAGTCAGGTGGCTGGGGGCAGGTGGGAGAGACTTGATTTTCATTGAATCCTCTTTTGTGCCTCTTGAAATTTTGAACCCTGGAGATGCATTACCTATCTAAAATGTAAAGTTTTTAAATAAATTAAATTTTATGACAATATGAAAAAGCATTTGTACCTCAGGAAATGCTGCCTCCCCGCTGCCCAGTCGAGTAAGCCTGTTTGCCTGGATGCCCTCCCTCCCACCTCCTGCTGAGGGAGGGAGAGGGTCTTGCTAGTCAACAGCAGAGGGAAATATGAACGTGGGGGTCAGTGTAGAGCACGCTACCACCCATGAATGCTGGGAGGAAAACAACTGGCCTCTGCTTGCATCTTGGGTTAGTCTGTTTTGAGCGAGGTTTCCTTGGGCAAACGACTTTATCTCTTTGAGCCTTAGATTCCCCACCTGCAAACTAGGGATCATCATAATGTCCTAACAGGATCCAGGAAAGCTGCAGCCAGGTGCTTGTATTCCAAAAGGGAGTCCAATGGTGGAACCCAGGCATCTTGATCCTGTCAAGGAAGCCACCTAAACTTTGGCCTTCAGAAGTACCCCTTCTGTAAGGTAAGGGTGGGCTCTTATGTGATCTTAGATCCCCGATACATCTGCAAGCCCATTTTACAAAGGAGGGCAATGTGGCCCAGAGAGCTTAAGTGTCTTATCCAAGGTCACACAGCCAGGAGTTGGCAGAACTGGCGTTCAAACCCATATCTGCCCAGCTCCAAGCACCCCCAGACAGCGCTGCCCACGCAGTCTATCTGATATACCTATTGCCTATTTGTGCTCCTAAGACCCTCAGACGGGTCACATCCCAGCCCCATATTAATCTTGAATTATTAATCACTTCAGTAAGTAGGGCGCAGGCCCAGGGGATTGGGGCGAGGGACGGGCATATCAGTACGCAGGCCTGTGTTTGCAGAGTGCTGACTCCACAACTTGTCTTAATGGCCGTGAGCTTTTGATGAGGAAGTGAGTCTCCCCCCGCAGCAGAACTGTGAATCACTGCTGTCTGCATCCAGATTGAAGGCCTCATAGTCAGGATGCCCGCTGCTCAGAGGACGACGGGGCTGGGATCACTGATGGGACAGGAAAAGGTGCCAGCGCCCAGGTCAGGAGGCTCTGACAGAAAAGGTCAGTTAGGAGGGCAGGACAGAGGCCTGGTACCCCTCCAGTGGCGGGAGAGGAAGAGGAGTGATACGAGGACGATGGGCCATTGAGTGAGGGGACAGTGTTCCAGTTACCTACTGCTGCATAGAAGGCCGCTCTAAACTTAAGTGGCATAAAGCAACCATGTTATTATGGTTGTGAGTTCTACGCGTCAGGAACTTGGGCAGGGCGGATGGAATGTCTTAGCTCCATGATATCTGGGCCTCAGCTGGGAAGGCTGGGGGCTGGAATCATCTGGAGGCTTCTTGACTTGCTGGTGTCCAAGCTGGAATGACTCCTTGTGGCCTGGGATTCCTCACAGCATGGCGGCCTCAGGGCAGCTGAACTTCTCACATGGGGCTCAGAGGTCCCAGAGCAAGTGTGCCAGCAGGACAGGAGGAAGCCACTCCACTTTCATGACCCTGCGTCAGGAGTCAGGAGCATCACTTCCTGCTAATCCTCGAAGCAGTCACAAGCCTTCCGAATTCCAGGCACAGACTCCCCCTCTTGTGGGAGGAATGTCAAAGCATTTGCAAGTATTTCTGAAACCCGCAGAAGGGAAAAAATGTCAGAGGAAAGAAGAGGAGGAAGAGTAATAGAAGAAATCCTATTAACTGAAGGAGAAGAAAGAAAAAGTAAGAGGGATGAGGAAGACTCGCGGAGGAAATCATTTGCCCGGAGGAGTGATCAGAGAAGTAGTGGTAATAGGAAGATGAGTGATGCTTGGAGAGGTAACATTAAGGATAGTGACAAGAAAAACAGTAGCAGCCTGAACAGGAGGAACTGTAGTAGGAATGGGGGGGTTAAAATAGGAGAGGCCATTATACCTGGGGCGGCAGGGAAAGGAGAAAGCGAAGTTGTGCAAACAGCAGGGCAATATTTGGGGAGTGATGCAAGGAAGTAGTAATAAGAATGGCAGCAAATGAATAACCTTGCAATGTAACAGAACGAGAGGAGGAAGGTAGTAGTAATGGGACGTTGTAAGCAGAGGAGGAGAAAAGGGAAGAGGAGCAATAGTGTGGGAGAAATGAATGCATGATGAGGGCGGGAGAAGCAGTAACGGGAGGTGGTGTGGAAGAGTGGTTTAGGACCCAGAAGGCTCTGGAAACAGGTGCCTGGTTTCAGATCCACCTCCAAACTTCGTGGCCTCTGGTGAGTTTCTGAACCTTACCTCAGTTTTCTTGTCAGTAAAATGGGCATGGCGATAGTAATCACACCTCCCTGATGAGGCTGTTGTGAGGGTTGATGAGTTAATTTGTGTAACGCATTTAGTGCCTGGCTCATACGGGGCCTGTGTGTTAGCTACTGTTACTAGTTCTGTTAAGACCACGGAAATGGGAGAGGTATCCCGAGCCCACGACAGTTGCTGCAGGGGGGCCTGTCAGGGAAGCAGGACCAGCAGAATGAAGACTGTAAGCCCTGCCACGGGGAACAAGTCGGGGCAGAACTCAGCCAAGGTCACTCACCAAGGGATGGCACCCAGGCCGCACCCAGGCCTCCAGGCCGCGGGCCAGGGCTCTCTGGGGAGAAGGAGAGAAGGTTTGGGTCCAGGTGCTCAGGGCTGGTGTCCTAGAACATTCTTGACCCCAGACTCTGCCTGCACTTCCTGGGAACCAGCCAATCTTTGGTGAGGGGCAGGCACAATCTGATCCGGTGAAGCGGGGGGCTGAGCAAACCACCCAGCTGCAGGAAGGAACTATTACTACTTATCTTTCTCTTTATCGTTGAAAATATAAAGAAAGTAAGTTTACTGGTATTTAATACATGGATTGAGCATGGTACATATATTTCATTTATACTATGTACATATTTAGGGGGTACATGCTCCCAAATTGTTTTACCAAAAGGGGCTGAGACCACAAAATTCAGAGAACCGTGTGTGAAGGTAATCATACCCGAGCCAGCCAGCCAGCCCTCCGGGGAGTCTGCGTGGAGTCACGCCCTAACAATTGCTCTGCGATTACTGCAGGGCCCCAGCAGGGCTCCGAGCGCCTGTCCAAGGCCTCTCTGGGCCTTGCTTCTCTTTCTAAGCTCTGAGTCTAGGGCTGGGCTCCCCATCGTCCTGAGCTTTTCTTTCACTCCTTCCCTGATTACTGCCATCAAAAAATTGGCATTCTACATTTTTATATGTCCTTCCCCTTCCGAGAAAATAATCCAAATATTTCCAGACGGACTGCCAAGACGCAGCATTGGGCACTGGAAAAAGCACAAGCTTCTGAGTCACCCAGGCCTAGGTTCAAATCCCAGCTCCACTCAGTGGATCCTTGCCGAGCACCTACTATGTGCAAGTCACTGCACTTTGTGCAGGCATAGATCAGCCACTTGGACAAAATCTTTGCTCTTACAGCTTACATCCTAAGAGAACAGCTGATTTGCTGCATGACCTCAGGCAGGGTCACTGTACCTCTCTGAGTCTCAGTTTACTCATCTGTGAAGTGCGGCTCATAGCCCCCAACCTTGCAGTACGGCTGTGATGAAAGGAGGTCTGGAGTCTGGGGCATTCGAGGGATGTCATCTCAGGGGCCTAGACCTGGAAGGAAACTCAGCCCAACCCTCTATTCTGCAGCTATTGAGAAAAGCAGATGAGTGATGGGTAGTGACTTGTCCAAGGTCACTCAGTGAGGTGGGGGCAGAGCAAGAACGGCCCAGGGGTCATCTGTTGTACTTTGCTCCAGTCTGAGGCTGTCTGCCTGGTCCAGCCAGGACTGAGGCCCATGATATTCCAGGGCAGAAGAAAGCACTTTGACTGCTTCTGCCGACTTCTTACCTCTCACTCTACCCCCCGAGGGGTCATGGGGGAAACGTACCCCGGCTCTGCTGGAGAAACAGCAACTTCAAGTGTCTGGGCTGGAAAAACCCGTGGGAGCCCCAGGCAGTCCAGCCTTTGAGTCACATGGCAAAAACTATTCTTTAAATACCAGTCCAGATCCATCCACTTCTCTACAAATGACCCAGTTTCATTCCTTTTTATGGCTGAGTAATATTCCATTGTATATAGGTACCACAGGATCTAGAGACTGTCATACAGAGTGAAGTAAGTCAGAAAGAGAAAAACAAATATCGTATATTAACGCATATATGTGGAACGTAGAAAAATGGTACAGATGAACCGGTTTGCAGGGCAGAAACTGAGACAGAGATGAAGAGAAAATGTATGGACAGCAAGGGGGGAAGTGGCGGGAGGTGGTGGTGGGATGAACTGGGGGATTGGGATTGACATATATACACTAATATGTATAAAATGGATAACTAATAAGAACCTGCTGTATAAAAAAATAAATAAAATTCTAAAATTCAAAAAAAAGCAAAAAACAAAAGACCAGTCCAGCCTCAGATGCTCAGGGAAGAGACCCAGCACAGCGTGGGGAAGGGTGAGGAGGCACACGCAGCACGAGGAGCTCAGCTCCAACCACAAACCGGCACATCTTACCCAGGAAAACCAAAGCCTGATCCCTGTCCGAAGACAAGTCGGTGGGCATGCTTTCACCCTTCCTCTGGCTATGGGGGCTCATCAAAGGGTGATTTCATAGAATCCACAGAGGACCCTACTCCAGAGCCCTGGGATATATAATTTTCTCCATCTTGATACATTTGCAGGGATGTTTTACACCCTAAGATTGGGGGACCAGGAAACTGCCTTCCTTGCCTGACCCTCAATCCAGGTCGGTGTCTATGGGCTTGGACTAAACATCTCCAGAGAAATGTCTTTAAATAAGCAGATTCCATACTTGAGATGTGGCCAGAACTGCCCCAAACCATCTCTGTTTGCCCTGTCACATTTGCACAGTTAGGTTTTTTGTTTGTTTGTTTTATAAATTTATGTATTTACTTATTTATTTTTTGGCTGTGTTGGGTCTTTGTTGCTGTGTGTGGGCTTTCTCTAGTTGCAGTGAGTGGGGGCTACTCTTCGTTGTGGTGCGCGGGCTTCTCATTGTTGTGGCTTCTCTTGTTGCAGAGCACGGGCTCTAGGCATGTGGGATTCAGTAGCTGTGGCATGTGGGCTCAGTAGTTGTGGCACGTGGGCTTAGTTGCTCCCTGGCATGTGGGATCATCTCAGGCCAGGAATCGAACCCGTGTCCCCTCCATTGGCAGGCAGATTCTTAAGCACTGCACCATCAGGGAAGCTCTGTTTGTTTGTCTGTTTGTTTGTTTAAACCAATCATTGTCCCTTCTTCAAAAACCATGAGAAGGGAAGATATTAATCGCTCCATTCCATATGTAGCTTGTATCAGAGAGCTGCACAGGCATCCAGGACTCGAGGGGTCAAGATCCTAGACAGAGGGCAGCTCACTGAGATGAGCCCAACATTCTCCCTTGGGTCATCTGCACAGTGGGGGAAGGTGGAGAAGCCAAATGAGTTCTAACTAGTTTCCTGGGGCTGACTAGACAAAGTTTGAAGTTCAGGGCTACCAAAGCCACCAAGACTTGAAGATCCTAGAGGGAAGGGAGGCACAGAGAAGTAAGCCCAACCCTCGCTACCAGTTTTTCCCACAGGCATTTGCTACTGAAAAGCAGAATTGAAGTGTTCTCCAGTCTCACAGCACTTAGGAGACAAAGTTGCAGTTTGGAGCCCATCAGAGAGGAGAAGCTCTAGGAACCATCCAGGGTTTTCGTTGGGACCATGGCAGGGGAGGAGGGGATTATAGCCCAGGAGTAAGGGGGAACCACAGGTAGGCCAAGACTTACAAATATAGTGACCCAGACTTGTATCAGCTGAGCCCCTGATGAGATTAAGGCAATATACCCTAACTCTAGCTATGTCACAGGAGAGGACAAGTCTTCTCTGGAGGAAGCTAACAGCATGAAGACCATCTTCAATTTCTCATGCATGGTGTCTGGCATTCAATTTTAAAAAATTGTTTTAAACCAGACACACCAATAAGCGGAACCAAAATGAAAAAAAAAATAGCCAATAGAAATAGACCCAAAGGTGACCCAGATTTTATTGTCATCAGCTGTGGACGTTACAACAACTGTGACTGATATGTTCAAGACTATGTAACAGGTGCTGAATTTCCCCAGAGAATTGGAATCTATACGAAATAACCAACTGGAAATTCAATAACTGAAAACCACGATCGCTGAAATCAAGAACTCAGTGGGTGGGTTTACAGATGACCGTGTGCCTCTGAAGAGAGGATTTGTGAATTGGAAGAGAGGTCGGTAGAAATATGTAGAAAAATATTTCCAATATAAAAAACAAAAATGATGGAAAATACAGCAAAGAGATGTACGGCACACAGTGAAAAGTTTTAACGTACATGAACTGGAGTCCCAGGAGAGGAAGAGGAGTATAATGGGACAGAAGCAAAAGTCCTGATAATGATCAAGAATTTTCCAAAACTGATAAAAAGACATCAAGCCATAGTTCCAATAAATGCTACAAACCCAAAGCAGGATAAATGTAAGGCAAACAACACCTAAGCCCGTACGAGTAAAATTGCAAAAATCCAAAGGCAAAAAACAAACAAGCAGAAAAGACATAAAAGCAGTCTGAGGAAAAAAGACGCATTACCTTCAAAGCAACAGCCGTCGGACTGACAGTTAACTTCTTTATTTATTTATTTTTTTGCAGTACGGGGGCCTCTCACTGTTGTGGCCTCTCCTGTTGCGGAGCACAGGCTCCGGACGCGCAGGCTCAGTGGCCATGGCTCACGGGCCCAGCCGCTCTGCGGCATATGGGATCTTTCTGGACCGGGGCACGAACCCGTGTCTCCTGCATCGCCAGGCGGACTCTCAACCACTGCGCCACCTGGGAAGCCCGACAGTTAACTTCTTAACAGAAACATTGGAAGGTGGAAGGCAATGGATGGCATCTTTAAAGTACTGACAAAAATCAACTACCAACCTAAAATTCTGTACACAGAGAAAATATCCTTCCAAAAGGAGGCAAAATAAAGACACATACAACTGAGAGAGATGTTACCCACAGACCACACTAAGAGAAATTCTATAGGGAGTTCTCCAAGCAGAAGGTAAATAATCCCAGATGGAAATATGAACATGCAGAAAGAAATGAAGGGTAAATTTGGAGTAAATTGGCATGGAACTTGACTGCACAAAAAAGCTATAATGTTTTCTGGGGTTTAAAATACATGTAGCAGGGGCTTCCCTGGTGGCGCAGTGGTTGAGAGTCCGCCTGCTGATGCAGGGGACGTGGGTTCGTGCCCCGGTCCGGGAAGATCCCACATGCCGCGGAGCGGCTGGGCCCATGAGACATGGCCGCTGAGCCTGCGCGTCCGGAGCCTGTGCTCCGCAACGGGAGAGGCCGCAACAGTGAGAGGCCCGCGTACTGCAAAAAACAAAACAAAACAAAACAAAACACAATAAAATACATGTAGCATTAAAATGCATGAAAACAACGGGCCAGGTAAAATACTGTGAGGTCCTAGCATGGTCCCTAATGTGATAAAAGTACTAATTTACATTGGACTCTTCTAAAGATGCATGTCATAATATTGAGGGTGACCACTAAATTAATCAGCAAAGAATATAGAACTAATAATCTAACGGAGGGGGGAAATGAAATAATAAAAAATTCTTGATTAGTCCAAGACAAGGAGAGAGGAAACAAAACATAAAGTGGGTGGTACAGATGGAAAACAAATGTTGACATTGTAGATGTAAAATAGAATCGATGCAACAGATACTGTAAAAGTACTTACATAAGTGCAGGACTGTGCTCAGGGCAAGGCACACAGACAATTAAATCACAGTCCCTTCCACCATGCAATTTAGTTGGGATTTTAAGGAGAGGGAGCAATCTTGTCATCTCCTGTTGAAATTCAAGGGAGGCTTCATGAAGATGGTGGCATTTGAACTGGGCCTTTAAGGATGGGAAAAATTTTTCACAAGAGGTAGAGCAGGCCTGGTAGGAGGACATGGGCAATGTGGGCAAATGGCCAGTGGCAGTAAGGAGCCCTGGGTGTCAGAGGAGCAGAACAGTGTGGATGGGGCAGAATGTTTACACATGTGACTCATAGGAGAGAAAGTAATGAAGACCCGTTGGGCCAGATGAAGAGTAACCTTCAGTCCAGCCCAGGGAGTAAGGACCACATTTCCAAACCATGAAAACAAATAGCTGGAAGGAGGCATCGAGTTCATCTAGTCAACCTTTCCATTTTACAGATGAGCAAATTGAGGCTTGTAAGCTCAACTATTAAGCTTTCTAGTACAAGTATAACATGGACTGATGTGGGTTTTTGAGACCTCATTCTTGTGGCCCTTGGGGAGGATGGATTGGAGAGGCAGAATCAGAGGCAGGGAGACCAATGAGGGGTGTGTGATGGTCCAAGTGAGGGTGAGGGGCCCTGCCCTGGGGCAGGGATCCTGGAGATGGCTGAAGAGGAAGAGGCACATATGGGTGACATTGTGTGATGTGGCCGTGCTCCAGCAATGAAGGCTGGCTGAAAACCCCATGTGAACGAGTCAGGGTTCTCCAGTGAACCAATAGTATGTGTGTGTGTGTGTGTGTGTGTGTGTGTGTGTGTGTGTGTGTACAGACAGACAGACAGATAGATGTTGATATATCGATATACAGATATATTGACATAGATAGATATAGATAGATAGATTTATTATAAGAAATTGGCTGACGTGATTTTGGAGACTGAGAAGTCTAGACCAAGGAAAGCTAATGTTGTAAGTTCCAGTTCGAGTCCTAAGGCTGGAGAAGACCAGTGTCCCAGCTCAAAGACTGGCAGAGAGAAAGGATTCTTTCTTACTTAGCCTTTTATTCTATTCAGGCCTCCAGTTGATTGGGTGAGGGCCACCCACACTGGGAAAGGCAAGCTGCTTTACTCAGTCTACTGATTCAGATGTTAATCTCATCCAGAGACACCCGCACAGACACACCCGGGATAATGTTTGACCAAATATCTGGGCACTCTAAGGCCAGCCAAGCTGACACATGAAGTTCACCATCACGTCACGTTAGCCATAGGCCCCTCTACCCAGCACACTCAAGGAGAGGCCAGCCTAGGCCAGAACACACAGTGTGAAATCATGCCCCCAAACTCAAGGTGATGGCATTGTGAACCTTCTGGGGAAAGGAACTAACATTTATCAAGCCTCTGGCAAGTTTGCGCCAGGCTAAGCACCATGGCTAGGAGTGATCTCATTTAATGCTCCTGATCACCCTCAGAGGAGGGTGTGTGCTTTTTCCTTTGCAGCTGAGGGAACTGAATCCCAGGGAAGCAAAGTGTGGCAGAGCTGGAGCCCCAGCTTGACTACTACGAGGCTCACACTGGTCCGCAGCATCAACCAGGCTTACAAATGACTCGACCCAAATGTGTTAATTACAGGAACATTACCTGCTGTATCCAACAGACCCCCAAATGCATAATGGCTCAAATATGATATAAGCTTATTTCTTACTCATGTGAAGTCCCAAACCACCTTCTCCATGCAGTGATTCAGAGATCAAGTTTATTCTGTGTTGTGACCCCACTATTTCCACATGGTTATATAAGTTGAGCTGGTGAAAAGGGAAACAGGAGTCAGGGAAGTTTGAGAGGCCTGGAAGAGGCTTACATCACATAATATAGATATAGATATATTCTTTTTGTTGCACATATATACAATGGAATATTACTCAGCCATAAAAAGAAACAAAATCGAGTTATTTGTAGCGAGGTGGATGGACCTAGAGTCTGTTATACAGGGTGAAGTAAGTCAGAAAGAGAAAAACAAATACCGTATGCTAACACATGTATGTGGAATCTAAAAAAAAAAAATGGTTCTGAAGAACCTAGGGGCAGGACAGGAATAAAGACGCAGACATAGAGAATGGACTTGAGGATATGGGGAGGGGGAAGGGGAAGCTGGGACGAAGTGAGAGAGTGGCATAGACATATGTACACTACCAAATGTAAAACAGATAGCTAGTGGGAAGCAGCTGCATAGCACAGGGAGATCTGCTCTGTGCTTTGTGACCACCTAGAGGGGTGGGATAGGGAGGGTGGGAGGGAGACGCAAGAGGGAGGGGATATGGGGATATATGTATATGTATAGCTGATTCACTTTGTTATAAAGCAGAAACTAACACACCATTGTAAAGCAATTATACTCCAATAAAGATGTTAAAAAGTAATAAAAAAATAAACCTAATGTTAAGCAAAAGAAAAAAAAGATACAGATATAGATATATAGTATCAATACACACACACACACACACACACACACAGACACACACACACACACACACACACACACTGTCTTAGATTAGACCAAGCCTTAGGGATGCTTGATGCAAGCATTTATTTAGGGAAAGCTCAGGAGTACCTGGAAAGGGAGGGAGGGAAGCCGGATGAGGCAGGCAAGAAACCAAGCAGGGAGGTGGTTTCAGGAGAAGTCTGGCCTCAGCCTGACCCCACAGGCTGCTCTGGAGCACGAACGATACTTGAGGGAACAATACTTTCCCCCATCCCACGGGAAGAGTGTAACATCCCAGACGCCACCCCGCACACCCCCAGGAGGCTCCTGTTGGCTGAAAGCCATTCTCAGGAGAAGGTTCAGCCAGAGCTGTTAGCAGCCAACACACACAGCAGCTGGGAGGTGGGTGCACCGTCTGGTGACAGGGATCTGGGTGGAGCGCTTACAGCATCTACTATGAGTGGAGAGAAAGAAAAGTTTCCTGCAGGAGAGGTTTTTGACCAGGGTCACAAAAAATAAGAGTTTTCCAAGAGCGGGGAATTAAAAATACTGATTTGGTACCTACTGTGAGCCAAGTGCTCTCCCCACATCTGGGCTTGTCTTGTCCCCGGATGGCAGCCCTGCCATCCTGTATGTGAGTGTCTGTTCCTGCCTGGACTGTGTGTGGCCTTCTGAGGGCAAGGTCTGGGTCCATCTGCTTTCGACCAGTGCCCCTTTCTCCAGCTCCATACTGTGTGCCAGGCCCGCAGGTGCCAGAATCCCCAAGGTGCTGGGGGACAAGTGAGGGACACAAACATGTAGGCAAATGGGTCACAAGACTGGCCAAAATACCCCAGGAGTAGTCCCAGCACCTGGCCTCGTGCTCATGTAGGAGAGGGGCTAAGTGTTTGGTGAATGACAGAAGAATGTCCTTCCCAGTCCTCCCAGGTCTCCAAGGGCTTGCTGCATCCCTGACACAGAGTAAGGTGCTCAGTAGAAATTTGTGAAGTGGCTGTCCCCGGGGCTGGATTTGGGCTCAGAAATTGTTTTCTGTTCACTGTTCACTGTGGCTAAGCTGGACGCTGAGTTAGGGAATGTGTCTATACAGACTCCAGGGCTGCCATCCTGTCCTTGGTCCCTACCCCAGTAGACAGGTCTAATGCCAGACCCCAGTGGTCCTCCTCCCCCTTTCCCCCCATCCCTAGTGTCTTTGTAGGAACATGGTATTTAGTGCCTTGGGTGCTAGAATGAGAAATGTGTGCTTTGGTTCTACATCCACTGTGACCACTGTCTTTGTCAGCCAGGGCTGCCATAACAAAATGCCACAGACTTGGTAGGATTTAACCAAAATCTATTTTCTCACAGTTCTGGAGACTGGGGGCTCAAGGTCAAGGTGCCACCAGGGTCAGTGTCTGGTGAGGCTCTCTCCCTGGGTTGCAGACGGCCACCTTCTCACTGCATCCTCATGTGACCTTTCCTCATGCTCCCATGGAGAGGGAGACCTCTGGTGTCTCTTCCTCTTGTTATCAGGGCACTAATCCCATCTTGAGGGCCCTACCCTCATGACTTCACCTAAACCTAATCACCCCCAAAGGCCCCACTCCAAATACCATCACATTGGGGGTTAGGGCTTCAACGTATAAATTTTGGAGAGACACAGTTCAGTCCATAGCCACCATCTATGGTGTTGGTGCAGGTCATAAAGGGTGAATGAGGTGTAAAAAGTCCCTGCCCTCGTGCAGCTTAAATTCTAGAGGGAAGGGGGGAAATGGGGGAAAGTTATGAGGTATAATGAGATATAATGAGTGATTAGAAGAAAACAAACAGGCTGTGACAGAGGCAAAGTAGAATCTACTTTGAGAGGAAGATCAGGGAAGGCTCCTCTGAGGAGGTGGCCCTTCAGCTGAGATTTAAATGGCAAGGAGAAGGCAGTCATGAGAGGGTAAGGGGAGCATGTTCTAGGCCCAGAAGAGAGGAACAAGCTGAGCCAGTTGGAGGCACTAAATGAGGACTCTGGCTGCTGCACGATTTAGAGGAAAGGAGGCCATGGTCAGAAATGAGCTTGAGAAAAATGGCAAAGCCTTATCCCAAGGGCTCTGTGGTCCCGTAAGGAGTTTAGATTTCACTCTCAGGGCAACAGGAAGCCATGTAGGGTTTCTGTTAGGGAAAGACATGTTCAGATTCACGTTGCCAGAAGTTCCTTTGGGATTCTTTTGGAAGTTCCTTTGGGATGGCGTGCAAAGGTCCATTCTGCAAAGGAATGGACTTCAAGAGGGGATGAAAGAGGGGTGGTCATCAGAGGCTGGGGAAAAATTTGAGCTAATTGGTGGTCTGGGGC
Source organism: Monodon monoceros (assembly GCF_005190385.1). Lineage (NCBI taxonomy): Eukaryota > Metazoa > Chordata > Mammalia > Artiodactyla > Monodontidae > Monodon > Monodon monoceros. The sequence continues at coordinate 98,889,107 of NW_021703780.1, read as the reverse complement.
AAGGCAGGGGGACGCAGAAAAGGTGGTGGAAGCTACAGCACTTGGTCCTAACTCTTTACCTCGTGAGGCCTTACCCTTTTGCACTTTAACTTTGCAGCACCTGTTCCTTTGTGGTGGACTTGGCACGTGAGTTGCTCCAATCAATGGGATGTCAGCAGATGTGACCGCAGCAGAGCCTAAAATAGGCCCATGCACTTGGGGGATGTTCACCCTGAGCCTCTGCCATCACTATGCACTGGGCTGGCCTGGCGGAGGATGGGAGACGTGTGCAGTTGTCCCAGGCCAAGGCCAGCCTAGATCCATGGCCAGCCAGCAACCCCCAGACACATGAGAGTCCATCCAAGGTTAGAGAACTGCCCAGCCCACCCCCAGCTGATCCTGGGCACATGAACAGACGCTATCATTGGATTCCCTGAGGTCTGGAGTTGTTTGTTACGCAGCAGTACAGGAGCCCCACTCTGATCCTTGGGGGATACATTCCAAGACCCCCAGTGGAAGCCTAAAACCACGAGCAGTACCAAAATCTATATAGGCTATGCTTCTTTTATGATAAAATTTAACTTAGAAATTAGGCACAGTCAGAGAAAGTATCTGAGATGCTGACATCACTACTCTTGCACTTTGGGACCATTGTTAAGTAAAAGAAGGGCTACTTGAACACAAACACTGTGATACCAGGACAGCAGATCTGAAACCAAGACGGCTGCTAAGTGACTAACTCCGGAAGCGAATCTAGTGTGGATGTGCTGGACAAAGGGATGATTCACATCCCAGGTGGTAGGGAGCAGGACGGCGCGAGATTTCATCACACTACTCAGAACAGTGAGCGATATAAAACTTCTGAAGTGTTTATTTCTGGAATTTTCCACTTAAAATTTCAGACCACAGTTGACCCCAGGTAACTGAAACCAAGGAAAGTGAAACCGCGGCTGGGTTGGGGGGTGGACTACGGTATTGTCTTTCTAGATAGCAGATACAGGAGGAGATAGAACCAGACCACCTTTATGAGGTTTGTATGTGAGAGTGAGGGGTGGGGGGAGTCTGGAGGACCCCAGTTTTCTGGGTGGATGGCGTCCCCTAAATAAAGACAAGGAAGAGGGGTTTTGGAGGCTAACAAGGAAGCAGGTCTGTGGAGAGGATCAGAAGTCCCGTTCTCTTCGCTCTGAAGGACAACAGCGAGTCACTGAGGGCTCTCGAAGCAGGACAGTGACCTGGGACGGAAAGGAAGGGGGTATCCTGAACTGAATTCTCCGGTCCCCAGTGCGTTCCCCTCCACCGCCCCCCCACCGCCCCCCGTGGGTCTTTCCCAGAGGTTGAACTTAAACAAATGTCTTTTGTCCATTCTGTTCCCAGAGAGAAACAGACCCTTTCTCCCCTTTTCCAGTTGCTAGGACACTAATCTGTTTGAGAAAGGCGTGGGAACATCTGGTTGGCAGGAATAGAGCTTCCGGGAATTTCCTTTGTATCTGTGATTCTGTCATCTCTCCTGGTGCTCCTGAGGGCCAGGGCTCTCCAGCCCTCCGGCTGGTTGCCTGGGCAGCAGCGAGGAGGGCGGGGCCCCTTTCAGTGAGCACTGCCTGGGTGCTAGTAAGTCCAGGTGCATGGGTGCTGCTGCCCACACCAGAGGGGCCAGCACTCAGAGTAAAGGGCCCACCTTGGCTTTTTCCTGCTTTATCTTTCTTCCAAACACAGACATTAGTTTTGTGTCTGTTACTACCTGTCTCCCTCACTAAGCTCCGTGAGGCCAATGCTTTGATTGGTCACCACTGTACCCCTGGTTCATAGAAAAAGGTCTGACACGTAGTAATAATAGCACTAAACGTTTGTGGAGGGCTTACCAGCTGCATGGTGTTTTTGTGATTTCTTTAGATATACGAATCCTTTTAGACTTCAAAATGACCCTTCAAAACTTGGGTAGTGGGCTTCCCTGGTGGAGCAGTGGTTGAGAGACCGCCTGCCGATGTAGGGGACACGGGTTCGTGCCCCGGTCCGGGAAGATCCCACATGCCGCGGAGTGGGTGGGCCCGTGAGCCATGGCCGCTGAGCCTGCGCAGCTGGAGCCTGTGCTCCGCAGCGGGAGAGGCCGCAAAAGTGAGAGGCCCGCATACCGCAAAAAAAAAAACAAAAAAAAACTTGGGTAGTATTTTTTGTCTCCGTTTTATAGGTGAGGAAACTGAAGCACAAAGAGATGAAACAACTTGCTCAAGGAAGTAGCAAAACTGGGAATCCCAGGCAGTCTGGCCCCCAAACCTGTGTTCTGAGAGGAAAGACAATTTGTTGAATGAATCAATGACCTTGCCCCAGGTCACACAGGGGAACTGGGGTCAAGAGTCCCATCCCCTCCCTCACACACACAATAGCAGCAGGGCTTATTGCTCTCATCTTCGTGGGATGTCGGCTTCCAGGAGGGTGGGGCTGGGTTTCCCCTGCTGCTTCACCTGGCCGGGAGACCACAGGTGGGCTCTGCTCAGAACCATCAAAGGGCTAGGTCACAGGTTTCCCTCCAGGCCACAAGCACCTTGCCAAGCTCCAGGCACCTTCACCATCTCCAATGGAGTGATGAGCAGGGGCTGTGCACACGGGGTAAGTCAGATGGAACCAGACAGGTCCTTCCTGCTGCTCTCTCAGCAGTGGTCCTTACTGGTTGCCCAAGAGGACAGGCAGACCCCTTCAGCCCTGGGCCCCTTGTCTGCAGCCCCTCATCCCTCGTCTTCTGCTCCTTTTCTCAATCTAGAAAACCGTTCAAAATTCTGAGGCCCAGGTCACCTGGCTTTTCATCTGTTCTTCCCAAATCTATCGATTAGAACACCAACCAGCCTGTGCACTGACTCACCCAAAAGGCCAAACTCAGGAAAATCAAAATGGCGTTTGAAACTTATCAGTCTTGGCCTTGGATTTCAAAGTTCCCAGCATTTGAAACTCAAAAGTCTTAACTTTCAAACTAGAAAGTGTTTGCTTTTGAAATTCTTGGCATTTGAATCCAAAAAGTCTAGGCTTTTAAAACTCAAAGCTTCTCCCCACTCCCCCCAGCACCACCCACCCTGCCCTCCCGCCCCTGCTGTGTTTCTGTTTATCATTCTTTTTCTGAAACAATGTCAAATGGGAGAGAGCAAAGGACTGGGGAAAGGGCGGCTCTGTGTGTGTGTGTGTGTGTGTGTGTGTGTGTGTGTGTTCATATGTGTGGGGAGGAACATCAGTAAATACCTGTGCATAAAGGGTTAACCAAACCCTTTCTCCTTCTCTTAAGAACAAATCCGACCTTGGGTTCACTTACTATCTCTGTTAACCCTAGAAACCGGAGAAAGGTGGCATGTCAGCTGTGTTGCCAGGCAACATTGCTTATGTTAAAAATGACTCTTGATTGGTAAATTGCATCTGGACTGGAAGGACCATGAATGAATTATAAATGCCCGATGGGGACGCCAAAACGTTAAGCTTCCCCGTGCACAAAGAGTCTTATAACTGGGCGTGTCCCTTGCAGGCTCCCTGGAAACTTTGCATATGGAGTTTTTGTTAAAAAAGACATTGACTCCTGAGGCATGAGTCTTCGAGATCCACACTTCTTGCCTAGTGTGGACTTCATCTCCTGGACCTAAGTTGTCACCTGAGGACCAGACACTCCTGAGCTGCTGAGCTGCTGTGGGAAGTCGCAGGGATGGGAAAGGCCTGGTGCTGCCCTCAGGCAGGCTGTTTCTTGGACTGTGTCTTGAGCAACCTATGGTCAGATATGAATTTCATTGTCTAGTTGAACCCAGAGAAGACCCCCCCTGGTGGCTTCCCCCCATTAGCTCACATCTCTATTTCAGGTCCAGCTAGGGAGGCACTTGGGATACACAACTTAGCTGGAGAAATGTCTAAAGGGAGGGGAACGCAATGCGCACTATGTGCCCAGGACTTCTGCATATTGTATAAGAGTTCATCTCATCTCACAACACCCCTTTCAGGTGAGGATAACCACACCCATTTTACAGATGAGCACACTGAGGCTCCCAGAGGTAAAGAGACTTGCTGAAGGTGACGCAAAAAGCTAATGGCAGAGCTGATGTCAGGAAGACACCAAGTACTGACAAATATTGGTTCAAGTACAGGCTCTGTTGGGTATGAGCCCGCAGACCTTGTGGGCTATTCTGAACCTCAGTCTCTTGCTCAAAATAAATGGATGTAATCATATTACCATACAGGAAGCCTGTAAGGCTTGAGATAGTCTACTTTGAGATGTCAGGTGCTACCGTGCAACAGAATTCAAAATCTCCCCCCAGTCTCCCCACTCTGTCTGCTGCCAACCCACCCCAGGGCCTGTACTATCTGACAACAGTCTCTAGCTGCCATTGGCTGCACGGCAGATGTCCCCAGTTCTGCAGGGCAGCATTTCTGTGTCACAGATTGTCCTAGGGCACAGGTAGAACAGAGGTTCTGGCTGTGTTTACCATGCATTCCAGAATTGCCTCTGGCAAATGTGAGTAAACATAGCTGTTGTTAAAGCAGCTGGAAAGAATCCACCCATTCAATAAATATTTGATGAACACCTACTATGTGTGGGGCATTGTGAATACTATTATCTCTGAGCACACATAATCCTTGCCCTTACAGTTTCAGTCTAGTTAGGGAGACAGACATGAATCAAGTAACGCCTCAAATTAATATATAGGTTTTAAAACCCAGCAAACGTTACAAAGGCAATTGCAGGGTGCCATGAAAACTTGTAACAGGTGGTCTGTTGTAAACTACTGGAGTTAATGCCCACCCAGCCTCATGCCCTCATTTTCTCAATTTTCCTTTGGGGACCCACTTTTACCTTCTACCAGTCCATATGATTCAGGTGGTGATGGTGAGTTTAGGGTAGGCACATGACCCTGGCCAATCAGAGCATTCCATTCCCTGACCACTTCAATGGTTGGTCAGAGATATACCTGTGACCTAAATCTGGCCAATGACGTTCAACTCTGGGACTTTTGTAGGGACAGTTGGGAAAAGACAGTTCTCTTTCTGCTGGGGTTTCTAAATTGGAGGATCAAAAATCTGGCTTTTCCATGGGCGCCCCAGGCACAGCCTGCCTAAACCTGGAGTTCTCTAGAGGAAGCCTGAGAGATTTGATATTGGGCAGCTTCCTGGTGATGTCATTTGAGACTCTAGATCCAGCTATACCTGAAGCCATTACCCCCCAGGCTTTATCTGAACCAAAAATCACCCTTTTTGGCTTAAGTTAGTTTAAGTTTGTTTTTCCACCACTTGCAGTTGAGAGTTTGGCCTAATACAGGACTAATGGGTCTTGGAAGACTTCCCTGAGGAGTGACATTCACTCTGATTGCTGAAGAATGGGTAAGAGTGAACTAGACAAAGAGGCCAAGTCTGAAGTCAGCAGCTTTGGCTTGAAACCCTTGAGAATTCAGGAAAGGGGAGAAGCCTTCATGCTGTGCAGGCAGAAAAAGGACAAATGAGGGGAGATCATCATGGGGAAAAGGTTAAGTCCCGAATCACACTTATACTTAAATCATTTGTTGTCTTTCATTTCAACAAACATGGAAATGCTTTTTGCTAAGACCTATATTATAATGAGTTCCCTTTGCAGACAAAAAGATACCCTTCCCTACACAGACATTCCCAGAGGACAACGTCCATGCCTGCCTTCAAAAGCACTTCTGCTTCTGGCTTTGGAGGCAGAAAAAAAAAATTTTTAAGGGAGGGGACAATTAAAACAAAAAAACTAATAACAGACTGAAAATGAGTCCTATTTTTTTTTTTTTTTTTTTTTTGCCTCACTTGGAGGCATGTGGGATCTTAGTTCCCTGACCAGGGATCGAACCGGCGCCTCCTGCAGTGAAAGCACAGAGTCTTAACCACTGGACCACCAGGGAAGTCCCTGAGTCCTATTTTTAAATGCAAATAACCATTTCTTAATTTACAGTTTATAACCTTGTGTAATTTTGTGTTTTAGATTATCTTAAATTTTAAGTGTTTTTTTTTTTTTCGTTATGAAAGTAATATAACCACATTTTGGGATCTGCAGAAGAGAAAAAAGATAACCCTTTATAATTCCCTCATTTCAACCCCAAATTGAAAAAGCTAGTTTTGGGTATTATTTTTCTTCTGTCTTTTTCCTTGGCTAGTTTCGTTCAGCATATAGCCCAGTGCTTTTCACCCAGGGATTTGTTAAAATGCAGATTCTGACTTAGTAGGACTGGGGTGGGGACTTGGATTCTGCCTTACTAATAAGCTTGCGGGCGATGCCACTGCCGTTCCAGACCATGCACTGAACCATGCAGAGTTGAGGTCAACTGCAGGCTGTGTGGCCTTAGGCAACCCACTCAGCATTTTTGCCCCAGTCCATGAGTCCGGGTTCTCAAGGGTCTTCTGTTGACCCCCAGACTGGATTAAAGAGCCAGACAATAGGAGGTGCCCAAGGCACCAACGTGTAAGTGCTGCTAAAATGTCACTGGGAAATTGGGTGGGTTTGCCTAGCCTCTGAGGTGGGGGTGAGATTCTTGAAGAGGCTGCCCTAGTGGGAGGCTCCAAGGAGGTTGGGCCCTCGTGCCTTTTAAGAAGGGTGGCCCCATAATTGCAGGGCTCTGTTTTACTGAGGCAGGGGGATGCAAGTTTGGGGCCAGAATGGAATTGCTCAGGGTGGGGAGCAGAGGTTGAACCTGCCACCCACATCTTCCTCTCCCCTTCCCATACAACATCTGCCCCTCTGCCACATGAATGCCGAACACCTATTTCATTAACCTTGGCTACTGAGGTGGGGGATAGTTAGCTTGTCCAGGGTCCCTCAGACTTTAGCCTTGACCCATGTTCACTGGGTGTGACCCGAACTGAAATCTTAGCATATTAAGCCCTTAAGATATCTGCTTGTGAGGAGGGTACTTTCTACAAGAGATGTTCAGTAAGCCTCTACAGCTCTGGTGAGGCCTGATCCACCCTCCCTTATGCTTACCACACACAGGCATTTACCCTCTGCTCCTCTGGACTCCCACAGGAGAAAAGACCCAGCCTGGTAGCCTGGCATTTGACTGTCCATGATCTGGCCCCTTCTAACATCCCTGCCTCATCTTCTTATGTCCCATACTCCAGCCATACTGAAGGACTCCCAAGTCCCACCTCCATGCCTTTGCCATGTTACTTTCTCTGCCTCAAATGCCCTTCCCTGCCTTGATCATCAAAGAACAAACTTCTATTCATCCCTCAGAACCTAGATCAGAGGCCCCCTTCTTCAGAAGCTTTCCAGACCCTTCATGCAGTGGCTGACCTCTTGCCCTGTGCCTCCTTTGTGTCTTGCACACTCCTTAGCATGACTCTTGGTAGTAGATGGCTTAAGATAAAAGATTTTTTTCCTTTTACATCATTGGTTTATTTAATGGAAATGCCCGTGTGGTAGAACTGCTTTGAACACAGCTGAGACAAAGGGTTAAACTGAGCCGCTGAGACTCTGCTTCTAGCACCGACTGGCTCTGAGTTCCTTTTTTTTTTTTTTGTGGTACGCGGGCCTCTCACTGTTGTGGCCTCTCCCGTTGCGGAGCACAGTCTCCGGACGCGCAGGCTCAGCAGCCATAGCTCACAGGCCCAGCCGCTCCACAGCACGTGGGATCTTCCCGGACCAGGGCACGAACCCGTGTCTCCTGCATCAGCAGGCGGACTCTCAACCATTTCACCACCAGGGAAGCCCTCTGAGTTCCTTTGTGTGGGAAGTTCAGCCCTGGGTTTGAAGTTCAGCCCAAGGCTCCCATCTCCCAGCAGCCTTGCAAAAGTCCCAGAATTGAGTCTCCTTGGTCTGGCTTGGGTCATGTGCTGGTCCTTGAACCAGTCACTGTGGCCAGGGGATCGACAACTCTGATTGGCCTAGCCTGAGTCGCATGACACCCCTGGAGTCCAGGAACTAGAATGGGGAGGGGCAGCTTCTGGAGGGAAAAATCATGGTTCTGGAACCTGAGGCCAAGTGGGTACCCAGCAGCCAGAACCCACAAGTGCCTACCACAGACGCCTCTTAGAGCCCTTTTCACACTGTACAATTATTTGTTCATATGTCTGTCCTCCAGCTGGTAGGGAACAAGGGTCCTTCTCATTTATAATTCCAGAACATCATTCCAGTCCAAGGGAAGAAGAGCTTATTAAGTGGCCATTAAATTGTACGTTTTAGGCATTTCCTTGCTATGTGACCTACATAGCAAGTAAATCAGAACAGAGTCTGACAAGGATTTTTGTGACATGTATATTAAGGTAATACTTCCTGACATTTAAAACATCATAAATTGAGTGTTTTCTCAGTGTCTGTGTCCATACAGGGTGAGTCCATATGTCTCTCGTGGAATCCTCACAACACTTGGGAAAGGAGACTCTCTCCTTGACAGGTGAGAAAACTGGGGCCCAGTTGACTTAAGTAGCTTATCAAGGTACCACAGCTGGCTAGTGGCATTGCTGGGAGTTAATCCCAGGCAAGCTGACTTTCCAAGAGTTTCTGATGGTTTGCTGAAGGGGTTCTTAATTCAGGGGGACAGAGGGAAGGATCTTGGGATCACCTTTGGGGCTTTTTGAAAATATTCCTCTGTCTTAGTTTGAGTTCCCTCAGAGGCGGACCCTGAGTGGAGAATTTAAGTGCATGCATTTTTCTTGGGAGGGGATCCAGGGTGCATGGCTGACAGAGCCCAAGTGAGACAGAGAGAGGAAAGCAGCCAGTGAAACTTGCTCAGATGTGGACACTGCTGGGGACAATTGGAGCGGAAAGCCATGGGGACTAGCTGAGGGTCAGGGAGGAAGTAGCTCACATTTGTCCTACCTGAGGGGTTAGGGAGCTGGCATGCTTACACACCGACTCTCTGCAGCCATTGGTTGGGGCTGCTCCCAGGGGGCGGTGCTTTGCCAGCATGTCCAGCAGCCAGAAAAAGGCCTCAGGCCCCACCAGATGGACAAGCCAGGGGCCCTCGCAGGACACTGACAGAGGCTGCTGGGACCCTTGTCCTCCCAAGCTGGGAACTACTCTGTAGAATCACAGACCAAAATATCTGAAATTGGGGCCATCCCAGACCCTTAATGGTGGAGCAGCTCAGCCACCTGCCTCATTCCCAGAGCCCGAGGAGCCCGAGGGGTAGGTGGCCGGCAACAATAGATGCTCTTGCAATATTATTGAACATTGAATGATTTCTCTTTGCCCCCAAGAAAGTACAGGACCAGAATTGCCTGAATACCACATAGCTGGCATAAGATGGAGATTGTCAAGAGCGGGATCTGGTAGGAAAGCAGCCTCCTGGACGGCGCTCAGTGAGAACAGGGACCCCCTCTGCACCAGCGCAGCAGCCGGGACATCGTAAGTGCCAATCCATATTCACTTATTGGACAAGTGATTGGATAGTCTGAGACGTTGTCTTGAATCCCAAACTCAAGACTAATGTGGGGCTACCCCAGAGCTGAGAGCAACGGGCTTGCCTCTGAGCAGGGGCACTTCTACAGTGTGGATGGCGCCCCTTGGGGCTGGGTAGCCACCCTGGCTTCACGCCTCCATGTCCTGGGTTCTGGACCCGAGAGAGAGGCAATGGTCCACTGACCGTGGTGCCTTGTGGAAACTGTCACAGTCAGGGAGCAGCAATTTGGGGCTTCACACATTCAGACTGTGACATTTCAGAGGGGTCACATTCTATGTGAATTTGAGGCAGTGCTTTGTACAACATTAACAAAGCCCTATTTTAAATGCAAAACTGAAGGTAATACAAATATTGCCCCCTACACACACACACCCACACCCCCCCACCCACCCCCCCCCCCCCCCCCCCCCACACCCCCACACAGCCCCCCCCCCACCACACACACACCCACACCCACCCACCCACCCACCCACCCACACACACACACACACACACACACACACAGACACACACACACACACCAGCGAGTGGAAGGAAATGCAAGTGTCAAGCATTTTCATAGCAGGCAGGCCTCCACAATTCTAAGTCATACTGCACTGCTGCCACACGGTGGCGCCACTCAAACCATAAACAAGTTGCCTCTGTCCGGTGCTTGGGGGACTTGAATTATGAGAGTTTTGAATTATGCACGGTCTTCCGGAACACATTCCTCACACACTCCTCGTTGTGTTTTTTGCGTTGTGCTGTTTAAAATGTTCATTCTTTCATTCGAATAACTTAAAATATATTACTTTGGGTTTTTTTGTGGTACGCGGGCCTTTCACCGTTGTGGCCTCTCCCGTTGCTGAGTATAGCTCCGGACGCGCATGCTCAGCGGCCATGGCTCACGGGCCCAGCCGCTCCGCGGCATGTGGGATCTTCCCGGACCGGGGCACAAACCCGTGTCCCCTGCATCGGCAGGCGGACTCTCAACCACTGCGCCACCAGGGAAGCCCAAAATATATTACTTTGTGACACCATTTCTTCATTGTTTAGTCTATCAGGCTGGCTTAGCATCCTGCTCCCTGAAAGGCCCCAGGGATTTGCTTTCCTGCTGACCCTGGAAAGTCATCCATCCATCCCCTTCCCTCATCCATCCATCCCCAGAGACTTCTATGTGTATGTTCACGAAGCAAATACTCCCCAGCACCCACTCTGGGAAAGGTCTGGTGTTGGGAACTGGAGATCAGAGATGGACCACCCAGGACTCCCCAGCACCTAGAGGCTGGGGGAATCCAGGGAGGCCTCCTGGAGGAGGTGATGCCTAAGTTGAGTCTTGACATCGTTAGGTTGAGAGTGTGGACGTGAACATGAAATTATTAATTACCCACCTAAGTGTTTGTGTCATTGGCTGGATAACGAGCTCCTTGAGGGCAGGAAACACCTATTCACCTATTTTTCTGCCTTTCTAGTTAACATAGGAACTGGCAAGTGAATTAACTATAATAAGTGCTTAGAGCCATGCCTGACTATGCAAGTGTAGCTGCTATGATGGTGTTGTCATGCTGTTGTTGTTGCTTTTAGCCAAATCACTGTATATGGAATAAATGAAAGAGTGCAATAAGCAAGTGGTGTGGTGGAAAGAGCCTCAGACCAGAGATCAAAGGCTTGGATTTGAATCCAGGATTTGCCTTTGACTAGCTCTGATCCTCAGGTCACCATCTATAAAATGGGGCTAATAAAATCTTTCAGGACTGGGTGTTATGATGGTGAAACGAAATTAGAGGACACACATATAAAGCATCCAGCCTACAGTAGATGTTCAATGCTAATTCTGTTCACCCTTCTCATGTTATGGTCCCCGGGTACTTAGCACCAGACTAGGCAAGCGTATGGGCTCAATAAGTATTTATTAATGGTTTGATGACTAATATTCTTATTGCTTTAAGAGTATTAATCACGGTTCATGCTCAGTGTCTCAAACAAACCCTTAGCCAGGAATGGGATATATCTGCCACATGAACCTCTGCTCCCCACTCACTTCCCAAAGGCAGACATTACTAATCAATCATGGCATTCTGTTAGGACTCTTTTGGTTGGAAATGACAGCCCAGCTTAAGCAAAAAGGGGTTTGTTGTACAGCTACTGGAGTAGCTCAGAAAGCCAGAGAAGGAGCTGCAGGCAGCAGGGAAGCTCTGGGCGCTCCTGGGAACCTCATCAGGTCTCCGTCACCTCCTCATTTCTCGTCTAGGTGATTGGATGTTTGCTGGCATTATTTTCTCAGGCAAGGCTCTTGGTGACTGGCAGCTGGCAGCTCTGAGGTTACCTCCTTTCTGTTTCCTAACCTGGAGGAAAGGTTGAGAGCATGCCCCTCTTCCTCCAATTTGAAAATTTCAGGAAAGGTCTCAGATTGGCCAGCTGGAGTCACGTATTCAGTGGTGGGGCTGGATGTGGGTTACCAGGACTGGCAGCCCACGGAATCACAGAGTCGGGAAGGAGCCATCCTCCTGATGAAAAGAGAAAGAGAAGCTGGGCAGACACCAGTGATGAAGGTCTAAGTCCTCACTACAGAGCCTAGATGAAGCCTCAGAATCCTTCTCAACACAGTGACCAGAGTCAGCGCTCAAGGCAAAGTCAATTTGATGTTTGGATCAAGACCACAGGGAGGTTCATGGTGTAGGAAAGAGGTGATTTTATTGGAAACTGCTCAGCCTGCCTGGGTTTGAATCTGAGTTGTCAGCCAGCAGGTAAGTTGCTTCACCTTCCTGAGCCTCAGTTTTCTCATGTGGTAAGTGAGTATAACAATGCTGACCTCAGAGGTGTCGTAAGGGTAGGTGAGATAATCTGTGTAAAAATTAGCTTAATTCCTAAACATTCGATAAATGTGAGCTCTTATCAGTTTGGGTTCCCCCAAAGCAGACTCTGAGACTTAAGATTTCCACGCGAGTAGTTTACTTGGAGGCGATCCAGGTTGTTAATGTAAAGGAACGGGGGCGTGAGACAGGGAAGAGGAGGTGCAATAATGTGCAGGCTGTGGGCAATGGGACTCGATGCTGCTGGGGAACTCTGAGAGATGGCTGAGGATGCAGCTCAAGAGTTGTACACTTCCCAGGGGGCAAGAGGGCTGGGGTATTGATGCACCAGCTGCCACTGGTAGTTGTTTGAGGGCTGCTTCTGGGCATTACCTCCCAGGCATTTCCAGCCTGCCTTGCGCCTGGTCCAAGTTTACTCCTGGGGCCAGAGAAGCACCTGCAGGCAGAGTCACAGGTGTTTGCAGTAAGAAGCCACAGGCAGGAGGGCAGGGACAGTGTGGGCTGCAAATGTTATCATTAGTATCTGTAAGCTATAGAGCCCTGTGTACACATAAGGGATGGTTTTAAGAAAGCGTCTTTTCTAGGGGAGCTGGAATTGCGTGGCATGGTCCTCACACTCTTCAGTCCACAAATCCTGGCACCCCGTTTCCCCACTGTTTCTTGACCTCAGCTTTCATCTGCCACGCATGATTGTTTTCCCCTGGGACCCAAGTACGCCATTCCTAATCTTTGATCTGGGCAACGCCCCAGCTCTGCGGGGAACCGACACCTATGGGCAGGCTGGAGGCCGGCTCACTTCTGCCCACTGAGGCAAACCTAGGGGCAGGTTGACTTCCTGGAGTGTCCACCGCTGGGTTCTCGGTGGCTGAGTGCTGGGCATTCAACCCATGCAGACGTGGGGTATTTGTACAAAAAATAAGCTCGGTCTAAAATTCCTTATACTCTTACCTAGTTATTCATCTCTGGGCCACTCCCTTCTAACCAACTCCCTTCTCATGAACGAGGTCTTGCCTGGTTTCTTTCAGCTTCTCCCAGCAGAGCTGTTTTTTTCTTTTCTTCTCTTATATAGCATTTTTCAAGATAACACTTCACATAATATAGAATTCACCATTTTAAAGTATACAGTTTAATGTTTTTTTTTAGTATATTCACTATATTGTGCAACTATCTAATTCCAGAATATTTCCATATCCCACAAAAAAACCCCATACCCACTAGCAGTTAGTTTAAATTTCTCCCTTCCCCATTCCATGGCAACTATTAATCCACTTTCTGTCTCTGTGGATTTTCCTATTCTGTACATTAACTATAAATGGAATCACATAATATGTGACCTTTTGTGTCTGGCTTCTTTCACTTAGTGCAGTGTTTCAGGACTCACCCGTGTTGTAGCCGTACCAACATACGTTCCTTTTATGGATGAATAATATTGCATTGCATGGATAGACCACATTTTGTTACCCATCATCTGTTGATGGGCATTTGGGTCGTCTCCACCTTTTGACTATTATGAATAGTGCTGATATGAATCATTTGTGTACAAGTTTTTGTGTGAACATGTATCCCGTTTTCTAGAGTATAGACCTTGGAAGGGAATTGCTGGGTCATATGGTAACTCTATATTTAACCTTTTGGGGAACTGCCAAACCGCTTTCCAAAGTAGCTGCACCATTTTACATTCCCCAGAGCAGCGTATGAGGGCTCCACTTTCTCTCCACCCTTGCTGACGTGCTTTTTTCCATTAAAATTCTGATCATCCTAGTGGGTGAGAAGTGGTATCTCATTGTGGTTTTGACGTATGTTTTCCTGATAACTAATGATGTTGGGCATCTTTACACAGAGGATTGGTTTTGATTACCACACAACATGGAGGAAAATTCCTAGTCTTGGGCTTGGACCTTCAGCATCTACCAGACTCAAGCTTCTTAGCTATAAGCAGGCACCCTCAGTCTGCCCTTGAACTGAGCCCTGCCCTAATTTCTTGGGAGCATCAGATCCCTTGGTTAAGTAAATGTCCGGTGTGAGTTAAGAACCTCCTGGTGGAGAGTGTTAGAAACCCAGTCTACAATGGCTTGAGCACAGAGGGATATATGGCCTCACTTATCTAATACAGCCCAGGGCCATGATAGCTTCAGGCACGGGTGGACCTAGGTGCCCTAGAGATATCATCTGGAAGCTTTCTATTGCTCGTATTCTGAGCTCTACTTTCCTCTAGGTCAGCTTTAGTCTGTGACAGGCCTTCCCCTCTTGGTGGCAAGATGACTTTGAGCAGCCCCAGCCTGCCCTCTTTGCTGTTGGCAACACCAGTGAAAAGAGAACTTCCCTTTCCCAATAGTTCCAACAAAGGTCCCAGACTTGTCGCTCACTGGACTAAATGGGTCATGTACCCACCCTTAAACCAATGACTGAGCCCATGGCAATGGAATTTGCTGATTGGCTGGGCCTGGGTCACATCTTCATCTTCAGAACTAGGAGGGGGCCAGCTCCTCCCAAACCATGTAGACTTAGAGTGAGGGAATGGTGGTTCCCCACAATAAATTAGGGTGCTCTCACCAGAAGGGAGATTGGACACAGGATAGAGAGAGACCTCAGGTGCCCACTGGACCCCCTAGACCTGGCTACCAGGAGTCTGCCCCTATTCCCAATGCCCTAGCAAGACACCCACCATCTGGTCTCATCCCAGGACAATGTGATAGACCAAAGGCTGGGAACACACCTCAGGTAAGGACACTGAGAATGAAGAGCTGTCTCCCTAATGATGCAAGGGAGGAAGAAACAGAAGCCTTGGTAAAACTCACTCTGGCTTGTTTTCAAAATTGGTTGTGAGAAACAGGCTTTCACGTTGATTACTTCTGTGAAGAGAAGCCCAATTCCTTTATGATAAAGTACCTCTCACACTAATGAGTCTCCCTAGAGCTGGTTAAGAGTCGGGGTTTGATTTGGTTGTTTGTTTCCTCCAAATTACCAGGAAGACTCTTTTTCTTCCGTTGGTGGCAGGAAGCAGCATTCCATCTGAAGACATCACCACCACCCTGCTTCCCTTCCCTGGGCGGCAGCCGGCTGACTCACTGGCTGGGCTCCACCAGGCTGGTTGGGTTCTGGCCGGGCTGTGTGAACATGAACGTGCGTGTGCTCCCACCTCTCCAAAACACAACCCCACGCGTTCGCGATGCCATCGGCACAAACCATGAACGCATGGTCCCTGAAGTGGGTGTGTCCCCCATGCCTGGGGCTGCCGACAGAAGCCATTCGGCAAAGGCTTGTTAATTCTTAGACAGCCGGGTGTGAATATCGTGCTGACATTTATAGCACGTCTTCTACACGCTCGGTCTTGCCCACGCAGAACCACGCACCTGCAGGAGGGAACGCGAGCATCCCGTGCAGCAGATGTTCTGGGCCCTGGAAATGCTTAAATATGTACTCTCTATGGAAGGCGTAGTTACCCAAACACAGGACCCGAGGAGGGAGGAGAAGGGAGGGGTACTCTGGCATCGCAAGCCTTCTCTGGGTGACCTGGATAGACAGCCTGATAAATCCCAGGCTTGGATGAAAACAAAAGGCTATCCTGGCTTTATTTTTTAAAACAAGCTCGGGAAAGATATTAGAATTTATTACGTAAACACACACACACATGAAGCAACACATGGGCTGTAGAATCAGAGAAATCTGATTTTGGGTCTCAGTCCTCTCATCTCTAGCTGGGTGACCTTGGGTCAGTCGCTTAACCTCTCTGAGCCTCCTCACCTGTAAAATGGGGATCTCAGAGGTAACTGCTTCTCAGGGTTGTGGTCAGGTTAGGTTAGTGATTCATAAGCCAGAACAGTGTTGGATATTATTTTCTTTGTTTGGACTTCTAAGTCAAGGTGGCCTGTCAGGCAACTTTGTCCTGATATTAGAGAGATTACAATTTCTAGCTGCCCTGGAGCTCAGCTGCCTGCCTCCAAGTCTGGCATTCCCAAGCATTTTGGGTCTACAGGTCGTCTCTCCTGCAGATCCAGCCCCTTCCTTGCTGTGACAGCAGCAAGTAAACCACTAATATATTAAGTCATTGGTTCTCAAGGTAGGGGGCGGGGCATTTGGTAACATCTGAAGACGTTCTGATTGTAATGACTAAGGGTGGGGTGGAGTGGGGAGGGGTGACTGGCATCTAGTGGTGAGAAGCCAGGGGTGCTGCTAAACATCCTCCAGTTCCAGACCAGCCTGAACAGGCCCCACCACAAAGAGTTACTCAGTCCAAAAGGTCAGCAGCACTGAGGTTAAGAACCCCTGCTCTAAAATACGGGCATCTTGAAAGAAGGGACTCGTTGCTTGCCTTAAAACCCTCCAACAGCGTCTGTCACACCTAGGATAAATTCTGGACCCCTTATCTTGATCTACAAGGCCCTGTGGGACCTGGACCCTGGCCACCTCTGTGACTGCACATCCTACCTTCTTCACCTCCTCACTTTACTCCACTCACTCTAGCCTTCCCTCTGGTCCTGTTTCAGACCCCACGGCCTTCATTCTTGATGTTCCTATTGCTTTCCTATTGCTCTTCCAATTATTCGGGTAGAGTTTAAATGTCACCTGCCCAGAGATAGCTTCCCTGGTCACACAGTCTGTATTAGATCCCCTCCCACCACCTCATGCGTCTCTGTTCTCACATCACATCGCCATCATCCTTCCATGGTAATGACCGTGATTCACAATGAGCTGATGTGCTGCTTGCCGGGTGAGGGAGGGGTCTGTCTTCCCCCTGGAAGGTGAGGACACGCGGACAAGCACCATGTCCATCTCATTTATTTCTGTACCTCCAGTGCCTTGCACAACAGCTGGCATATGTGCACGGGCCAAAAATAACTTTTTTGAATGAATGAGTGGATGAGTCATGGGTGGCAAGAGCGGAGTCTTTGCAGTCAATACCCCTGGATTGAGGGACTTCCCTGGCAGCCCCGTGGTTAAGACTCCGCTCTCCCACTGCAGGGGGCCGGGTTTGATCATCCCTGGTCGGGGAACTAGGATCCCGCATGCTGGGCGGTGCGGCCAAAAAAACCCCAAACAAACAAACCCTGAATTGAATTCTGGTTCCAACACCAGCTGTGAGTCACCTTCACTCTCCAAACCTCTGTCCCCTTATCTGTAAAATGGGTGTGAAAATCCTTCCCCCAGCCCCCAGGCCGCTCTATGGATAAAGGGGGAGAGCATGTGCAGAACCCCTGGCACGATTCCCAGGACAGAGCAGGCCCTTGTTAGCTGTGTGTTGAGTACAGAATGCTTGAGTAAAAGCATGACAGTCGATTCCCTGTGTGAGTCGTTTTGAGGGTGAATTCTCAGGGAGGAAGAAGATGGAGTTGGGGTGCAGGGGAGGCTCTTTGGAATGAAGGGATGGAGCACGTGTGCTCCCAAACAGAGCCCTAGTCCCCCAGGCAGCCTCTGCTTCTCCCTGTCTTGATGATTCCTCCCCCACCCTCCAAGACCATGATCCTAGCTTCCTCATGCCAAAATCATGGTCCCGGCTGATGCCCGGCTTCCCTGCAGCCTACCTCTCCCTTGCAGGATCCAGGAGGGATGCAGCCATTGTTAGGTCCCTCTTGTGAGTTTCACAGTTCATCCGCTGAGGACGCTTCCCCCGCTCTGTCTCTATCTGTGTCCATCTAGACCATGCCGGAAATGAAATTGGGCAGCATGGTGTCCACGATAAATAGCTCAGGCTCCAGACTCCGGAACCCAAGAGTGCCGACAGGAAGGAATGTGGTTCGGGGCCTCTTTCTTTCAGGTACAGTCTCACACCAGACTTGGGGCCACAAAGAAACTTGGATTGTTTCCACCTCTGGATGTGTGATGGGTGAGGACCACAGGCAGGATGCAGAGAAGGTGGCAGACTTGGCGAGAGATGGGTGCAGGCGCCCCGTCTGCTTGGAGAGGCAGGAGAGCTCCCATGGCCTCTGTCACCACCTGACCTCCCTCGGACCCCTCCACTGTAAGATGGAGATGATGATAGGCCCTGCCCGGTAAGGTTACTGTGAAAGTTAAATGAGTTAAAATACGCAAAGTGCCACTTGAGGGTGGGCTGATCCAGGTGACGTACTTCCAAAGAGCATGGATTGAGACAACTGTCTAGTGGAGAAACCTGGCAAATCCTGCATCAAGCCAGGTGATCAACGTTAATATCAGTGACGACACCTCGACCTTGGACTTCTAGCCGCCAGAACTGTGAAGCCATACATTTCCGTTGTTTTAAGTACCCTAGTTTGGCCCTAGGAACATAACTCAGGACCAGAAGGGGGGAGCAGGGGGCAAGGGCAAAAGCAGCCTTTGTTTCTCTGCTTTTCCCCACTTCATGGCCTTCAAGACCCTCTTGTCTCCGAACTCAGGTTCAGCTGCTCGTGGCTCAAGAATCCAATACTGAGAGACAGTGCTGGGTAAAAGGAAAGACAGCTTTATTGAGGAACCCAGCAATCCTGGGGAGAAGGTGGATTCATATCCCAAAGAACCAACCCCCAACACCCCAGGTTTAGCTCAGAGATAATGTACGGAAAAGAGGAAGGGGCTAGGTGCTGAGGAGAGGGTTGCAGGTGTATGATCAGCTCATAGACATTCTTCTGATTGGTAGGTGGTGAGATAATTGGCAGTCAACCTCATCAACCTTCTGGTTCCAACCATCCTGTGGTCTACGTGCTTGTGGGCAGCATACATTTAACTTCTTCCAGCTGGTGTGGGTCTCTATCTGTAAAACAGCTCAAAGGATATGGCTCAGCATGTTACCTATAGCCCTTGAGGAGGAACAAAAGGTCCTTGGCTTTGTTTAATGGCCAAAGTATTATTATTTTGTCGTGTTTGACTGTTTTCCTTTGTTTCTGCATTTTCTCACTTCTCTGATTAAATTTATTCTTTGGAACTCAGGGAAGACCTAGGAGGCTAAAGTTTTTCTACAGGCAAGAGGCAGGCAGAGTACATTGGGGGTGGGGGGTGTCTGTCCTGGGAAGGCCCTATGGTGTCCTGCTCGGTTACACTCTGAGGGATACCCCCGCCCCGGCTTTGCCAGGTCCCTGACTTGCCCTCTGTGCCCCACCCTTGCAGGGCCTCACTGGGCTTCAGGCTCCCTCTGACCCTCCCAGCTGCCTCTGTTTATGCAGTGGGCCTGGGTGGGGTTGAACATAGTGAAGCATCTTCCCCTGCTCATAATAATCTGCTCGGTTGAAGTTGGGAGACAGCACTTGGGCCCTACTTGTTGGCAGTTTTCTCAAGGCTGTAGAGTTCTTAGCACCTCTTTTTTTCAGTGATGGCTTCAAGCACCAGTTTCCCAGGCTGCAGGAAAAGCCCCACTCAGCATCCAGTTACTCCACATTTGCAAGCTCAGCTGGGCTTTCCAGGGCACCAAGTGGTCCTTGTCCGGTCCCAGCTTGCCCCATCAGGCCTCCTGGCGTTCACCTAGTGGGTCCCTTCTGACTGCAATGACCTAATGACAGGTCCCTCCTGCAGAAATATTCTGGGGCCAGCTCCTATAAAAATTTGCCCCTTCCCCAGTAAAGTTGAATGGATGAATGAATAAATGAATTAATTAATTAATGCAAAGCAAATATAGTCTCAGATCCACAGAGGGAGGACAGTGTGAGGTCCTGGCACTAGGCTGCCTGGGTTCAAATCCTGGGGCCAAGACTGGCTGTGTGACCCTGGACTAGTTACTTAACTTCTCTGTGTCTCATTTTACTCATCTGCCAAATAAAATAATAATAGCACCCACCCTTGAGGCTGTTGTGGGGATTCAATGAGATAATGCCAATAACTGATTTTGTGTCTGAGACTAATAAATGTTAGCTTCTCTGTCATCCAGGGCACGAGGCTCGGTATCTTTATACCTCATCCTAGGCTCATACTTAGAACCTAAATTTCCTTAGATCCGACCTAATCTTTTTTCACACAATGGACTTGGCTAATTCATCCACTGCTGCGTAATTTATTATCAGAGACAGTGTGTTGGAGACTGAACAAATGTTAAGACACTGCAGGCTGGACACATCTGGGAGAGACACATTTTCAGTTTGAGGAAACAGGATACGGGGTGGAGAGAAATCACTCACTTGCCAAAAGGAGCCTGGGCTGAATTAAACCTCTTGACTTAATTGCCAATTAAAACATTACAATAGCAGCACAGGCTACAACTTGCAACCCTGTCGCTATGAATCTTCATGCCAGAAAATGACTGTGGGGTCCCCCTTTAAAATAAGAGCATGCCTGGGTGGCCGTGCTCACAGGGAAATAAATGCTGTGTGTTTCCAAAGGCTGCCTCTCTCCACCTTTATTTAAAGTACCTAGGAGATTTGACAATTAAAGGCCAATAGGAGAGGAAAAGGAAGAAGATACTAGCTCTGCCACCCAGCCTTACCCCCGTGGGACCCAACAGGGGTAGGGGGACAAGCTGAGCTCATAGCGCTGCAAAACATGCAGCATCATAACACAGACTGTCGCCAGGCATGTGCCTTCTGCGGCGAGAAAACTGGCGCTGAGTGAACTTCTCTATTCCTCGAGAGATGCGTGCATAGCACTTTTCAGCCAGAAGACCATTTCCACACTTCTCTTTATCTCAAACATCCGTGCACCCAACTGGGTGCGAGAAGTGAGGCTCAGAGGGGGCTGATGTGAGGTTCTCAAGGTAATCAGAGGGGTGCAGCTCGGCTGAGCCTGATCTTGGAGGAAATCCTGTGCTTTTCAGCAGACGAGGGTCCTGACCACCCCTTTCTTCCAGCACAAACCCAGGTCTGTGTGGGAGACCCAGTGGACTGAGATCTGGTTTAGAGGATGACACCCCAGGAAGAGAGCATGGTATGGTAAAGAACAGAGGGCTGTGGCCTCAATTTTCGTAGAGGAAGGCAATTCCAGACAGACCCAGACATTTGGAAAGCATAAAAGGAAGAGGAGAATTTGAGGAACGGAATATGTGAAAAACGGTTGATGTGCCAGGAGGGCATGCTGGCCAATCCAGGATTAAGCTTTCTGTGCTTCTCCAGACCTGGATGTGTGTGAGGGCTGGGGGAACAGGGGAGACTCACTGGTTTGCTCCCAGTAATTTAAATGACTTGGAAGGTAACTGAAATCAGCTGATGCCAGGGGAGTGAGAACTTCGGAGGATGGTATAGGTACAAACCTGCCTAATGAACGTGGAGATGACAGCCAGGACACTGACAGGCATTATACAGAGAAAGCTAAACTCTCAAGGTCTCCTGCGGCATCCATAAACAACTAAAAGTTTTTGCTTTATAGCAGCGCAAGATCAGTACACTGACTGGCCTCATTACCAGTGGCCAGCTAGGCAAGGAAACTGAAGTTCATGGTTTCCAATCTGTCTATGGCTTTTCCTTCTCCCCTCTTTCTTTTATATAAATCCTCTTCTAGCCTTTATTAGATGAAGGCAATCTATATGGGTTCCCCTCTTTACAAGTAAATAGCTTGCAAATAATTAACTCAATGCCTTTGAGTTATTTTTTGACCCTAGGGTCCATCACTTGCTAGCTGGCAAATGTCCTTTGCGTGTCACTTAACCTCTTGGGCCTCACTTTTCTCCTCGGTAACATGGTGTAAATAGCTCCCACCTCTGGGATCCTTGCAAGGATTAAATGAGATAATCCATGAAAAGAGGTACACACATATGCTATTGCTGCAATCATTATCATTTGTATCAGTTTCCTACTGCTGCTGTAACACATCGCTACAAACTTAGTGGTTTAAAACAACACAAATTTATTCTCTTAACGTTCTGGAGGTGGGAAGTCTGAAATGAGCCTTACAAGGCTAAAATCTCGGTGTCAGCAGTGCTACACTGGAGGCTCTAGAGAAGGATTCATTTCCTTGTCTCTTCAGCTTCTAGAAGCTGCCTGCATTCCTCGGCAGTGGTCCCATCCTCCCTCTTCAAAGCCCACAGTGTAGCTACTTCTTATCTCTCATTGATTCTGACTTTTCTGCCTCCCTCTTATAAACACCCTTGTGATTACATTGAACCTACAGTACTTGGATAATCTCCTCATCTCAAAATCGTTAATCACATCTGCAAACTCCCTTTTGCCATATAAGGTAACACAGTCACAGGTTCTAGGGACTAGAAGATGGACATCTTGTGTGTGTGTGGGGGGGGGGCGCATGTGTCATTGGTCTGTCTACCGAGCTCATTTACTTCATCTAACACTAACTGAACCCCATGAAGTAAATACTATTTTATTCCCATTTGGAAACTGAAGCACCAAGTAAGTAACTTTTGCAAGGTCACACAGTCAATAAGTGGTGAAGCAGTGATTCCCGCTGAGGAACTTGGCTTCTGGAGTTCATGTTCTTACCAGCTGAAATATGTAAAGTGACACACTATACATATATAGCATTATATCAATGTTAGTTATTATTATTGTTGCTATTTTTACTAAAATTAATATAATAATCCTTATCTCATATGACTCCTGTGAGAATTTAAATAATTTAACCTTTGAGAAGCACCAAGCAGTGCCCAGCATACAGCAGGTCTTAAAACGGTATTTAGGTAGGTCTTTGCCGTCCTATTAACCCATCTTTCTTTTCACTGGAAGACATTCATTTCAGTTCCCTTGCCCTTCCAAGATGGCGCCATCGCCACACACACCCGCCCCGCGCAACTGACCCACTCAAGCTGGCGTGCATTGCTCTGCAAGACGTATGCGGCCCTTCTCAAGATGGCGACAACACTAGCCCTGTTACCTTCCGCCCTCTTCAAGATGGCCTTAGCAGTTAGCTTCACTCCTGGGCACGCTGATCTTCTCAAAATGGTGAAGGACGCGGTGCGCGTCACATCCTGACCTTCTCAAGATGGTGCCAGCGTCCTAGACAGGTTCGCCCTCATGAGGACACTTCCGGTTACGCCGGAAGCCTTATAAGAGGCCTGCGGGGACCTGGTGAGGCGTTCACTTTGGGCCGGGGCGCGTTAGTGGGACCATGGACCGGAAGAAAAAGCCTTTGGACGTCACGGCGTCCTCGGTGAGTACGGGTGTAGGTGATGCTGCGGGCTCCGCGTCTCCTCGCTTCTGCCGGACAGGAATCTCGACCTCGTTTGTTTCTTCATTCGGGGACCCAAACTTGGCTTCCCCTCAGACAGGACCCCCGGTACCTGGCTTTTCTCCCAGAAAAAGCCAGGGCCCACTTCTTTCTTATAGAACCCTGAACGTGACGTCTCCCCTCCGCCGTGCACCGGCACCAGGCTTGTCCCTCAGACGCGGACCAGAACCTGGTGTCTTTTCCGGGTTTGGAATGTCCCTGCCTCCCCTCCGCGACAACAGGCCAGGCCTCTTTGCCAGCCTTGTCTTCGTTACCGTCGGACGGGGAACGCAGCCTCTGCTAGCTGTGCAGATATGTCTCCCTTTAGTTCAGGGACGGGCATGGTCCCCCCAGAACATTAGTGTGATTTGTTCCCCAGGGTCCGCGATGCCCAGAGTCCCCACCAGGAACTAAACAGTTGTTAATACACCCGTAGGCTGCGCTGCCCAGGAGCTGTGAGGTCTAACAATGTAAACAGCATTGTTAAGTTAGTTGCTTCTAGGAAGAAAACCTGTTCTGAGTACTTTTGTGCCAGCACTTTGTATGCACTACCTCATTGAATCTTCTTGACTGCTTTAGGAGGCAGGTGCTAGTAATATCCCCATTTTATAGGTGATGCCATTGAGACTCCGAAAATGAAGTGGCTTTCTCCAGCTTACATACTGAGTTCTTAGTGGTAGAACTGGGCTCACTCCATCTGTTTGACTCCAAAGCTGTTGTCTTTTCCGTTATATCAGAGCAAATTGCCTAACCTTTGGTTTAATCTTGGATTTACTGCAGAATGTTAGGAAGCAAGCGATATGAAGGAAAAGATGGAAGTAGCCCAATGTTTGAGCTCCTTTCCCCCGTCTAATACTGAAAATTGGTACTAGTTATTATGTTTGAGGATTAGGAATCAAAAAGCTGTAAAATTAAAGTTATCCTTTCCTGACGGGTTAAAATTAGCAATACTCATAATGTGAATGCCATCTGGGAATTGACACTTTTCTTAGCATCTTCATTTTAAAGTTCAAAAGTTTAATAGGAAAATGTCTGGCTAGAAAATTAATGTAGTTAAGAAGGCTTAGAGGGACTTTCCTGGCAGTCCAGTGGTTAAGACTTCGCCTTACAATGCAGGGGACGTGGGTTCGATCCCTGGTTGGGGAGCTAAGATCCCACATGCCTCTGGGCCAAAAAACCAAAAGACAAAATAGAAGTAATATTGTAACAAATTCAATAAAGACATTAAAAATGGTCCACATCAAAAAAAAAAAAAAAGAAGAAGGCTTAGAAGAACAGGCTTAAGTTTTTTTCCTTAAATGTACAAGTCTTTTTTTTAGTGATACATGTAACTTTATTTATTTTTAATTTTTGGCTGCGTCAGGTCCTAGTTTCAGCATGCGGGATCTTTCGTTGTGGCGCGCGGGCTTCTCTCTAATTGTGGTGTGCGGGTTTTCTCTCTCTAGTTGTGGAGCGTGGGCTCTGTAGTCTGCAGCACGTGGGCTTAGTTGCCCCGTGGCATGTGGGTATCTTAGTTCCCCGGCTAGGGATCGAACCCACATCCCCTGCATCAGAAGGTGGATTCTTTACCACTGGACCACCAGGGAAGTCCCAAGGCTTAAGTTTTAAATTTTTTTTTAAAATTTAGAGTATTAGGCCCTAGAATGAACCTGCCCTTGGCATTATTAAAAACCCTGCCAAGCCTATTTTTAAATTGCTTCCTTCCAAAATAGAAACCATTGAGCTCAGTCATTTTGATTTACCTTAAAAGTCAGTTTGTGATGCTGGGCTTTATAAGTGTCTGCTTTATAAATGACCATGTGTATAAGCAGCTGTACTTGTATCCTTAAAAAGGAAACTGTCATTACATCCGTTTTTGGAGTAGATAGTGGTGACTGATCCAACTCCCCTGTACCCTTTGCTCTGGCCTTTCCTCTTCTTGAACCCTGTTGTTCAGCTAGACTTGCAGTTTCCAAAACATGCTGAAACAAAATTCACTCAGTCCATTTTCTTTCTAGCTGTTGAAATCTTGCCTATCCTTTAAGCTTCATTTCAAAGCCATCTCTGATCACTCTGGCCAGAAGGAAATACTCCTTTATCTGAATTTTTTGCTACTTAATTCCACTCTTCACGGCATTTATTACAACTGACTGGTATTGTAAGTTACATTTCTTAGGAGATTGTAGGCTCTTTGAGGCAGCATTATGTCTAATTCATGTTGGTATCCTGCTCTTCAATGTTAAGTGCCAGACATATACTGGTGCTCAGATTGTTGCTGAACAAAGACGTTTTCCTATAGAAATAATAAATTGTTGTGATGTTTAAGTGAAATTACTACAAGAAAAAGCCAAGGACAGTGCCAGTCAGACAGAAGGTGCTTAATAATGTTAGTTGAATCTGAATCTAAAAGATGCAGATTTCATTTACCTTGCTTTATCACTCTCCCCTTGCCCAGAGGAAAGCCTTGAAGTGTTGAAAGTTAAATACATTTACAACAGAGCTGGAATGAAATATGACTTGGTTTTATTTTGTACTAGATCCTACATTTAAACTTTTAGTTTTATATCCAGTTTTGTCCATTTATAGTAGCTTGTAATCTTGTTTTGAGAATTATAAAAACGTAGAAATCCAGTCACTCATTAGAATTAATTGTTTTTGTTTGCTTATTGGTTTTATTTTAGTTGGTTGACCTTAAGGCTGAACTCTTCCGAAAACAAGAAGAATTCAAACAAGAAAAACTTCTAAAAGATGCTGGAGTTTTGGGGAAACCAAAACCAACTACTAAGGTAAAAATAAGATCTAATTATCTCCATCAATTCCAAACATAGGGAAATTACACTGTACTTAGGTCTTTTGAAAGTGTTCATGGTGTCTGCTACATAAAAATCCCTGTCTTGTATTTGAACATCTGCATGAAATGTTTTAAATATTAAGATAGAAATTAGTAAGATTTAAAAGCGCATTATGGGCTTCCCTGGTGGCGCAGTGGTTGAGAGTCCGCCTGCCGATGCAGGGGACACGGGTTCGTGCCCCGGTCCGGGAAGATCCCATATGCCGCGGAGCGGCTGGGCCCGTGCACCATGGCCGCTGAGCCTGCGCGTCTAGAGCCTGTGCTCCGCAACAGGAGAGGCCACAACAGTGAGAG
>NW_021703780.1:98798441-98862710 GCF_005190385.1 Monodon monoceros | reverse complement strand
AAAAAAAAAAAAAAAAAAAAAAAAAAAAAAAGCGCGTTGTAATGATCTAATTCTTTAGCACTTCTTTTGGAATAGTACATGCTGTTAGAATGTGTTTATTTACATTCCCATGGAAGATTATCTAGTTTTACAGGTGTTATAAATCCAAACAGAGATAAACAATTAGATAATATAGAAATATAGCAGAAATATGGCTGGGTCTTTAAGAGTTGTGAATGTTTTTACAATTTTATAGCTAATGGTATCTGTTACTTGTGTTACTAAATCTCTGTTATATATGTTTTCATTAGTCTTGAATTAGGTTGTAATCATTCAGGAGATAAAAGAGAAGTAACTGCAATTGTATAAAGAAATTTTTTTTTATGTAATTAGGGCTTTTTTTTTCAGCTCCAGCTTTGCTATGTACAGTGTATTTACAGGACATAGGTTGGCTGTCAGAAGTCTAGTTATTTCCACTGATTCATAAGATGTAATTATCTTTTTTTTCCTTCTGATGTACAAGACAAGTAGGGAGTTTTTGCGATCATTTGGTGATTCTGTCTTGTCTTTTTAAATTATTCTCCAGAAACCAAGTATCTGGAGCAGACAAAACACAGGAGTTTCGAATCGAGCTGAGAAGGATGCTGAACAGAAGATTGAGGAACAGAAGACTTTGGACAAAGCGAGGTAAAGTTTCGCTCTGATAAATGTAGCTGCTGTTGTGGCTACCCAGGCAAAGGAATGAAAGTTCAACTTTTACTCTTTTTGATTTACAATTTTAATTTTTATCATCTTTATAGCCAAATACTCTTATTACTCTGAAAATAATATAATTTGCAGACATATTTATAGTCTTATAAGAAGACAAGAGAAAGCCTCAGTTTAAAAGATGAAACAGTCCCACTTTGAGCCCCTGTTAGGCGCTGAGGTTATCAACAAGTGTTTAAGAAGTGTCCCCATGGTGGTGTGGTTTGGGGCTACTCGGTGGCATGCTATTAGCATTTAGAAAGTGAATTTCCCCCTCAACTTTTTAATGTGAAAAACTTCAAACCGACAGAATATTTGAAAGAAGAGTGTGATGAATATTCTAATACTTTTCACCTAGGTTCACCAATTAACATTTTTTAAAATTTACTTTCTTCTTCCCCCTCCCTCTCTCCAGTGTGTGTAGAGAAACTTTGCTAAACATCATGATACTTTACCTCTAAATATTTTGGCGTATATCTTTTAAGAATAAGGACATTATCTTGCATAATCACAATACTGCTGTCATACCCAAGAAATTTGACACTGATAAAATAGTACTATCATATGGTCCATATTCAGATTTCACCATTTATCCTAAATAAAGGTTATGTTCTTTATTGTTTTTTAAAACACTTAATCCAAGAGTCAATCAAAGAGTACACATTGCATTTAATTTTCATATCTCTTTAGTCTCTCTTAATCTAAAACAGTTCCCTTGCCTTTTTGTTGTCTGTTATGCCGTTAATCTTTTTTAAAGAGTCCAGCCCAGTTGTTTTTTAAAGAGTCCAGCCCAGTTGTTCTACAGTGTCCCACAATCTGATTAGAGTCACACTAACTGTTGTTGGTAAGAATACTATTGAATATATAGGTAATGATATGTCCTCCCATTGAATCACATCGGGAGGTTCATGATGTCAGTTTAAGTCATTATTGGTGATGATAACTTTGATCACTCAGTTAAGATAGGTCTGCTAGATTTTTCCACTGTAAAGATGCTCTTCCGCATTTGTAATTAATAATAATCTAAGGAGGAAACTGAGACGGTGAATATCCTGTTTGCCAGTATGTTTTCATGCGACGGTTTTGTCATCACTGATGGGTCAATTATTAAAGTGATGATTTCAAAGTTAGGATTTTTCTAATTCTATCATTCCATGTTTATTATTTTTTCATTCTGTTTATTAGCTGGCATTCTTCTGTAAAGAAGAGCTCTTCCCTTATTTGCAGTATCACCCTGGACTCAGAATCCCAAGTTTTAATGTCTGTCATGACTGCCACATGTGCTTTTGGATCTATTGCATAATGAAAGTTGAAAACAGTGGTTGCTAAGGCTCCTCAGCTCTTTTGGGTCTGAGAATAAAGGGCAGAATATTAGCCCATTTGGGGGATTGTTTTTCTTAATGTTTGGCCTATCCTCAACAGACATGAGACTTGACTTAAAGGTATGTTCATTTTTGAGACATTTTCCTCACTACTGGACATTATTCTTAGAATTTTAATTTTGTTGAAAGATGCTATAACTTTTTAATGCTTTATATATGTATTTTATTAAGATATAATTGAAGTATGATGTTATATTAGTTTCAGGTGTACAACATAATAACTTGATATTTGTATATATTGTGAAATGATCACCACAATAAATCTAGTTAACATCTATCACCACACAGTTTTTTTTGTCTTGTGATGAGAACTTTTGAGATCCACTCTTTTAACAGACTTCAACTATGCAATACAGTCATTATACTGTATGTTACATCCCCATGACTTACTTATTTTGTAACTGGAAGTTTGTACATTTTGACCCCCTTCACCCATTTCACCCATTTCCTCCTCACCCTCTGCCACCTCTGGCAACCACCATTCTGTTGTCTGTATCTATGAACTTGTTAGTTTTGTTGTTTAGGGTTTTTTTGTTAGTTTGTTTGGGTTTTTGTTTTTTTAATTTCACATATAAATGAAATCATACGGTATTTGTCTTCTTTGTCTGACTTATGTCACTTAGCATAATGCCCTCAAGGTCCATCCATAGCATTGCAAATAGCAAGATTTCATTGCTTTTTATGGCTGAATAGTATTCCATTGTGTATGTGTGTCACCTTTTCTTTATCCGTTCATACATCAGTGGACACTTAGATTGTATCCTTACCTTGGCTATTGTAAATAATGCTGTAATGAACATGGGGGTGCGTGTATCTTTTGAATTAGTGTTTTCATTTACTTCAGATAAATACCCAGAGGTGGAATTGCTGGATCATATGGTAGTTCTTTTTTTTTTTTTTTGGCCACGCTGTACGGCATGTGGGATCTTAGTTCCCCAACCAGAGATGGAACCCCTTCCCTCTGCATTGGAAGTGCAGAGTCTTAATCACTGAACTGACAAGGAAGTCCCCATATGGTAGTTCTATTTTTATTTTGTGAGGAATCTCCATACTCTTTTTCCATAGTGGCTATGCCAGTTTACATTCCCACCAACAGTGCATGAAAGTTTCCTTTTCTACACATCCTCACCAACCAACACTTGTTATTTCTTGTCTTTTTGATAGTAGCTGTTCTAACAGGTATGAGGTGATATCTCATTGTGGTTTTGATTTGCGTTTCCCTCATGATTAGTGATGCTGAGCAGCTTTTCATGTACCTGTTGGCCATCTGTATGTCTTTGAAAAAGTATCTATTCAGGTCCATTTTTTAAATTGGATTGTTGTTTTGCTGTTGAGATGTAAGTTCTCTGTTTATTTTGGCTATTAAGCCTTTGTCAGATAAATGATTTATAAACATTTCCTCCCATCCAATAGGTTGCCTTTTCATTTTGTTGATGATTTCCTTTGTTCTGCAGAAGCTTTTTAGTTTGATATAGTCCCTCTTCTTTATTTTTGCTTTTGTTGTCTTTGCTTTTCATGTCAAATCCAAAAAAAGTCAGTGCCACAGCGGATGTCAGGGAACTTGTGGCCTGTGTTTTCTTCTAGGATTTTTATGGTTTCAGGTCTTACATTCAAGTTTTTATTCCATTTTGAGTTAGTTTTTGTGTACAATAATGGTCTAGTTTCATTCTTTTGCCTGTGGCTGTCCAGTTTTCCCAGCACCATTTATTGAAGAGACTGTCCTTTTCCCATTGCATATTCTTGGCTCGTTTGTTATAAATTAAATGACCATGTGTGTGGGTTTATTTCTGGGCTCTCTTTCCATTCCATTGATCTATGTGGCTGTTTTTATGCCAGTACCATACTGTTTTGATTACTTTGGCTTTGTAATATAGTTTGTAATCAGGGAGCATGATGCCTCCAGCTTTGTTCTTCTTTTCCAGAATTGCTTTGGCTCTTTGGGGATCTTTTGTGGTTCCATACAAATTTTAGGGTTGTTCATTCTATTTCTGCGAAAAATGCCATTGGAGTTTTAACAGGGATTGCTTTGATTTTGTAGATTGCTTTGGGTAGTATGGACATTTTAACAGTGTACTTCTAATCTGTAAATACCTTTCCACTTACGTGCATCATCTTTGGTTTCTTCATCAGTGCTGTGTAGTTTTCAGTGTATAGGTCTTTCATCTCCTTTGTTAAATTTATTCCAAAGTATTTTATGATTTTTTTTTTTTTTTTTTTTTTTTTGGCTGTGCCACATGGCATGTGGGATCTCAGTTCCCCAGCCAGGGATCGAACCTGCGCCCCCTGTGGTGGAAGCATGGAGTCTTAACCACTGGACTGCCAGGGAAGTCTCTTCTGTTCTTTTTGATGCAATTGTAAATGGGATTGTTTTCTTATTTCTTCTTTCTGATAGATCATTATTAGTGTATAGAAACGCAACAGAGTTTTGTGTATTGATTTTTTATCCTGCAACTTCACTGAGTTCATTTATTAGTGCTAACAGTTTTTTGGTGGAGTCTTTGGGATTTTCTTTTTTTTTTAATTTATTTTTGGCTGCATTGGGTCTTCATTGCTGCGTGCAGGCTCTTCTCTAGTTGCAGTGAGCAGGGGCTACTCTTTGTTGCGGTGGGCGGGCTTCTCATTGCAGTGGTGTTGCGGAGCATGGACTCCAGGCATGCAGGCTCAGTAGTTGTGGCGCCCAGGCTTAGTTGCTCCATGGCATGTGGGATCTTCCCGGACCAGGGCTCAAACCCGTGTCTCCTGCATTGGCAGGTGGATTCCTAACCATTGTGCCACCAGGGAAGCCCAGGATTTTCTATATATAATGTTATGTCATCTGCAAATAGTGATAGTTTTATTTCTTCCTTTTTGATTTGGACGCCTTTTTCTTTTTTTCTTGCCTAATTGTTCTGGCTAGAACTTACAATACTACACTGAATAACAATGTTAAGGGTAGGCATCCTTGTTTCTGACCTTAGAGTAAAAGCTTCCACCTTTTCACCATTGAGTATTAACTATGGGCATGATCTTTTTTAGTTTCCTCTGTATAACAGAGTATTCCTTGGTACTTTGCTGTGATTTTTCTATCCAGTAACTTTTTACATAATACGTTCATTGTGCTCGTGGGGAATCAAGTCTCCCCATGATCTGCAGGACTTCTGCATCTCTCCAGAGCTTACAACAGGCCGAGGTAGGTCCATGAGGATGTAAGGCCTCAGGCAAGTTACTTTTCCATTGAGACGCTTTCCTTGTCTGTGATGTGTGGTGGTTAATAGTTAACTCACGAAGCCCTTTAAGAGATTAAAGGAGTTACATAGTGTCTGGCACATAGTGGGTTCCAGGTAAGTGTCCCATACCCTTGCCCTCTGAGTTGCATCTTCACTACTTGACTGAAGAAATGTTCTTTACAGTCACCAATGACTTCCTCATATACTAAATCCAGTGGCCATTTCCCTGACATCTTCCTCGATCTCCATTACTTTTTAATTAATTAATTAATTAATGTATATTTTTTGGCTGCATTGGGTCTTCGTTGCTACACACGGGCTTTCTCTAGTTGTGGTGAGCGGGGGCTGCTCTTCGTTGTGGTGCGCGAGCTTCTCATCGCGGTGGTTCTCTTGTTGCAGAGCACGGGCTCTAGGTGCGCAGGCTTTAGTAGTTGTGGCGCGCGGGCTTGGTAGTTGTGGCTCGCGGGCTCTAGAGCGCAGGCTCAGTAGCTGTGGCGCACAGGCTTAGTTACTCCACAGCATGTGGGATCTTCCTGGACCAGGGCTCGAACCCGTGTCCCCTACATTGGCAGGCGGATTCTTAACCACTGCGCCACCAGGGAAGTCCCTCCATTATTCATCTGAAGACTCTTCCTGCCATCTTAAAACTGTCTTCTTTCTGTTACACTGCATCCAAACTTCTTATCCTTTCCCTTGCACTCTTGTCCCCACCTGTCTCTGTTGTGTTTATTTTGTACCAGTTTCCCCTTTGTTCAGCACCGTCTACCACACTGATGTCTCCTTGAACATGTCAAGTTCATTCCCTCTTCATCTTTCTTCTGCCTGACTTGCTTTCTCCCTGAAGATTCCTTCCATGGTTGACTTCTTGGTATGCAAGCCTTAGGCCAAACGTCCTCTTCAGAGAGGTTTCCCCTGACTACCCTATCTTAGTGTCCTGCCCATTTTCTCTGTCCAGACAGTGTATTTTGTTTTCTAAATTTTTTGAAGTTTTATTTTTACTAAGATGATGAGATTCTGTAACAAGACTGCTTGTTACATTAAGTTCCATCTGAAAAAGAGCAACTTAACCTCTTAGAAGTTGATATGACTAAGCTGGTCCACAGAGCACTCCATCAATGCATGACAAACGGCTTCTATTGGGAAAACCTGCTTTTATTTCCTTCCCTTCTTCTCACTGTCTGAAATCCTCTTTTTCATTGATTTATTTATTGTCTTTCTCCCTTTCTAGAGTGTGACCCCCATGACAGCTGGTACTTTCTCTTATGCACCTAAAACAGTGCTTGGCACTTATGTAGTCAGTGCTTGCGAATGAATGTGTAAAATGAAAGAGGAATCTTTCTGACATAGATGCGAAGAGGCTGTAACTGGTGGCATGCTTTACGTGTATTATCTAATTGATCCTCATTACAACCCTAAGAGGCAGTGCTATCTTTCCTATTGTGATGTGGGAATTGAGGTGTATGAGAGGTTAAGTCACTTATTCCAGAGCACACAGCAGTGTGACCAAGGAACTTCATTGCCTTGGGACACCATTATTATTATTATTATTATTAATACTATTTTGGCTGCACTGCATGGTATGTGGGATTTTAGCTTCCCAACTAGGGATCGAACCCATGCCCCCTGTAGTGGAATCACAGAGCCCTAACTACTGAACCGCTAGGGAATTCCCTTGGGACACCATTAGAAATGAAATTTTCTATTACGATTAAGTGTGATCCTTCACAAGCAAAAACTCGGATGACTTGTTTGGGGCCCTTTACCATTATAGGTATTTCTAGAATAAAAGAATTGTCAGCTGTCTTACCCACGAAAGAATAAATGTCTCTAGAATTAACATGAGCAGGGAGACTGCTGTATTGAAATACCAGGGTTGATGTTTGTTTTTTATTAGCTATTTGTCATGAGTACATTATTCATGTTCTGTATAAAATAGACACGATCATATTTTTAACAGACTTCCAAGAAGTTGGTCTCTACCTCCCTTAGGCCTGATGAGCCAAGGGAGACCAGGGACCCTTGTATAAGACAAGGAATTTGTAAAACAAATGGAATTTGTTGATCCATTTGGAAGGTTGCAAATAGAAAATGTTTTTGTTTAGACATCTCTCTTTTTTTGGTATTTAAGTTACATTTGGCATTTAAATTAAATTGGAATCTTAATTCATTCATGTATTCACTCATCAAATACTTACTGAGCATCTGCTATGCACCAGATACTGTTTTAGGCCCTGGGATACAGTCATGAATGAGAGAAACATGGGCTAGGCTTTCACGGAGCTTGCGTTTAGTTGGCAGAGCAGACCTGGCTGGGCCTGAGGGTCCCCTCAGGGCGGGGTTTCAGCTGTAGTCAGGCTGGGTCCCTTGGGCAGGTTGCAGCAGTAAGGCTGGGGATGGGGCAGACTTACCAGGAGTTGCAGTGATAAGACCATTTCTAATACTTGCTTTTTTTTACTACTAGGGAGAAATTGGAAGAAAAAGCCAAATTATATGAAAAAATGACTAAAGGAGCCTTTATAGGTAAATATGATTATTTATGTATCTTTATTTTCTGTAATTCATACACCTCTGTGGTATTTTATTATTTGTTAAAATAATTGTAAGAATAGGGAGAAATTTAAAGAATAAAATGGATTACTTTCCGTGCCAGCACAGAGACAAGAAAATCAGCAGTAGTTTTTCAGTTGCCCCGTGGGTGCTGGGCTCCATGATAGGTGCTATGAAGGGACAAGCTAGTACGGTATAAGCCAGATTCTCTGCCTCTGCCCTCAAGGGGGGGTATCATCAGTGGAGGAAAATGGCACAGAACAAAGCAAATTTAGGAAGCAAGGTCTAAATAGGCCACAATTACAGTTATTGCTATGTTAAAAAAAAACCTGGGAGGAATTATGGTTATATCAGGGTACTGGAGTTATGGTTCCTTTTCCCCTGTTTTTCTCTATTTTTAGTTTCTTTCTGTGATGTGCTTATAGTTGCTTTTAAGATAATAATAAAAAGATCCCCCTTTCCTCATACCTGCCCCAGAAAAATAAAACCCAACCTACAGTTCAACAGCAGTAGAAGAGATTTTACAATGCAGTGCATATCTTATTGCCTTTAAAAGGCATGTGTGGAAGTCTCTAGGGAGAAGGTGCCTCTGATGGGGGTCTTGAAGGCGTTGGAAAACTCGAGAAAGGGATTCTGCAGGGGGAGAATGGAGAGAGCAGATCGGAGGGAGGAGAGGGCCAGAGCTGGCAGGGCCGACTAGCAGGGCTGGGTCAGAGGGGCAGGGAGAGGGGGTAGTGGGGCAGCAGGAGGGCAGCGGGGCGGGACCCTGGTCATGGGCGGCCCAGACAGCAGAGGCCTGTTCCCTGTGTGGTGGGGAGCCCAGCCTGGGCAGGTTGGGTGCGCGCAAAGCTGAGGGCCCTGGGAGAGGTTTTGCCTTCCTCCTAAAGAAGCAGCAGGGTATCAGTCAGCAGGAGGCCTCACTGTTACATGGTCTTACACCTCAGTTCTGGGAACGCGTATCTCTTTCCCATTTGAGTTACATGTTTTTGTGGCTTAAAAAAAAAAAGTCTTTTTTCGTTTGATTCAAACTTTACTTATATTGTTAATATAGAAATCAAGTCCAAAGGAGTGTGTAGACGTGGAGATTTGGTTCTGTCCATACCGGCAGGCCCACCTCCTGATAGGCATATTGGACCAGCATGTTTGGGCTAGTCA
This sequence comes from Monodon monoceros, assembly GCF_005190385.1. Classification (NCBI taxonomy): domain Eukaryota; kingdom Metazoa; phylum Chordata; class Mammalia; order Artiodactyla; family Monodontidae; genus Monodon; species Monodon monoceros. The sequence continues at coordinate 98,853,694 of NW_021703780.1, read as the reverse complement.
AGTTTTGGAGCCTCAGCTCTTCTCCACTGTACAGTGAGGGTAACACCAGCCCCTGGTAGTAGGAAACCTACTATCTGTTCCTTAGAGCTTAAATCTAGCAGAGTGAAACTTCATGAAACATTGTGAATACACCCACTATACTGTGTTAAATTAAAATCATGGATTGCTGTTTAACTTTCAGTGTATGTTTTAGCTCAAGTAGATCATGAAGCCTGCAGGCAGATGGCACTTTACACATCTCTGTATGCCCTGCAGATCCTGGCACCGTGCCTTACCTGAAAATAGTGTTCTTTGGATTGAAAAGAATTCAGATGACTTCTTTTACCTGTGTTATGACCCTTCAAACATTTGCCATACTGTAGCAGTATAATTAGGGTTATGGGATATGGCCCACATGATTAGAGAGGGGTATTACTGATAGCCACAAAGACTACTGAGAAATACAGTTCTGCTTCTGTATTATGTAATTGGCTATATGAGTCTCTTGAAATCAAGTGGTTTTGTTATCTTAATAAGCCTTTTGTTATTGACAAGGCAGCAGAAAACATTAGGCTTTTAAAGATTTTTTTATGTGGTATATGTGTCCAGTGGTCTATTTACAGCTTCCCTGTCAGCCTCGAGGTGGCTCTGTGTCTTTGTGAGCATTTAGGGGGTGGTTGGAGACATCAACTACTGAATTGTCGGGTAATATAGCCGCCTAGTGTTGAATGTGACTGCTTCATGTCAATTCCACGTGTGGTCTTCTTCTTTGATGTCAAGAGTCTGAAAATTGTTTTTTATGTCCTAGATGAAGAAGTGGAGGATATGTACCTTGTGGATTTCACACAGAAGATCATAGACAAACGCAAAGAAATGGAAGAGCTTGGTGCCAATAGAGATTATAGAAAGACAGAAAGAGATGATGATGAAGAAACCGTTTCTGAAAAAGATATCCCTCCTCCCCAGGATCCCAGTGAAGAATGGTTGGTGATATTATGCCATTTGGTCATGTTAACATTGTCAAACTTGCGTTTAGTTTTTGAGAGTTATGTTGTTTGGTTGATATCAAGCCATTTCTCTCTATCCTTAAATATTTATTTATTTACTATTTATTTATTTTTGCTGTGCTGGGTCTTAGTTGTGGCATGTGGGCTCTTTGTTGAGGCATGCAGGCTCTTTAGTTGTGGCGTGCAGACTTCTTAGTTGCAGCATGTGAACTCTTAGTTGCGGCATGCATGAGGGATTTAGTTCCCTGACCAGGGATTGAACATGGGCCCCCTGCATTGGGAGTGCTGAGTCTTACCCACTGGACCACCAGGGAAGTCCCAGTCTCTCTCTCTTTTTTTTCTTTTTTTGGCTGCATTGGGTCTTCATTGCTGTGCGTGGGCTTCCTCTAGTTGCAGTGAGCAGGGGCTGCTCTTCGTTGCGGTGCGCGGGCTCTAGGCATGCGGGCTTAGTAGTTGCGGCTCGCGGGCTCTAGAGCACAGGCTCAGTAGCTGTGGCACACGGGCTTATTTGCTCCGTGGCGTGTGGGAGCTTCCCGGACCACGGCTCAAACCTATGCCCCCTGCATTGGCAGGTGGATTCTTAACCATTGTGCCACCAAGGGAGTCCCTTTCTCTCTGTTCTTAATCAGTTTTCTTTCTTTAGAGACTCCACTTTAAATAGGATTGGATTTATAGGTATAGAAGGAGTAGCTCCAATAAGGAAATAATTACAAATAGACTGAACTCCTGCCATGTGCCAGGCACTGTGCCAGGTACGGAGGCATTGATAGGCCTGTTTCATTGATGTGAAAAAGTTGTTTAGGCAGAAGAATGTTCCTTTGTTACCCATGCTACCTTACCCATGTCCTTATTCGGGCATCATGGAGAGTCATCACGTAGATAGTGTTATCTCTATTTCCAGTGAAAAGAGGCTGGCAGAGCTGATCCAGTGAGCCTTACTCTGGCTGTGACATTTTCTGGCAGTGTGGTCTAGGCGTCATGACCTGGATCTGGACAGCAGTAGCTCTGCCTTTCACTTGTGATATGGTTGTGATCAAGTTCCTACCCTCTCTAAGCTTCAGCTTCCTCATCTGTAGAACAGGGATGGTGATGCCTAGTAGGTGAATGATGGGGAAACTAAACTAGTCTTTTCTTTACAAAGAGACCAGAATGAAAATTCCATTATGATTTTTTGTACCTAAGACATTGTTTAGAAACTTGTTCAAAAGGGCTTGAAATTGCATGGAGATGCACTGATGCTGTGTCCTGGGAGCAACCCTGCCTGTTCCCCTCCTGCTGGTGCAGAGCCCACCGCTCCCCCACTTCAAGGCTCAAATGTCCTCTTTACGGGGGCGTTTGTTACGAACGGCTTAGGATTGTTGGCAGCACTCATTGACCTCTTGTCAGCCATTGCCCCTGTGGGCAGGAGTCATTTATGAGTGAGGAGAGCAGTCTTCACTGCTTGGGAACACAGAGAACGTGCACCTTCATGCTGTGGAGGGGTCTTCTTACCTACCTTCTAAAACACTTATATTTGGGGTGGGCTAAGTGGCCACACACTTGCTATAGCAACCAGAAGAGGAGCCTGTATGATGCCATCCCTTCTGTCATGCTTCTCTTCATCATTTCTAGTCTAAGTGGTTTCTCCCTCATCTCAACTCTGGTAGCACTTAAACATACTTTCTGCTCCTTTGGGTCTTACCTTTTATTTATATTGACACATAACTGGCCTCATTACCAGAAGAAGATTGAGGCAAACTTCTGGTACTTTTTACACCCTGCCTGCTCCTGTTAGGAGTGTTTCATGAGCGTGTGCCCTAACTTCCCCCTAGAGCCCTGTGAAGAGGGTATGACTCCGAGCCCTCCTGTGTCCCCCCTTGTACCTCGAGTAATTGTTTCTCTGAGAGCTTGCTCAGTGATTGCTGATTACATGGGGCAGTTGCTGGCTGCTGTTCTGCCACTTCTTTTTGATGGGATCTGAATGTTTTGGAGGCCTTCTCCAGAGACAGAATGGCCTGTGATTGCTTTTCATAGGAGAAAGCTCATCTCCTTTGAAAGGTTTAATGTCTTTTTTTTCCCCCTCATATTAATGCCTGTATGATTACAATCAATTTGTTACTGATTTGAAGAGTTTGGAGGGCAATTGAAGGTGTCACATGCCACCATATGGTGAAGGAAGATGCACTGCAGGCAGTTCTGACACTTTTTTTGTTTTTAAATTAGGTTCCAGAATTGTAACTGCTTGTAAAATCCTTTAAGTAGTTAAGTTCCAGGTGGTGGAAAATCTTTCCACAAAAATACTGTAAATAACTACTCAGACCATCTGGCTCAATGTTTTTTGTTCTCCATTCATAGAAGAAGAAAAAAGGAAAAGAAGAAAAGGGAGAAAGAACCTGCTCTCTGCTGTTGGAGGTTTTATTTCTGTGGTCATCAGCTTTAGGACTATAGTTCTGGATTCCCAAACATTCAGTTTTTAAATCATAGGCTGACAGTTGGAATCGGCAGGTGTGAGACAAAAGAAAAGGCTAACAAAAGCAAAGCCACATGCATGGAAATCTGACCTTGAGTTGGTCCAGCAGCAGTGCTGGCCCTTCTGTGCTTTCTTCAGCCTCCTGCCAAAGGCTGTGAGGGAGTCCTTGCCCATAATTTAAAAAATTAAAAATGTTTTGCATCATAATGCAAATGAAGTGTTACTCATGAAAACCTGCCCTTTTCCTGTATGGGGGAGTCTCAGTATTTCACTGGCCTTGCTGGCTGCCTGGCTCCCCTGCCTCATACCTGGACAAAGGTACTTGGGGCCAGGATGAGGAAAGAGGAACAGGGGTGAAAGATAAGACTGGCCCACTGCTGAGGTGCTTCTTTGGTATAAAATGTGTGTTGCTTGGCTTCCTCCTAGTCAAAAAGAGTCTCTCAAAATACTTATATTAAGAAAGTTCTAATTCATTGGGAAGAATTGTACCAATTTGAAGAAATACAGGAAAGAATAAAAAGTCAAATTTGGGAAGACTGTAAGGAAGTGAGCAAGTTGAGAATATGGTACGGAGCAAAGTTATTATGATGCTGATAAAATATTTGGAATTGTTTAAACCAAATTAAAGTAAGTTCTGAGATGCTGCAGCAGGGGTCTTTGTGGCGTATTTGTCTTGAGGTCAGAGATGTACATGATCATTTTCTACAGTTTCTAAAACTAAGATTTAATAAAGGGCTCAATGAACTTACTGTGTGTCAACTTTTAACTTTGAAAAACATGTTCTTATCAATGGTAGTGGTCTCTCAGGTTGAGGGTTTTTCTTGGTGATGGGGCCTAAATTAACTTTTTACTGTGCACCAACTTCCTAACTTACGGAACCATATGTCATGTACAGTTTTCCACATCTTTTCACTTTTATTTCAGGGTGGATTATGTGGATTCTTTAGGGCGATCCCGGCGCTGTATGAGAAAGGATTTGCCACATCTGCTGGAAATGGATAAAAATCTCCAGGGGAGGCTGTAAGTGTGTGACATGCAAAGCTTTGCCCATGACATGCAGACACGGGGATTGTTTTGTGCGCAAGGCTGTTTTTAGTTTATTTTCTTTGGTGCTCTGCTGTAAGAGTATTTTTTTAATGTATAAGAATATTAGTGGAAGCACTTTTTTGGGGTTAGCATACACATACACACATAGTCCACACTCAGGGAACAACCTGAGTGGTTGATCATCCAGATTGTGTAGCTACTAAAAGGGATGAGTTAGAGCCTATCTGTTTACTTGGAAGGATGTCTGCCTACAGAGTAACAAATAGAGAATGAGCCCAGACCAAGCCAACAAACAAACCACTGCGGAGAAAGTGTTTAAGAATATACTCTTGGTTATCCCACAGCAGGTGGGGGCAGGGAGGCAGTTAGCTTAACTTTTTGTTTATACACCTTTGCATTTTGAAGTAAGGGCTTTATGGCTAGAATTTTTTCTGCGGTGCCTAAGACACACCCAAGAGGTAACTTGCTAAAACATCCCAGGGAATAAAATTCTAACCAAGGGCAGCTGTTGTGTGGAAAGTGTTGGGAGAAGCTCCACCTTGTCCACATCATCCAGGTTCAGGTAGGCCTGGGCTTGGCACAGGGAAGAAAGTGCAGAAGCCCTGAGCCACCTGGCAGGACATGAGGTCCTGCACGGGAGACCGTCCACAGGAGGCCCATAGTTCCTCCTCTCTGCCTCTCCTGCCCCCTCCATTCAGCCCAAGACCAGGGTGGGAAGGAAAGTAATTTGTCTGAGTGGTGAGGCAAGATTTCATTATGCTAATGTAACATGTTGCTTGCTTCGATTAAAGAAAGGTGAAAATAGTTTTTGCAGGTTCCCAGTGGTATTGTGGGTCAGAAGCCTCTGTAAGGAACTGTCTTCTTCATAACTAGAGTTACTCATCCGTGATCGCGCTCCTGAACCGAAGCATTGCTGTGTCACAACTCTTATCTAAGATGGTTTTTGCTCGATTTTCCTAGTTTCGTTAGTCCTGCAAATGAAAAAACCTTACTATCTGAAGATATGAGAAAAGAACTCCAGCGCCAGCAATGGGAGGAAGAAGAGAGGGAGTCCCTGAGAAGACCAATGGGGCCCGTACATTACGAAGACATTCGTGAAAATGGTATAGTCATCTGGCAGCTTTTTTTTTTTTTTAATTTATTTATTTTTGGCCGCATTGGGTCTTTGTTGCTGTGCACGGGCTTTCTCTAGTTGCGGCGAGCGGGCGCCACTCTTCGTTGTGGTGCACGGGCTTCTCATTGTGGTGGCTTCTCTTGTTGCAGAGCACGGGCTCTAGGCGTATGGGCTCAGTAGTTGTGGTACACGGGCTTAGTTGCTCCGTGGCATGTGGGATCTTCCCAGACCAGGACTCGAACCTGTGTTCCCTTCATTGGCAGGCGGATTCTTAGCACTGCGCCACCAGGGAAGCCCCCATCTGGCAGCTTTTTTAAATCATTTTTTTATCTTGAACAAATGACAAGCATAAAAGGAAGTATTCGTGAAGCAGCAGCTCTTATGTGGAAATAAAAGATTCTGCTTTCGGAATTGAAAATACCCCTTTTTTCACTTCATAGCCTAAAAATATTCATGTTGGGAGTATCTTCCTAACAGGGGATCTGTTAATCCGAGTTTGCTCCCCAAGAGAAGTGGAGACAGCCTATGACTAAAACGTTAATGAATATTTGTCACTTGGCAAACAGGATGGAAACAACTTCTAACTTTTGTTTTAGCTGCTTCTTAGAAAAAACAAAACAAAATGTGTGAGACATCATTGTGTTACTTTTTGCTTTGGTAGGAATTTGGTCTGAATTTAATTCACTGATCAGGGAAATGTAACCTTTTGGATAATTTTGACTTATTTCAGAGGCCCGGCAACTTGGTGTTGGATACTTTGCCTTTGCCCGAGATAAAGAGTTGAGAAACAAGCAGATGAAAACTTTAGAAATGCTGCGTGAGCAGGTACAAATTAAACTCAATTGATGTTAAGGATTTGAGCGGTTGGGTTTCTTGTTGTACCGTACTGCAAAGCAATCTAGTAAATTAATTAGAAATTTACATTGCTATTCAGAATGCAATTATCGGTTTCATAAAGGTAATTGCGATATTATTTTGGTGTTTCAGACTTTAAGATTATAGTTGTTCAAAAGTAACTTGTATAACTTTGATGTTTTAAACTTGGTTTCAAATATGGCACTTTTGGAGCGGCCTGGGTGAGAAAATAGAAAGTTATTAGAGGGTGGTTAAGGAGTAGGACAGAATTTTCTTGAATGGTAAGCCTTCCAGGATACTCTGAACTCGTACTAAACTTCAGAAGACATCAGAGGGCTTGTGTAAGAGGACTTAACGGGTCTTCATGTTGAAGATCTCACGGATGGCTTCTTAGAGGTGGCATGAAAATCAATTAGTCTATTTTTAGAATAAAATTAATTATTTCATCCTTTTCAACAGAAATATTGTGAATACGCTAATCATTTTCTAATTTTCTGTTCAGACAACAGATCAGAGAACAAAACGAGAAAATATAAAGGAAAAGAGAAAGGCTATGTTAGAAGCAAGACTTGCCAAACTCCGACAAAAAAAGATGAAAACATCTAAAGAGGATGGAGCAGAGGAAGAAGTTAGAGGTATATCTTGGCTCGTGTTTCTAAACCACAAAAGGAAAAATTTTAGTTCAGTTGATGTCTCAATAATAGGACTGGCAATGTGGAAATCAGCCATCTAGTTTTATTCTCTAAGCAAGCAGTGCACCTTGGAGATACTGCCAGGAACAGTTTTTATAACCAAAGTGGCGTGGAATTACACTCCAAAGAAAATTTCAGGCTGTAGACAAGGGTATTAGCAGTACATTGTGTTGTTTCATAGAACAGCATGGTTTAGTAACTGAGACTTAGGAGTAAAATACCTAAGTAAAATACTTAAAAGGTATTTTAGGATAAAATTTAGTTGTGCACGTACATGTTTTAGACCTATTTTCATTTGCTATGGCTGCAGTTTTTGTTGATTATTATAAAGTAATGTATTTTAAAGAAGACATGCATTCAGAAAGTAATAAAATAAAGGATTTACAAATATGGGTATAGACAGCTTACCAAGGGACTGTTGAAATGCTGGGAGCACCGTTCAGTACTGTGGTCAGACTTGCTCACTGTGAGAGTTATGCTAGACTGGGATAAACTCCCCAACAGAGACACTGCAGAGACTGGCTCAAACCAGGTGGACGTCTGCTTCTCTAGTTTAACACCTCAGAGGTGGTGGGTGTCCAGGGCAGGTAGTAGCTCTGCCCTGTACGGGTATAGAATGGGTATAAAGTGGGAATACCAGTCCTGACTTTATTAGGGTTATTACAGGGTTAAGTGAACTATTGTATACAAAATACTTAGCCCACTGCCTGGCACATGATAGATGCTCAATAAATACCGGTTATTGTTTGTACTCTCAGGATGAGCATGTTCTATTTAATTTTTAAAAGTAGTTTTAAGCTTTATTATAATGAAGTCTTATTCCATTGCCAAAAATAGATGGAGATGTTATTGGGCCATTGCCACCAGAACCAGAGGCCATGCCAGCTCCTCATACAGCTGTCCAGAGTAGCAAAGTCGAAGTCATCGTTCAGGAGAGGAAGGATACCCGGCCTGGGGTGCCACACATCCGGGAGTGGGACAGAGGAAAAGGTAAGGGGGTCAGTTCTCCTGAACAGAGTGTGATTCTGGTGAGTCTTACTGGTCCTTGGAAGCTTAAGGAATTCTCCACATCGTTGAACTTGTTTCTTCTCAATACCCAGGAGCATTAGACAGTGTGATTATAAAAGACCAGGGTCTACAAGGCATCATGCCTAAAGGATGAGTTTCTTTTTTTTTTTTTTGAGAAGCACTTGGGGGAAGGTTTCTGAAATTCCCGCTGCCCCCATGTGGTCTTACAGCTTTGGGATGCTGGTTTTTTTTGTTTTTTGTTTTTAATTTTTGGCTGCTTTGGGTCTTCATTGCTGCGCGGCTCTCTCAAGTTGCAGTGAGTGGGGATACTCTTCATTGCGGTGTATGGGCTTCTCATTGAAGTGGCTTCTCTTGTTGTGGAGCATGGGCTCTAGGCACGCGGGCTTCAGTAGTTGTGGTGCGTGGGCTCAGTAGTTGTGGCTCGCAGGATTTAGAGTGCAGGCTCAGTAGTTGTGGCGCATGGGCTTAGTTGCTTCGCGGCATGTGGGATCTTCCTGGACCAGGGCTCGAACCTGTGTTCCCTGCATTGGCAGGTGGATTCTTAACCACTGCGCCACCAGGGAAGCCCCTGGGATGCTGTTTTTCAGGAACCAGTTTTTAAAACCTTATGAAGGTTTGGTACTTTAATGTATTCCGTGTTTTTAGCAGTCTCTTTTATGTTCAGTTGAAAACAGTCTGTGTCCCAGTGTATTAACTCGGATTTACATATGGTTCCATTGGGTTATGCAGAATTGTCTGTAAATTTTTTCTGTAAATACACCACGGTCCCTACAGCAGCCTCTCTTTGGGAGAAGATTCTGGTTTATGTCTTTTTGAAAAAGATCATTTCAGTGGTACATTAGCGTGAATTGTTGGAACTGATGAGATCCACGACTAAAGTAAAAGATATGCAGATGGGTGAGTGCCTTTGGTTAGTGCTACTGTTAGAAATAGAGATGGAATACCAAGATAGATCTGGACAGGTGCCTTTTGTGTCTTCTAAAACTCAATAAAAGACAAAACTTGTGTTTTGCTATGAAGTACCTGTAACATCATGTCAAGCAAATGATTTAAGTGCTTGATTTTTTATGTTTGTCTCTCACATGTAATTTTAGTACTTTTTTGGCATTGTCTCTAGAGCCTGCCAGCCTTCTTTCTCCACAGAATCTTCCTTGAACCTTTCTCCACATGGAAGTTCTCACTCCTTTTTCTTAGCCTGGTTCCTTATCCTTTGTAGGCATCGCATATACCTTGTATTATAGTTCTGTTATTACTGTCCTTGTTCTCCAGAGAATTTAAGGTGGCTTTTAAGAAATATATACAATAATTAAAAAGTAATAACAATAAACATTCAATGATTCAATCATCAGTTCTAATAATACTCTTTCTTATTTTTACTAGACTTTTCCTTTGGGTATTGGTTGAAGAGGCAATCAGATCTCCGGGCTGAGAGAGACCCTGAGTTTGCCCCACCATCGAATTACTTTGTGGACCAAAAAAGAACTGGTTCTCTGAGTAGCCAGGCATGGAACAGACCTGCACCTGCACAGAGTGACCCGGGGCAGCACTCTGGCCAGAGCCCTGACCCCAGCTCTTCACATACATCATCCACTCCAGCCCCCAGCGGCCCACCACAAGCCCAGGCGGTCACTTTTGAAACTCTGGATGATATGATTTCATACTATAAACAAGTGACATGAACTTAAAAACACTATAACTTGGGTCTGTACTGTTGATGGTGCCTTCCTCTCCCAGAGCAGAGAAAATAACTTAACTTTAGGGACTGAACTGTAACTTTCTCTTCCTGTCTTTTCCCTGAAGATCCAGACTTCAGGCTGTATTTGTCAGCAAGGAAGAAAGTGAATGGTACTGTGGGAACTCTGGCCACTTAGCTGTTCATTTCATTCTCATTGGTATGGAGATACCAGTTCATCTGGATTTACATGTGAGCTGAGGTAGAGTAAACATACTCTGTAGTACTTGATACTAAGGTGTTTGCAATCCTGTCTGCTTCATACCCACTCCCAGGACTTATTCATATTTAAGGGTTCCACTCCTTTCCTTTTGCCAGTACTAGCTTGTAGATGTCTTTGTTCCAAGCATTCAGCTTCCAGGTCATTTGGTGGAACATCTGTCAGGAAGAATTTTAGCCTGTCAAATGATGGCACATGAGGGTACACTGGGAGGCAAAGTGATCTAGTCTCCAGGAGGACCCTGACACTAATGGAGAATTAAGCATATCATTTGAAATGATCAAGAAGACCAGGGAGGACTTCACAGTCCAGAAAGGTAGACATTGATGTCACTTGCTCTTAATATCACTCCTTTTTGAGTGGCGATTATCACAGCCACGCTTAGTGGGCGTTCATTAAGTGTGTATTGAGTGATGGGCACATGTGGAGGTTGCTGGGCATGGTAAGAGCTGTGCTCCTTAGCCACCAGGGTTGGATTTTCATCTCCGCCTGCCTCCCTGGTTCTCCCGCTCTGGGCCCTGATCTCTCTTGGGAGCTGAGTCATCTCAGCCTGGGTAGGATGGACTTGCGCTGGAGTGAGGGACAGCAAGGTCCTTTTGTCTTTACTAACAAGTGGGTGAGCAGAACTCCAGAAGGACTTCCTGTGCCTGAGTACCATTCCCGTCCTCTGCCTACTACACCTCAATGTCCTCTTCACAGCTGCAGACGAGCAGTAGAAGTTGACCACCAGGTCCACAGGGCTGTTACAGCTGCCTCCCAGGCCAGTGAGTCTTGTAAGAAGGTGTTAGAGCAAGTCCTCGAAGCACCTGCTGGAGCCTGTGGTCTCTGTTCCCACAGCACAGTGGTGTTGATGGGAGCACCCCCGTTCTCATTATGGATTGCAAGCTGGAGCACAGAGAGGGTCCGTGATTCGTCACCTGATATCTAAGTGGCAGATTGTTTAGGTGCATGTTTGCTTCAGACTCATGTTTTCTTCAGCACCCTCTGCTCTTAGTCTTCTGCCCCAGTATTGAGCAGTAATAGACAAAATTCCAGATTCTTGCAAACTTAACCTCTGAAGTCCAGATCAAGGGTGGAGTTGCGAGACCTATTAAATGGTCATTTTGTCAGCCTGATCAGGCAAATATCTCTCCTAACAAAAATGAAAACCAACTGGCCCAGCTGCCTTTTTCTGCAGAAATTGACAAACTCATCCTAAAATTCATACGGAATTGTAAGGGACCCAGAATATCAAATATTCAAAACAATTTTGAATAAGAACGAAGTTGGGGGACTCACTTCCTGATTTCAAGACTTACTACAAAGCTACAGGGATCAAAACAATGTGGTCCTGGACTTCCCTGGTGGTACAGTGGTTAAGAATCCGCCTGCCAATGCAGGGGACATGGGTTCGAGCCCTGATCCGGGAAGATCCCACATGCCGCGGAGCAACTAAGCCCATGCACCACAACTACTGAGTCTGCACTCCAGAGCCCGGGCCCCTAGAGCGCATGCTCTGCAACAAGAGAAGCCACCACAATGAGAAGCCTGCACACCACAACTAGAGAAAGCCTGCGTGCAGCAATGAAGATCTAACGCAGCCAAAAATATATAAATAAATAAATTTATAAAAAAACAATGTGGTACTGACATATTGATAAATCACTGAAACAGAGTTGAGAGTCCAGAAATAAACCCATACATCTATGGTCACTTAATTTTTTGACGGTGCCAAAATCATCCAGTAGGGAAAGAACAGTCTTCTACAGATGGTTCTGAGACAGCTGACTCGCCACATGCAAAACAATGGACTTGGACCCATACGTCTCACCACATAAAAAACAAAAGCACCTCAAAATGGACCAAAGGCTTAAATGTAAAAGTGTAAAACCAACTGAAACAGCTTGTAGGACAAAAGGAGAGGAGACAAAAAGAAAAATTGGAATACTAAAAGGAAAAAACAATTATTAGATATCCTAGAATCATAAGGAAAAATAGAAGAGAAGGTGAATAATAGACGAGAAAGATGGGAAGAGGTTGTGTTTATAAGGTAGAGCAGAAGGTCTCGAGAGGCATAGTGTAGAGAAGGGATGGGAAGACTAGGCAGGCAGCAACAAGCGCATGAGTATAGGAGACAATGGTCACGGAAGGGGCCCCCAAATAACCTTTTGTCCTTGCACCCACGTTGGACGGCACCCACGTTGAACGGCAGAGCAGTCTGTGCATGTTGGCTCAGGGTCACTGTCGACTAATAACTGTAAGTTGGATATTCTCTAGGATTTCAAAGACTGTATAAGCCTTTTTCTAATCTCGCTTTAACAGCATATGTTGAGTGTTCTATGAGCCCAGTTGTTTTATCCTCTTCCATTTCAGACTCAGGGTCCTTCAGCGTTAACACAATTCCAGTTTTAGTGTTTCTTGTGGGCCTGTTTTGTAGGAGTGTGTCCAGCAGATGGCACTGGAGTTCTTAGGCTGCAGACCTGTGCTCTGGTAGCACTGCCCAGTAGAAATGAGGTGTAAGCCGGGTGTGTCAGTTTCAGTTTACATTTAAAAAGTGAAATTAATTTTGTGGTATACAGTCATCCCTCTGTATGTGCCAGGACCTACCATGGAAACCAAAATCCGTGGATGCTCAAGTTCCACAGGCGGCCCTCTGTATCCACAGTTCTGTATCTGTGGTTTCAACCAACTGTGTATCCTGTAGTGCTGTAGTAGTAGTGAAAGATACGCGCATACGTGGACCCTCACAGTTCAAACCCATGTTGTTCAGGGGTCAACTATTGAATCCAGTATATCCAAAATATTTCAACATTTAATCAATATACAAAATGATTAATGGGATATTTTGCATTTCTTTTCACACCAAGTCTTCAAAATCTACTGTGTATCCACTTACGGCCCATCTTAATTCAGATGCTAAATTTTCATCAGGAATACTTGATCTGTATTTAGATTTCATAAAATAAACATTTGAAATTAGATTCACATACCCAGGTTCATCCAAACATACTGAAAACATTTAAGAGTTTGCCAATAACTGAATTGATTATCAAGTTTTAAATTTAATGTAGTTCCTTAGTCATATTACACCACATTTCAGATGCTCAAAAGACACAAGTCTAGTGCTGCTGAATGCACAGCACAACTCTAAATGATCTGTTTTTACATGTTTTGTGGTCTGACTGTACATAACTCTCCTGTTAGTAACTAAAGGATTGGCAAACACATCTCTTCCAAGCATATATTAAGCATTCACGCTCCTCCTATGGCTTGTTTGACTTGGGAGCCAGCAGTGCTGAAATCTTCTATCGGAAAGCATGACCACACCTCATTCGTGGCATTGTGGAGCTAAGCGAAATGTTTTGGATCAGAAATTGCTTTGAATTATTTGTTTTCATTGTAATCTTTTCTCCAGGCCTTTGTGTGTTTTGATACAGTTCGTTTGAATTGGCTAAATAAATCATTTTGTTTGCTTGCAAAATTCCCAAAGGAGAAACTTTAAATCCATATACATGAGATTCCTGCTATGTTTAGCGGTGCATTTGCTGAAGACTTGTGGGATAATTTATTTCCTCTTAAAGCCATAGTGCAGCCTGGGAGATGGCTATCAGCTGACCTTTTTGTGACACACAGATGAGGCAGTAGAATTTAGAATTTGGAATGGACGTGGGTACTGGTCTTTACAGTTAATACAACACAGAATAGCCACGCCATATGTGTTTAATTTTTTTTCAGCCAGTGAATTGAACTAAGTCAGTTATACGTCAGGCAGTTCCTGTAAAAAACTATATGGCTAAGGTTAGTCGTGATAATTGAAAAGAATTTGTTAACCTCCTGAAAACCATGAGAGAAAATGAAACTCCCGTGGTCCTGGCACCTGCCCTGCTGGCTGGTAGGTGGTGAGGCATTTGCTGGTGTGGACCCGGACATTGGCTTAACGTTCAGAGCATGTGGGGGGGGCGGGTCAGAGTGGGGAGAACGGTGGGATGGTGTAGATCATTGTCTAGGAAGATGGGAAAACCAGAACAATCGAAAGAAACAGGGTGTTTTAGTGAAAACCTGTCACCCAGGCTGAGTATTGATCTCCTGTTACTGTTTCTCGGTAAATCCCAGCTGTTCGTGTAACCATGCCCAGTAAATGTACGTCTGTCCAGTGATGGGAGTGGTCACAAATATTACTTGTTTTCTACCCTCCATTTAAACAGCATCTTTCCCTGCTACATTTCTAACTGCCATGTTCTCTCTAACTCTAAGCTCACCTGCTAGGTGGTGGTTTTGCTCCGTTGTAAAAACCTTCCCTGGGGTACGATGTGTTCTGTTTCTATTTGGTCATTATCAGCAAGTAAGCTTCCCTGAGCTTGAACACGGGTGTAGCTCTTGACCTCTCAGTCCCCACACCACTCCTCTGCACAGACAGTCTCGGTTTTTCAGGGTTGATATGGAAACCAGGAAATACAAGAATGGGCCCTGCTCCCAGCCCAGGTCTCCCAGGTCACAAGCCTGTCTGAGAACATGCTGCTTTCTTTTCAGGGGCCCTTGTTTGTTGTCTTCTTTCCTAAAGTGTCATCTTTACCTTAAAACTGAAAGACTTTGTATCTCTGCTTCCAATTATGATCAGCATAGGTGTTTATGGGATGTGTAATCAATGTAGACCTACCATTTGTGTGGTTTTTTTTAATTTAACATTTCTCAAAACTGAGTGCAAGTTATTTTTTTGCTGCCTAATACTTCATATTAATCTGCATCGTTGTCAAACAGTTCCTCAGTTGTTGGCTGGCTACGTTATTTCACTGTTAGGAATGAAGTGGCTATAAGCATCTTTTTGTTTGGTTTGACCACATTTGAAGAACTATCTTCCCTTCTCCTTTTAAAACTGTTCCCTTGGGCATTACTTTCAGAACTAAAATCACTGGGTCAAAGCGTTGATCATTTTTTGTCTCTCCATGAGTCTTGCCGGGAGACTCATCTTAATGGCCCTTTGGTGCCACAGTGGATCCCCCTGGTGGAGGATGCAGGTGGTTTGCAAGTGGATTCAACTCGAGGAAGAGCGGTGACTGAGGTTGCAGTCTCGAGAGCAAACCTTGCTGGGCAGCAGGCAGTTAAGCTTGATTGTAATGCACATGACCCCCCTCTCCTTCCTCTCAGATCCACTCCTCTCCATAGCTCAGCCCTTCTTCCTCTCATCTGCTAGAGAATTCAAGCTGTCCAGAACGTTCTTTATATATTGAATGGAGAGGACAGCGTCTATTAGTTTTCTAATTCCATTTCCACCTCTTTCATGCATCAGGTGTGGGCTTGTTCTCTTGCCTGTCCCAGCCTGAAGCTGCGCTTACTCACAGATGGCAGTCACACGGTTACATCTGGCCCGCTCACTGTCCTTACCAAAAGCGTTTTGGTTAAAACCAGAGAGAGCCGGAGACTAGAGAAAATAGCAAAGAAAATCAGGACCAGATTACTTGAGGGAGCACAGTTTAATTTTGGTTTTAAATATACAGCTGGATACAACTTCTACCCAAAAATGGATTCTTGAATCAGTGCCAGTATGAGAAGGAAGCATGCCCTTTTCTCTTTTTCAAAGCCATGCCTGAATTTCCCCCTCAGCTTCCTTCTTCGTTGGGTGCCCTTGATTTTCCCAAAGCCTGTTTAGAAATTTCCCACTTTTCACCCTTGTTCTGCTTGCGCCCCACGGTGTACCCCTGGGAGTTTGCTGGGTCTGTGCCTTTTGAAGTACTCTTTCAGGTGCATAGGCTGGAAATTGCTTTTTTACTGTAGGCAGAAATTGGGGTGCTGTGGGTACAGCTCTCCTCCTTGGCTAATCCCACTGCAGTCGTATTTCTCACACTCCTTCCCAACACACTGCTGGCCCGTGGGAGGAGCGCCCTACAATATAGATGCCACCTCTGCTAGCAGTCCTGTGGTTTCCCATCTGCAAGATGAAGTCAGTGTTCAGCGGTTTACACCAGCTCCTCTCAGTAGGCTGCTGCCCACCCCTCCTACACATCCCCCCGCCCCCCCCAAGTAACCTGTAGCATCCTCAAGTTACTTGCAGTTCCCCAAACTTGCCAGGCAATTTAGAGCCTCCAACCTGAGCAAGCGCTGTTCTCATCACCTGGAGTGCTCTTCCTGTCCTTGTTCACTAGTCACCTACTTCTGAACCAGTTTCTGACATTTCCGTTGCACAGCCTTCTTCAACCACTTCAAATGATTATCTTTTTCTGCTTAGCATTCATTGAGCACTTACCTCTTTCAGGCGTTGTGCCAATCCTTAACACATATGCCCTCATTTAGTCCTCACAGTCCTGGGAGGCAGGGCCTAGTGTCCACAAGTGCGAGGCTCGAGGTCACATGGCCTGAGTTCTTAGCCGCCCGGTGACACTGCCTTTTCTGGATTTCCCTCTGCCTGGCAGAGAGCACTCAGACTTGGCACAGTAGCCTGTGTGCGTGTGCACTCCTCCCCTCATCTCTGTCCTGCCCCCAAGAGGAGACAGCCCGCAAAACTTTGAAGATGTTGGAATGAGGGTCGTCATTTTTCATATCCTTTATAAACTCCTTCCATGCTCTTTTTATTTCTTTGTGGGAGTTGTTAATTGAAACTTTGTTTATAGCCGTCTACATGGGCCTATTGGGCTATCTGTCGGATTTTCATGCTATAAGCATTTTTCACTTTCTGGCATGTGGCAGCTTACTTGGTGTCTTAGTGTCGTGGAGGCTGTAAAAGGGGGAGAAGACGTGATGCTTGCCCTCTGTTTGCAGAGACCACATGAGATGCAACTAGCAATTAAAGACAATACATTGAGTACTTTCACTGAGTATATGATTACATAGCATGCAAAATCTTTGGCATGGCATACAAGGCCCTTCACGATTTGTAGCTTTGTCTGGTACTTTCCCATAGAGCCCGAAGGCCCCAGCCATACTGATGTGTTTTGTGGTTCCCTGAACCTGCCATGCTTTAAATGTCTCTGTTCCTTTGCACATACTCTTCTTTTTACCAAGAATGCCTTCTCCCTCCTACCTGCCTGGTGACTTCTTATTCATCTTCTATGACAGCCTTCAGTGCAGCTTCTTTTAGACTTTTGGCTTTGGGTTTTCATGGCCTTTGTATATTTTTTTGGCAGTGTGACCCTTATATCAATTTTGTAAGTCTGTTTTGCCTGTTGAACATTGAGCTACTTGAGGGCAAGGCCTGTGTCTCAGTGATGGAAAAATGAATGAGTGACAATGAAAATTAGATATACGGAAAGGAGGGAGTGATGCTGTTCCCACACGGCTGGTTGTCTGTCAGGAATCACATTTGGCTGCAGGAACAGAGATCTGAATAAAGGGACTTAAAGAGATGAGGGGTTCATTCTCTCAGGTGAAACAAGTTTGGAGGCAGGTGGTTAAGTGCCGGTGTGTGGGTGCCACAATGTCAGCAGGAGTCCAGGCTCTGTGCCTCTGCTCGGCCACCTTTCATGCATGGCTTCCCTCCTCAAGGTAACCTCATGGCTCCATATGGCTGCCAGAGTTACAGCCATCTCATCTATTCCAGACAAGAAGAAAGAGAAGGGCAGTGAGTAAAGAAAAAGTGTTCTCTCCATGCAGACAGACTTCTTGAAAAGATATCCAGGATCCCACCCAACAGCTCCACCTGCATCTCATAGAATGGAGTCACGTGGTCACCTCTAGCTGAGTTTTGCAGAGATAAATACATGGTAACAAATAGAGGTTATTTGTGCATTTAATTTAAAATGACATTTCTTTTAAAAAAAAACAGTTGTTCAATCTGAAAAGACTTTTCTCCAAAGAAGATATAAAAGTGGAAAAGTGGCCAATAAACACGTGAAAAGGTGGTCAACATCATTAGTCGTTAGGGAAGTGCAAATCAAAAACACAATGAGGTACCACTTCACACCCTCTAGGATGGCACTAAAATCAAAAAGACATAATAACAAGTGTTCACAAGGACATGGAGAAATTTAAAACCTCATACATTACAGGTTTTGTAAAAAGAACTGTAGAATGGTGCAGCTACTTTGGAAACCAGCCTGGGAGTTCCCGAAAATGTTAAACATTGAGTTATCATACGACCCAGCAATTCCATTCCTGGGTATCAACCCAAGAGAATGAAAGCATCCATTCACAGAAGAACTTGTACCTGAATGTTCCATCATAATAGCCAAAAAGTGGAAACAAGCGAAGTGTCCAAACGATACTGAATGGATCAACAAATGGTGGTCTTTCCATATAATGAAGTATATGAGTGAAGTACTCATACATGCTGTAACTTGGATGAACCTCAAAAACATGATGGTAAAAGAAGCCAGTCACAAAAGACCACATAGTGTGTGATTCCATTTATATGAAATGTCCAGAACAGGCAGATCTATAGAGGCACACAGCAGATTAGTCGTTGCCTGGGGGGAGGAGGAATGGAGAGTGAGTGCTAATGGGTTTTTTTGGGGGGTGATAAAAATGTTCTAAAATTAGATAGTGGTGATGGTTGCACAACTGTGACTATACTAAAAACCATTGTACACTTTAAAAAGGGTGAATTGTATGGTATGTGAATTACATCTCAATAAAGCTGTTTTAAAACCCAGCTTTTATCTGTTTGTAAGGCATATCTTCAAAATTAACCTCACAAGAAAGGAACTGGTAGGGGGTGGGGTGGGGTTCCTCAAACCAGTTAACATTTCAAGAATTGTATTCGTCTTCTCTTCATTTGAATCCTGGCTTTAAAACAGATCTGCCCTGCATGGTCAGGGTCAGATCCCTCTGGCTGGTTGCCCAGATGACCAAGATTCTGAGCGGTCTCTTTGTTCTGTAGACGTATCATTTCAAAAACGAACCTATTTTTCTGAGTCTCCAAAGCTGAGGAATAGAGATGCCAGGGAGTCAGCAAATACATGTAGAAAGCCAGTTTATCTGCAAACCAGCAGAATGTCTGAAGGGGTTGCTCTGTGGGACTCTTGTTCCTAGGAGATTTTTTTGCTGGTGGATGGGCAGTTCAGTTGGAAGCCCGTGAGGAAGTCGTGTTGTCTTTGGAAAGGTCTCTATGCCAAGAGTCTGCAGGCAGGCAACTCCTGACCAAGAGCTCTGTCTCTATAAGCCTTCGATTCCTCATCAGTGAAACCGGAAAGATAATAGCCTTTTCACACCAGGGCAGCCGCACTGTAAATGCTGAGGGTGTGCACCAGGGGCGCAGTTCTGGAATGGCAAATTTGGGGTGGCTCCAGAGGACACAGTTTGAAGAGTGAAAGAATGAGGATTGTCTGGCAGGAGAAGAGGGCCATGGACGTCATGGGGAGTGGTTGTCAGGATGGAAGGTGGTAGAACTGATGACTAGAAGGCTGCGGTAGCAGGAGTTGTCAGAAGTTCTAGATTTGAGGAGATGTGGTAAACGATATTAGTCGTTGGACTAAAAAAATTCCTCCTCCTCCTCCTTTCCCATTCGCCCTTGGATGTACATGTTGAATCCAGGCCCATCCTTGCGTTGCAACCAGGAGCTTCCATCCACATCACCTTCCCCCAGAAGGAACCAATGAAACATGTTTTTGTTTTTGCAGGTTTTTATTGAGAGACCACAAGCAGATCTTCCACCCTCAGATCTCTGACTACAGAAGGTGCGATGGAACATTTTTCCCTTCCCCATTCTTTTCCTTACTCCAGCCCAGGGTCTGTTTGGGGAACCTGCTCATCCCGAGGCCCCTCCCAAAGTGACTCACTAACGTGGTCTCTGACACATCCCCAGGAAGGGAAGTGAGGTGACGGGGGGCATCCCTTTGTGGGAGAGAGTGACCAATTATTTATCCTCCCGCATAGGATGCCCTGGCTCAATGACCTGTAAGGGCCATTTCAGCACTTCCGTTCCATCTGTCCCCAAGGCCTCACCTTAGGTGAGAACTTTGGCTCTCATTCAGCTCTCAGGGTGTCTGCCTCCTCACAGCTGAAGGTTCTTGTCTGAGATGGACAGTATTACCTAGTAGTATGTGTGCTCTAGGACCATGAATGACATCAAGACTAACCGAGAACTATACCAGCAATACACCGCCACGGACCCCAAGCTGCTGGCCCGCATCTCCAGGCTGCTCATCGTCTGCCAGAGTGAAGGCATTTCTGTACCCAAGGGCATCAGAAACATCTTTGAGTTTACCTGGGAGGAGCTGACCACTGACCCCATGATCCCTACCCCTTCTGAGATCCTGGGCCTGGAGATCAGCATTGGAGCCCCGCCCATGGTGCTTATGGAACCGGCCCCTGTGCAGGCCCCTGTCCAGAACAAGCCACCCCTGCCAGTGCTACCACTGCCGATGCTGCCCGCTTCCACTGGGCCGGCCAAATTCTCCACGCACTCTCCTACCCACGGCCAACGGGGGCCATCCAGCCAGGAGACCCTGCACAGATTCCAGAGGCAGTCTATCCACCTGCTGACCGAGCTCCTCACCCTGAAGATGAAGGCCATGCTGGAGTCCATGTCCAGTAAGTCAGCGAAGTCTGGCTCACCGGATCCTGGCTCATTTTTCTGGGCCTGGAAGGGTCTGGCCTGGGCATGTGTGTATGCGTCCACTGCACCCACCCCAGACAGGTCTACAAGAATGCTCCGTGAAAAGGTGGCAGCCAAGGGTCCGCTTTGCAACTCAGCTCCTTCCTGAGACCACCCCCAAGAATCATCCTTTCACCCCTCTCCGTTCTCCATTTTGTCCTCCCATCCCTCCAGCTTTGCTGAGCCCAGATTGAGAGGTTGGCCATGAGAACAGTGTGAGGTATTGAAAGGGGGAGTTTGTGGAAATGATGCCGAGGTAGAGAGAGGCAGCACCCAGGAGGAGGGGGTAAATCGGGAGGGCCAGTTGGTGGGTAGCAGGACAGAGCCAAGCAGAGCCAGAACCAGGAGAGTCGTGAGAACTGGGAGAACACCGTAGAAGAGAACTTTAAAGATTTCTCTTAATTACTCTGAGCCTTCTCCAGCATTAAAAAATCTTTTTCTTCCAGAAATTGGTTGTTTTGTAACAACAGGGCAATTTAGAATATCTGATCTACCATACAACTAGGACAAAAACTTCATTATTATACTTTTGATTAAAAAAATTAAAATAAAAAAATTGAAAGCAGCATCCCCTCTGTTCCACTCCAGATTCTTCCACAAACATCCCAGCCATGGGAGTGAACTCACCTTACCAGCTTGTCTACGAGTCCTCTACTGGCTGTCTGAGCTTTTCCCTCTCAACCGGAAGGGAAGTCAAGAAGAAAACAGGTAACAGTGATTCCCAGCAAGACCTTTTGACCTACCTTTGGTGGTGGGGGTGGGATGGGGAGGGGGATAGAAGATTTCCTGTGTAGGCTGATGAGATGATTTGATTTGGTTTTCTGATAGGAAGGATATATAGCTGCCCTGGCTGGAGACCCATTAGCTATTGACAGATTCTGTCCCATAAAAGGTGACATATCTCAACCCAGTCACTCCACTTTGCAGTCTCATCGTTTGAATGTTTACAAGTGCTCCATTTCTGTTAATGTGGTTCCTCTCACCTGGGGCAACACCCCTAGCAAACCCACATCTTCCACCTCCTATGTTATCCCATACTCACTCCCTCTTCTCAGAGAGAGACCTGTGTTACCCATACTCACCCAGCAAGTGGGGGAACCAGTAACTGAACGGACGTATTTGGATACCAAGCCTAACCACGTGTCCCCAGCTGGGTCAGTTTATGTGGGCAGAAAACAGACATAGAGGCCATTTCTTTTCTATTGCAGAAAACGCAGAGCAGAAGGAAAGGCTTAAAGGAAAGAACTGGTGGCGGGTGAGACCAAACAGGGTAGCAGTGACTGTGCAGCCAGAGCTTGGAGGAGAGATGAGTTGGGGCTGGAGAGGGCAGAGAAGGAACTTTCTCTCGTGGAACTTCCAGGGCCCCCAAGGCTGTGGTGATAGAGTGGTGGGGTAGGGGAGGGACTGTATTTGCAAAGTGGTGGTGGGAGGATCCACAGAAGTTTGGGATGCTCAAAGACTGTCCAGTGATTCCCACAGACACTGGAGGTAAGGCTAGAAGTTGAAAAGCTTGGATTTTATTCCTGAGCCCACCTCGGATTGCTATGAGATTTGCCTTCTTCCAGGCCTCACTCTCCATATCAAGTTGATTCTGTAGCCTTTCAGTCAAAGAACAAATGTTTATTGAACAATTGCTAGTTGTCAGTCACTGTTCTTTTTTTTGGTACGTGGGCCTCTCACTGTTGTGGCCTCTCCCATTGCGGAGCACAGGCTCCGGACGTACAGGCTCAGCGGCCATGGCTCACGGGCCCAGCCGCTCCGCGGCATGTGGGATCTTCCTGGACCAGGGCGCGAACCCGTGTCCCCTGCATCGGCAGGCGGGCTCTCAACCACTGCACCACCAGGGAAGCCCCAGTCACTGTTCTGAATGCTGTGGGTACATGTGTGGATTTTAAGACAAGGAACACCTTCCCTGATGGAGGTGACATCCTCAGACTCTTGTTTCCCCTGTTCCTTTACCTCTCATGACACATTTTCTGTCACTGTGAGCATCACTTCCAGCATCCCTCTTTATATGCTCCTGGTTTATCATATCTCCTCCTGAGCTGGCCCTAAATCAATGCAGTCACTTTGAGGGGAAACGAAGTATCCTCAGGACACCCAGTGATTTCATGATATTTTTCTTCCTAATGACCTCAGGGGTGATGCCTTGAGTAAGGTTGTTCCAAAACAAAAGTTACGTACGTCTGTTGGTCTCTTTGTCTATGTGGCTGTTTTCCTCTGCCACCCGAGGATGTGATTACCCCATGATGTTGCATCATTCTCACTAGGATGTTCAACGCTGGTGCATTTCTTATAGGTTCCTGATATTGTTTAGAAATTTTTCTCACACATGCGTGCTAGGATGGGTGGTTAACCTTCCCTAATAGTTTATAAGTAACCGTGTGTCCTAGCTTGCCCAGGAAAGTCCCAGTTTATGCTGTTGTCCTGGCATAACTATTAATTATACCCACTTTCACTCCAAAGTACCCTAGCTTAAAGAACATATTGTAGAGTCGTTGTGGTTTTAAGTCACTTTGGGTTTGGGACCTCTGCTATCTGTTCCATGTACACGTGCTGTCACACCTTGCCAGCTGGCCCCCTTTACAGTTCTAGGGTCATGCAGACTTGGAGCAGACAGGCTCCAGGAGTTGGACCTACTCCCTGAGCAGACAACAGCTATTTCAGGAGCATAGCCCAACTTAACAGGCAGAGAATTGAGAGAAATCTGTCAACAGTGGTTCCTGGTTGTCACACTTGGGGACCCAAAGCAACTAGGGGCAGGCCAGAAATGGATGCTCAGGCCAGCAGATGTTCCAGGAGGTCAGCCAGCAGGTAGGTGGGCCTTAGGGTCAAGTCTCTGGTCTCATGGCTGGAGGAGTCAGGAAAGGGACTGGGAACCACTGAAAGTGACAGATACCAGACATGGTACCCAAGCACCAACCAGAAACCTCAAGGCTTGGCTGACAGTGAGAAAGACTCCGTTATGAGGCCCTCAGGGCTCAGTTGGAGCCTAAGCAATGCCCCTGGCCTGAGGACTCATTTTATTTTTGAGTCCAAGGTGAAGATGAGCCTACATATATCAAGGAAGAGCATGTGGCTCCAGCTGAGTAGGCAGCAGAGGCTCAGAAGCAGGCAGGACCTGAATAGATGCTTCTGGAAATTCAGCCATGGATGATCACCTCCACAATTTTATGTCATCATATCCTCATACCACCTAAGACTTGCCATGGGGGATAACTCTGAAAATAATGGAAATAAGCACAAAACATTGCCACCACAGATTTGAGCAGGCAGAAGAAAGAATCAGCTCGAAGACAGGACAATGGAAATTATTGAGTCTGAAGAACAGAAAGAAAAAAGACTGAAGAAAAATGAACAGAGCCTAAGGGAACTGTGGGACACCATCAAGTGGCATATGCATGTGGGAGTCCCAGAAGAGGAAGAGAGATCAAAAGAGGCAGAGAGAATATTTAAAGAAATAATGGCTGAAATTTTCCCAAATTTGATGCAAGACATGAATATAAACGTCAGAGAAACTCAGCAGACTCCCAGAAAGATGAACTCAGAGAAACCCACACCAAGACACATTAATCATCAAACTTTCAAAAGACAAAGACAAAAAGAGAATCTTGAAAGCAGTAAGAGAGAAGTGAATCCTCACATACAATGAATTTCAATAAGATCATTAGCAGGTTTCTCATCAGAATTTGGAGGACACAAGGTACAGGGCAAATATATTCAAAATGCTTAAAGAAAAAACCTGTCAGCTAAGAATCAATCCTGAATTCAGGAAAACTGTGCTTCAAAACTGAGCAAGACATTAAGACATAGAAAACCTGAGGCAGTTCATGACAACTAAATCTGTGCTGCAGGAAGTGCTCAAGGGAGTCCTGCAAGGTGAAATGAAAGGACACTAGAGAGAACCACAAAGCTATATGGAGAAATAAAGACCTCAATAAAGGTAATACATAGGAAAGAATAAAAGCTAGTATTATTGTAACAGTAGTTTGTAACTGCACTTTTTGTTTTTCTACATGATTTAAGTGACTAATATATTTAAAGAAAAAAATTAGTGTAAAAGCCAGTATTACTGTTAACTTTGGTTTGTAGCTCCAAATCTTAGTTTCTACATAATTTGAAAGATTAATGCATTTAAAAGAAATGTTAATTTATGTTTTGGGACATACGATATAAAAAGATGTAATTTTTAGGACATTAACAACTGACAGTGATGGGGATGATGCTGTAAAGGAGGAGAGTTTTTGTACGTTATTGAAGTTGTAATCCCCATGGTAACCACAAAGAAAATAACTACAATATACAGAAAAGGAAATGAGAAATTTTAAAATTTCACTACAAAAAATTAAAACAAATGAAGACAGTAATGCAGGATATGAAGAACAAAAACTCTAATAAGGCATATAGAAAATAAACACAGTAACAGAAGCAAGTCCCTCCTTATCAGTAATTCCTTTAAATGTAAATTGGCTAAATTTTGTAATCAAAAGACTGAGATTGGGAGAATGAATAGCAACTCATGATCCAACTATATGCTATAAGAGACTCACTTGAGATCCAGAGACACAATTGGGTTTGAATGTGAAAATATGGAAAAAGATATTCCATTCAAATAGTAACCAAAGGAGAGCAGGGGTGACTCTACTAATATCAGATAAAATAGACTTTAAATTTAAAAAGATTACAGGAGACAAAGAAGGACATTCTATAATAATAAAATTTCAATACAGTAAGAAGATACAACAGTTATAAACATTTATGCACCTAATGACAGGCCATCAAAATATATGAAGCAAAACCTGACCAGTTGAAGACAAGTAGTTCTACAGTAATAGTGGGAGACATCAATAACCCACTCACAATAATGGATAGAATAACAGACAGAAGTAAGAAAATAAAAAACAACACAATAAATCAACTAGATCTAACAGACACATGCAGAACACAAACAAAACAACAAAACCAGTGCACATTCTTTTCAAGTGTACATGGGACATTTCTAGGATAGATCATATGTTAGGCCACAAATTAAGTCTCAGTAGATTAAAAGAAATAGATTTCACTCAAAGTATCTTATCTTACCACAATGGGATGAAGTTAGAAATCAGTAACAGAAGGAAAATTGGAACATTTACAAAATTGTGGAAATTAAATAACACACACCTAATCAATGGATCAAAGAAGAAATTACAAGGAAAACTATAAAATACTAGAGACAAATGAAAATGAAAACAGCAGGCTTCCCTGGTGGCACAGTGGTTGAGAGTCTACCTGCCGATGCAGGGGACACGGGTTCGTGCCCCAGTCCAGGAAGATCCCACATGCTGCAGAGTGGCTAGGCCCGTGAGCCGTGGCCGCTGAGCCTGCATGTCCGGAGCCTGTGCTCCGCAACGGGAGAGGCCACAACAGTGAGAGACCCGTGTACTGCAAAAAAAAAAAAAAAAAAAAAAAGAAAGAAAATGAAAACAGCATACCAAAACTTATGGGGTACAATGAAAGCAATGCTAAGGGGAAAATTTATAGCTATTAATGCTTACATTAAAAGGCAAGAAAGATCTCAAGTAAACAACCTAACTTTACAACTTAAGGAACTTTAAACTAAACCCAAAGCTAGAGAAGGAAGGAAATAAAGGTTAGAGCAGAGATAAACTAAATAGAGAATATAAAAAAAACAGAAAATCAATGAAACCAAAAGTTGATGCTTCAGAAAGATCAACACAATTGACAAATCTTTAGCTAGATGGACTAAGAAAAAAAGAAAGGAGACTCAAATTCCTAAAATCAGAATTGAAAATGGGACACAACTATTGATTCTACGGAAATAAAAGGGATTATCAGAGAGTACTATGAACAACTAACTGTATGCCAACAAATTGGATAACCTACATGAAGTGGACAGATTCCTAAAACACAAAACCTACTTAGACTAAATCATGAAGAAATAGAAAATTTGAACTAGACCTATAAATAGTAAGAGATTGAATCAGTTATCAAAAATCTCCCAACAAAGAAAATCCCTGGACCTGATAACTTCAGTGATGAATTCTACCAAACATTTAAAGAGGAATTAATGCCAATCGTTCTAAAATTTTTCCCCAAAATTGAAGAGGGAACACTTCCCAACTCATTCTGTGAGGCCAATATTGCCCTGATATTGGAGCCGAAGACACTAGAAGAAGACTACAAACCAATATACCTGATGAACATTTATGCAAAAATCCTTAGCAAAATATTAGCAAACAGAATTCGGCAGCATAATAAAAGGATTATACAACATGACACTAAACAGGATTTATTCCTGGAATGCAACTTCTCTGGTGGTCCAGTGGTTGACTCCATGCTGCCAATACAGGGGGCCCTGGTTCAAACCCTGTTCAGGGAACTAGATCCCACATGCCTCAACTAAAAGATCCCGCATGCCGCAATGAAGATCCCGAGTGCCACAACCAAGACCTGGCACAGCCAAATAAATAAATATTTTAAAAAATTGAAAAGAAAGATTTGGTCTACACCTATAATGGAATATTATGTAGCCTTAAAAAGGAAGGGAATTCTGCAATATGTTATAACATGGGTGAAACATGAGGACATTATGCTACATGAAACAAACCAGTCACAAAAAAGACAAATACTGTATGATTCCACTTATAGGAGGTACTTAGAGTACTCAAAATCATAAAGATAGAAAGTAGATTGGCAGTTGCCAGGGGCTGGGGGTAGGGGAGCATGGGGGGTTATTGTTACAGAGTTTCAATTTTATAAGATAAAAAGAGTTACGGGAATAGATGGTGATAACGGTTGCACAACACTGTGAATGTATTTAATACCACTGAACTTGCCTCTTAAAATTTAAGTCGCTAAATTTTTGTTATACGTATTTTACCACAAGCACACACAAAAGCCCGCAAAACATCACAGTCTTGAGTCTCAGTTGATATACTCTGCCCTCTGCCGAAGGCCGAGGTAAGCCAGCATCAGAGAAGTGTTGAAGCCCTTGAGCCATTGAGCCATTGAGATGGAACTGGGACTTTTTGTCTTAAGTCAGAAGTGTCACAAGGGAATCCCTTCTGCATCCACCACAGCCATGTGTGTGCTCTCTCTACCCAGGACCAGGCCGCCCTTGGGGAAATGTGGCTGGATTCACCACTCTGCATGAGTGTTCCTGACACACACTCAGTTGACTCACAGAGCGCCGCCTCTGTTTCATAAGTGACCTGCTGGGGATTCTTATCCCTGGAAGCATAAATGATTCCCACAGTTATTTTGATTCTCAAGGGATGCAGCTCTCCTGCTCTCCCCGCCCCCTCACCCCAGGTGAACATGACGTCTTGAGAAACCATTTTCTAAAACCCTCCCTAACCTGTTCATCTCCAGCTACAGGCAAACCCCCAAATTTGGAAGAAGTAGTCTTGACATCCCCACAACGAGGAGCGGGAACCTCTGCCTCTGAGGTTATCGAGTTCAGCGACCCCTGCCCTGAAGCCCGGGAGAAGCTGCAGGAGATGTGTCGCCTTATGTGAGCACCTTAGTGGTTGGGGGTGTATGGGAGAGGAGGGCACAGCCTGTGTGTGCGTGGAGGGGGATCACGGACATGTTGGCTACCCAGTGCCCCCAGCCACAGTGACAGGGTGATAGTTGTCCCTCACACACAGGTCCCTAGTCCTTCCACAATCACAGTCATTTTCAGTCCTACTATGACCTTATGAGGAAGACAGGTTTATGCCCATTTTACAGATGAGGAAACTGAGGTACCCCAAGCACATGGTAAGGCATTGTCTGAGGTCCCAGAGCTCAATGGGCCTGTCCCAGGGCAATGTTCTTTGCCTCCTCACCAGTGAGACCCCTTTGCATGGCTTCTTAAAGTTTACACACCCTTACAGTTAAGAATGTTTATTTCTTGACATAATTTGTCAGATGTTCTCTTAGAAAAAAAGGAACAGCTCTCAAAACAAAAAACACTGACATGGGTGATTAATGGTATTTATGATTTTGTGTGTCCCACAAGTCCTAGCAAGTGAATCTGCGTTCCTCCAAAGGCCTGGACCATAGGCCATAAAGGATTTCAAACCTAGTTACATCTAAGCATATATGTGTCCTGGGGCTCACAGGCCACTGTCACTGCAGCTGTAGAATATGCGTAGAGGGCAGCCACCCGGTTTGCTCCTTACTGTGACATTCCAGAAGGAAGCTGTCTTCCTTTGTAAGCTCAGGATTGGGAGGTGATCAAAGCCTCCAGCTCTGCCACCCCGTTCCACACGCAGCTCCACTCCATGGGTCCCCACTCCTGTGCAAAAGGTGGAAATCAGGCCAGGGCCGGTCTCAAAGGGGTATGGGGACCTTCCCAGTTCTTCCTAAAAACATTACCTGTAAGGATGAGGGGTTGGGGTAGGGACAGATACTTTGGGGACAGGGAAATGGAATGGGAGTCTGGGGAGCTGGGGAAGGGCTGTAGAGAGCCTGGTGAGTGAGAGGCAAGTGGCTAGAAAATATGTTGGTCTCCTTCCCTGCAGAGAAGCCAAAAGGGTCTCGTGGAAAGGGAGGAATATCTTCTACCCATGATCTTACGCAACTACAGGGCAAAGATGCCCCCTCATCTAATGTCTACCCCCAAAGGGGACGCTCAGATCCCAAGCTCCCACCATCCGCACCCTCCAGGTGCTCAGACTTCCACTCCCACCCCTCACCAACCTCCTGCCCATCATCTTCACTTGGACCGGCATTTTCAGGAATGGAAGGCACCCAAGAAGGCCATCAAGTTGCATTACACCTTCTATGATGGGTCCTTCTTCGTTTAGTATCCTTTTATTTGGTGCTTCCCTTTCTCCCCAGCAGCTCAGCCCAGAGAACTCCAGGCTTTGACAAAGCCAGAGTGTTTCCTTTGGCTTTTCATTTGGTCAGAGAAGTCTGGTGACGGGTCCTCTGGGATATTAAGAGTTTGTTCAGGTCAGAGAAGAAGTACCAAGAGTCAAGCCTCAAATTCGGTCCTGATCAACCAGTACGTACTGAACCCGACTCTCTGTGATTACGTGTCAGTGCGGGCTGGGGGTGCAGCAGCAGTCCCTGCCTTCGAGGCTCTCCCAGGTGGGAAGAGGTTGGAGACACAGAACGATTCATCTCTAGCCGAGAGAAGGTGATAGGAGACCCTCCATCCTGGGGGCGGGGGTCTTTGTCCTTCTGTCCCAGGCTCAATGGGTAAGTACTGTGGTTCTTGCATACTTTGCCCCCAAGATCCATGTATTTGGAGTCTAACCCGCACTGCACATACCCCACCTGGCACATGCTCGGGTTGATCTGCAGCTGAGGTCTGGCGGTATTCATGAGAATGTGGGCAGCTGGGTCCCAACCTCGGGGTGTGTGAGTGGCACAAGGGGACACATTTTCTCGTTGAGAATCTGGTGAAAGCTATAGACCCTCTTCCCAGAAATATGAACTGATACACATGCATGTAAAACATTTCCTGTGATTGCAGGGGGTCTGCGGACCTTCAAAGCTTTTCTATGCACCAAGAACCCTAGACTGAGGAAAACTAAGATTTCTAACATGCAGGGTAAAGGCTGAGAGTTATGCATATTTTAGCATGAATGGAGTCAGGTTGCTTTCTTCATTCACAGATGTTTATCGAGTATTATATGCAATGATTAATGGAATGGAGTGAATGTACCACTTTACCTTAGAGGGAGGCGGCTCTCTGAGCCGTCTCAACAGGCGGCCCAGCAGGCCTTTCTGGCCATGGCCCCCCTCGCTTCCTTTGGCCTCCTCTCCACTGAACTGGGAATTCAGAATTGCAGTGCCTGTCAAAGGAGTCCTATGGTTTCTCTGACCATAAATGAGTGCATTCATTACCCTCTGCTCAGCCCTGCTTCCAGGGCACCTTGTGCATTGAACTCAGCACACACCTTCCCAGGCAGCTGCTGCTCACAGGGGTCATGGGGCTCCCTCTCCCCCCTTTTCTTCCTCAACACTGCATTGAATGGGACCATCACCCTGAACTCATGAAGCGGTGTCCGTGAATTAGGTTGCTATTGGCAGGACCAGAGAGGGGTGGACAACTGTAGATCAGGGGATCAAGGTACTGCAGACCAGCGTGCTGGGATCCATGTTCCCTTCCCTGCCACAGAATCCCAAGGACCCCCTGCTGGGACCACCCGAGACCTCAGGCCATCGATGCTGGTGCGCTTGACTCAGACCCCAGTGATCTTGGTCATTAATGTATTTCTGCTGTGGGAGTCCCAAGAGGCCTGGATTCTAGGCCCAGTTCTTCTTGGTGACCCTGCATAAGCCATTCCATCTCTCTGGGCCTCACTTCTCTCCATTACAAGGTGAGAAAGTTGGACCCAGTGATCTTGAAGGACAGCATCTGTGTTACTGTGATCAAATGGCCAAAACACACGTGCAGGTGTTGGATCCCTCTGGAGTAGAGAAAATGTTTGGGAGACACTTCCCTCCCTCATGGGTTCCACAGAACCCTGGACTTGGCAGCTAATTCTGTCTTCACGGAGACTGCTGGGCAAAACTCTCAGGTAGAAGTGATGTGTCTGCCCTTGGATTGCCAAAAAGCTCCAAGCCCTAGTGGGTTTGCACTGGTCAGTGTCAGACCCCAGAACCATCTCCGGCATCCCTTTCATTTGGGCTGTCAGCATCTCCTTGGACCCCTCTCCTCAATGGCTGAGTCTCCTGTCAAACTTCCCTCAAGTCCTTTTTTCATACAAAGATACAACTCACCACATTAAAAACAAACCATAATCACCATGTGCCCAGTACTGTGCTAAGTGCTGTTCCTTTAGGGATTTGTTGAGCACTCAGAACTGCTGTGTGAGGTGCACATTTTTTTAATATGTAAAATGCACATAACATTTACCATTTTAAGCATTTTGAAGTGTACAATTCAGTGGCATTCATAGTGTTGTACAACCATCACGACTATCTAGTTTCCAGCACTTTTTCATCACCTCAGAAGGAAACCCTGTACCTAATAAGCAGTCACTCCCCATTTCTCCTCCCCCACAGTCCCTGGCAACTGCTCATCTCCTTTCTGTCTCTATGCATTTCCCTATTCCAGACACTGCATATAAATGGAGTCACACAGTATGTGGTCTTTTTATCTGGCTTCTTTCACTTAGCATAATGTTTTCGAGGTTCTTCCATGTTGTCGTATGCATCAGTTCTCCCAGTTCCCCGACCAGGGATTGAACCCCAGCCCTTGGCAGTGGAAGCACAGAGTCCTAACCACTGGACCTCCAGGGAATTCCCTCCCTTTGTTTTTTTGATTGGGGTGAAATTCACATGACATAAAGTCAGTGCTTTTAATGTGTACAATTTAGTGGCATTTAGCACATTTACAGTGTTGTGCAACCAACTCCTCTATTGAGTTCACCCCAAAAGAAAACCCTATACCCATTAATTGGTCACTCCTCATTTCTGCCTACCCCCAGGGGCAACCACCAATCTGTTTTTTTGTCTCTATGGATTTGCCTATTCTGCACATCTCATATAAATGGAATCTTACAGTATGTGGCCTTTTATGCCTGGCTTCCTTCACTTAATGTTTTCAAGATTCATACGTGTTGTAGCATGTGTCAGAATTTCCTTCCTTTTCGTGGCTGACTAATGTTCTGTTGTATGGATATACCACTTTTTAAAATCCATTCTTTCATTTATGGACATTAGATTGCTCCCACCATTTGGCTAGCATGAATAATGGTGCTGTGAACATTCTTGGAGAAGTTTTTATTTGCACACTGTTTTCATTTCTTTTCGGTCTATACCTAGGAGTGGAATTACTGGGTCATATGATAATTCTATATTTAACTTATTAACTTATTATGAAAACATTCAGAATGTTTTCCAAAGTGGCTGCACCATTTTACATTCCCACCAGCAATGTGTGAGGGTTTCAATTTCTCCACATCCTTGACTATACTTGATATTTTCCAATTTTTAATTTCCAGCCATTCTAGTGGGTGTGAAGTGATATCTTGTCATGGTTTTGACTTGCATTTCCCTAATAGCTAATGATTAGGAGCATTTTCATGTGCCTTCTTTGTATAATCTTCTTTGTAGAAATGTGTATTCAAGTCCTTTGCCCATTTTTTGATTAAGTTGTGAGTTCTTTTTATATTGTGGATACTAGGCCCTTATCAGATATATAATTTACATATATTTTTCCTGTACTGTGAGGTGTCTTTTCATACTCTTGATAGCATCCTTTGATATACAAAAGATTTAAATTTTGATGAAGTCCAGTTTTTCTATATTTTTGGATTTTATATCTAAGAAACTATTCCTTATTCCTCTGTTTTCTTCTAAGAGCTTTATAGTTATAGCTCTTAGGTCTAGATCTCTGGTCCATTTTTCAGTTGATCCTTGCATATAGTATGAGTAAGGGTCCAACTTCATTCTTTTGCATGTGGTTCCCAATTGTCCTAGCACTATTTGTCGAAGAGACTATTCTTTCCCTCATTGAATGGTCTTGTCGCCCTTGTTGAAAATCAATTGACCATAGATATATGGGCTTATTTTTGGACTCTCAATTCTGTTCTGTTGATATATATGTCTATTATGCCAGTACCACACTGTTTTATTATCACTTTGTAGTAAGTGTTGAAATCAATAAGTGTGGGTCCTTCATCTTTATTCTTTTCTTCAAGATTATTTTAGTTATTTGGGTACCCTTGCAATTCTGTACGAGTTTTAGGATCAAGTTTTCCATTGCTGCAAAAAAGATTGATGGGATTGATAGGGATTGCATTGTATTGGGTTGGCCAAAAAGACCCTAAGATGTTACAGAAAAACCCAAACAAACTTTTTGTCCAACCCAATATCTGTAGATCACTGTGGGGAGCATTGCCATTAACAATATTAATTCTTCCAATCCATGAACACCGGGAACAAATGATCTGAAATGCTATATGAGCAACAACTACAATAGAAAAGTAATAAACAAAAGGAAATGATACCATTTACAATAACATCAAAAAGGATAAAATACTTTGGAATAAATTTAACCAAGGAGGTGTAAAACTCGTACACTGAAAACTACAAAATATTGCTGAAGTAGAGAGGACTGAAATGAATGGAAAGACATCGCATGTTCATGGACAACTTATTTCTATGTGTTGGTGTTGTATCCTGCAACTTTGCTTTGCATGTTTCTAGAAATTGGTCCTTTTCAACTAGGTTACCTAACTGGTAGAGGTACAGATCTTCATATAATTCTCTTATGATCTTTTTTCATTTCTGTAAGGTCAGTAGTAATGTCTCCACTTTCATTTCTGATTTTAGGAATTTGAGTCTTCCTTTTTTTTTTCCCCCTCAGTCAGTGTAGCTAAAGTTTTGTTAATTTTACAGATCGTTTCAAAGAACCAGTTTTGGGTTTTGTCAGTTCTCTCTATTGTTTTTTCTGTTCTCCGTTTTGTTTTTCTTTTCTCTAATCTTTATTATTTCCTTCCTCTGCTAGCTTTAGTTTTACTTTACTGTTCTTTTTATAGTTCATTACGGTAGAAGGTTGGGTTATTGAATTGAGATCTTTCTTCTCCTTTAATATGAATATTTAAAAAATTTTATTGGTGTGTAGTTGATTTACAATGTTGTTAGTTTCTGCTGTACAGCAAAGTGAATCAGTTATACATATATCCACTCTTAGTTTTTTAAATTTTTAATCTTTTAATCTTTTTTAAAATTGAAGTATCGTTGATTTACTATATCCACTCTTTTTCAGATTCTTTTCCCATACAGGTCATTACAGAGTATTGAGAAGAATTCCCTGTGCTATACAGTAGGTTCTTATTAGTTATCTATTTTTTATATAGTAGTGTGTATATGTCAATCCCAATCTCCCAGTTTGTCCCTCCCCCCCCGTTTCCCCCCAGTAACATAAGTTTGTTTTCTACATCTGTGACTCTATTTCTATTTTGTAAATAAGTTCATTTGTACCATTTTTTTAGATTCCACATATAAGTGATATCATATGATATTTGTCTTTCTCTGACTGACTTACTTCACTCAGTATGACAATCTCTAGGCTGTATAAACAAATGAAATAATGCCATTTGCAGCAACATGGATTGGGCCTAGAGACTGTCATAATGTGAATATTTATAGCTGTAAATTTCTCTCTGAGTACTGCTTTCACCTGATCCCATAAGTTTTGGTATTTTGTGTTTTTGTTTTCATTTATCTCAAAGTATTTTCTGATTTCCCTTGTGATTTATTCTCTATC
This sequence comes from Monodon monoceros, assembly GCF_005190385.1. NCBI lineage: Eukaryota > Metazoa > Chordata > Mammalia > Artiodactyla > Monodontidae > Monodon > Monodon monoceros. The sequence continues at coordinate 98,818,848 of NW_021703780.1, read as the reverse complement.
CATTAGTTGTTTAAAAGTGTGTGCTTAATTTCCACCTGTCTGTGAATTTTCTAAATTTCCTTCTGCCAGTGATTTCTAGTTTCATTCTGTTGTCAGAGAATATACTCTTTATGGTTCCAGTTTTTTGAAATTTATTGAGACTTGTTTTGTGGCCTAACATACTGTGTAGACCAGAGAACAATCCTTGTGAACTTGAGAAGAACGTGTATTCTCCTGTTGTCAAGTGGAATGTTCTGTATATGCCTGGTAGCTCTAGTTGGTTTATACTATTGTTCAAGTCCTCTGATTTTCTGTCTAGTTTTTCTAGCCATTATTGAAAGTAAGGTAGTGAAGTCTCTCTTATTGTAGAACTATTTCTTCCTCTAATTCTGTGCATTTTTGCTTTATATATTTTAGGGCTCTGTTGTTAGGTGTTTATATGTCTATAGTTGTTATATCTTCTTGAGGTATTGGCCCTTTTCTCAATACATAATGTCCTTCTTTGTCTCTTGTAAAAATTTTTACTAAAGTCTATTTTGTCTGATATCAATACAGCCACCTTTCTTTTGGTTACTATTTGCATGGAATATCCTTTTCCATCATTTCACTTTCAACCTAGTTGTGTCTTAGCATCTAAAGTGAGTCTCTTGTAGATAGCATATAGTTGAGTAATATATTTTGTTTTGTTTTTATCCATTTGGCAGATCTCTGCCTTTGGAGAGTTTAATCCATTTATATTTAAAGTAATTGATGATATGGGAGGACTGAATTCTGCCATTTTGCTGTTTGTTTTCTTTCTTTTTCATGGAAAGGCATTTTATTTTTATGTATGTATGTATGGGGGCTGCATTGGGTCTTTGTTGCTGTGCATGGGCTTTCTCTAGTTGTGGCAAGTGGGGGCTACTCTTTGTTGTGGTGCATGGGCTTCTTATTATGGTGGCTTCTCTTATTGCGGAGCACAGGCTCTACGCACAAGGGCTTCAGTAGTTGTGGCCCGTGGGCTCGGTAGTTGTGGCTCGCGGGCTCTCGAGTACAGGCTCAGCAGTTGTGGCACACGGGCTTAGTTGCTCCGTGGTGTGTGGGATCTTCCTGGACCAGGGATCAAACCTGTGTCCACTGCATTGGCAGGTGGATTCTTAACCACTGCGCCACCAGGGTAGTCCCTAGGCATTTTATTTTAAATACAGCAGTATGTACATGTCAATCCCAAACTCCCAATCTATCCCTCCTCCCACCCTTCTCTCCAGTAACCATAAGTTCCTTCTCTAAGTCTGTGAGTCTATTTCTGTTTTGTAAATAAGTACATTTCTTTCATTTTTTCTTTTTGGATACAGCATATAAGTGATATCATATGATATTTGTCTTTCCCTGTCCTACTTATTTCACTTGGTATGATAATCTCTAGGTCCATCCATGTTGCTGCAAATGACATTATTTCATTCTTTTTAATGGCTGAGTAATATTCCATTGTATATATGTACCACATCTTTATCCATTCATCTGTCAGTGGACATTTAGGTCACTTCCATGTCTTGGCTATTGTAAACAGTGCTGCAATGAACAATTGGGGTGTGTTTATCCTTTCGAACCATGTTTTTCTCTGGGTATATGTTGAAGAGTGGGATTGCTGGATTATATGGTAGCTCTCTGATTTCCTTTTCTCCACACTTTCTAGTTATTTTCTTACTGGTTTCCCTGGTATAATGGGTTGAATAATGTCTAACAAAAATTTATGTTTACCTGGAACCTCAGGATATGACCATATTTAGAAATAGGGTCTTTGCAGATATAATTATTAAGATGCAGTTATATTGGATTAGAATGAGCCCTAATCCACTGGTGTCCTTATAAGAAGAGAAAACAGACACACAGAGAGGGAAGAACACCACGTGATGACTGAGATAGACGTTAGAATGATGCATCTATAAACCAAGGAATGCTAAAGATTCTTGGTAACCACTAGAAAAATAGGAAGAGGCAAGGAAGTGTTCTTCCCCAGAGCCTCCAAGAATATGGCCCTATCAGCACCTTGATTTCAGACTTCTAGACTCCAGACTGTGAGAGAATAAATTTCTGCTGTTCAAGTCACCCAGTTTGTGGTACTTAGTTACAGCAGCCTGAAGAAACTAATTACATTTGACAACGTATTAGTTTGAGTTAAGACCAACTTAGCCTCAATAGCATGTAAGACTCTGCTCCTATACAGCTCCATTCCTCCTCCTTTATTTTGTTGTTAACAGAAATTAACTCTTTATATATACATTGCCATTAATATAGATTTACAAGTATTGTTTTATGCATTTGTTTTTTCAAATCATGTAGGAAAAAAGGAATTATAAACAAAATAATAATATAATACTGAATTTTATATTTACTTATGTAGTTACCTTTACTGGTGTTCTTTTTTCCTTTGTTTGTCTTTGAGTTACTGTCAAGTGTTTTTTCATTTCAACCTTAAGGAATCCTTTTAGCATTTTTTGTAGGGCAGGTGTACTAGTGGTGAACTGTCTCAGCTTTAGTTTATCTGGAAAAATCTTAATTTCTCCTTCATTTTTGAAGAATAGTTTTATTCAATATAGAAGCCTTGGTTGATAGCTTTTTTTTTTTTTTTCAGCTTTTTAAATATTTCATCCCAGTGCCTCTGGCCTTCTTGGTTTCTGATGAGAACTTGGCCACTAATCTTATTAAGGATCCCTTGTACATGACAAGTCTCTTCTTTTGCTGCTTTCAAGATTCTTTCTTTGTCTTTTTGCAGTTCGATAATAACGTGGCTGTCTTTGAATTTATCCTACCTGCAGTTTGTTGATCTTCTTGAATGTATAGAGTCATATCTTTCATAAAAATTGGGGAGTTTTCAACCATTATTTCTTTCTGTCCCCTCACTTCTTCTGGGACTCCTGTTATGCATATATTGGTCTACTTGGTGGTGTCCCACAGGTCTCCTAGGTTCTGTTCATTTTTCTTCATTCTTTTTTCTTTTTGCTCCTCAGGTTGGATAATTTCAGTTGTTCTGTCTTCAAGTTCACTGATTTTTTTCTTCTACTGCTCCAGCGTAGTGCTAAATCCATCTAATGAATTTTATTTATTTTTTGGTTTAATAATTAATTAATTTATTTGTTTATTTTAAAATTTAATAAATTAAAGTATAGTTGATTTACAATGTTGTGTTAGTTTTAGGTATACAGCACAGTGATTCAGTTATATGTGTATATGTATATTATTTTTCAGATTCTTTTCCATTGTAGGTTATTATAAATTATTGAACATAGTTCCCTGTGCTATACGGTAGGTCCTTGTTGGTTATCTATTTTACGTATAGGAGTGTGTATATATTAATCCCAAACTCCTAATTTATCCCTCCCCTCACTCTTCTCCTTTGGTAACCATAAGTTTGTTTTCTATGTCTGTGGGTCTATTCCTGTTTTGTAAATGAGTTCATTTTTTTAGGGTTCCACATATAAGCAATATAATATGATATTTGTCTTTGTCTCTGACTTACTCACTTAGTATGTTAATCTCTAGGTTCTATATGTTGCTGCAAATGTCATTATCTCATTCTTTTTTATGGCTGAGTAATATTCCAGTGTGTGTGTGTGTGTGTGTGTGTGTGTGTGTGTGTGTGTGTGTGTGTGACACATTTTCTTTATCCATTCATCTGTTGCTGGACATGTAGGTTGTTTCCATGTCTTGGCTATCGTAAATAGTGCTGCAGTGAACATTGGGGTGCATGTATCTTTTTGAATTATAGTTTTCTCTGGATATATGCCCAGGAGTGGGATTGTAGGATCACTGAAATTCTTCCTGTCTGGGGCACTTCTGAAATTCTGGCAAAAAGGATAGTAGCTGCCCACACCATATCTGTTTTAGTCAGGACCAGTGCTCCTTGCGGCCTCCTAAGTAGGAAATGAACAGGGAGACATTGTCTACTCTTCTAGATTGGTAAGAAGGGGAAGCAGCCTAACAGCATTAGAAATATCCTGGCCTCAGAGTTCAGATACTGGCTCTGCCACTTCCTGTGGTGTGATGTAAGGCAGATCACTTCTCTGCACCTTGGATTCCTCATCTGTTGGGTGAATAACTTACCCTGGTTTGTCTGGGACTTTCCTGGTTTTATCACTGAAAGTACTGCATCTCAGGAAACCCCTTACATGCAGGGAAATCCTACTCATCTGTGAGATGAAGGTAATAGTACCTACCACAGGGTGGTTGTGAGGGTAGAAAGAGGATACAGGGAAGCACCCAGGGCATGGTTGGTTCCATAGTCATTTAGTTGTTACTTATGCAAAGTGCAGAAGACTGGGAATGATGTACCAAACAGCTAAAACACTGACATGTAGACTTGCTTTCCATGAGGCACCTAAGAGCAGAATTCTGAGAGTTTTCTGTTAGTTCTACTTAACAATTTCTGCCAGCTATCCCTCTGGACACATCGCCGTGTGTCAGATCCCCATGTGCTGCAGAGGGAGAGCCATCACCTGCCTCTTTATGACACACCCAGCTTCTCCTTCCTGGCCGTGTTCAATGCTGAAGGCCAGGGCTGCGTTCACTACAACCTGAAGGCCTGGTGAGTCAGTTGGGGGAACCTTGGCCCCATGGAAGTATCTCTGAGGGTGACAAAGTGGGGCACCGAGGTGCAAAGTAGGAGCTCCTGGGGAAAAGATGGACCAGGCAGTGTCCAGAGATCTAGGAAGACAGTGTGGCAGGGCCAAAGCAGTGCCTGTAGGGACATAGGTGCTTTGAGGCCCTTACTTGCTGGATTCATGTCATAGCCAATGAGAAGGGAAATTCCCCAAGTCCTACTCCACTTGTTCCCCCCAGAGCACTGAGATCTTCACTGTTAGCTAGATTCATGGAAGAATTCTTTAGGGGAGAGAAGTGTTTTATACTACGAAGCAGTGAAGGAGAGGCCATGGGTAGCACATATTCTTGGTAGCCAAATGTTGATTTTGTCTGATTTTCCTAAGGAACTGTTCTAGGAGGGATTGACTTACTTTCATGTGACGGTTGTTCCATTTCCCATTTTGGTGCCTGAGATCTTATATGCTCAGGCTCCTGGGCTACGGGCACACGTTCCATTTCTCTCCCCCTTGGGTTAGGCCTGAGCCTCCACCATCTCCTTCAGATCTGACCTTCCCAACAGACTCCCCAGTAGCATCAACAGGTGTGAAGGGACATCAGACCATGTTAGGTGGGGTAAGTAGGGCCACCTGCAAGAGTCCACAGTTCCTCCACCTGGGGCAGAGTCTCAGAGCCCTGCCTGCCTATAGCCTGTAGTGATGGGGGCTTCCTTCCAGGTCCTGGAGGAAGCTCCTCATTTATGTATCTCTCCTAGCTGCCCATACGTCTTGGTGTTGGATGAGGAAGGTGGGACCACCAACGACTACAAGGGCTACGTAGTCCACAAGTGGAGCTGGACCTCCAAGACGGAGACTTTGCTCTCTCTGGAATACAAGGTAGGGGTGGGCAGCAGAGGTGGGGCTTGCCACTGGGCTGTCCAGCATTAAGAGCCAGAGGGCTACCTGTATGACAGGAGCCCTAGCCTCAAGGAGCTTGTAATATCAGAGGTTCCCACGTTGATGGGCAGTGGTCCAGGGCTGACTGAAGTGAACTTTTCACCAGCCTACAGCAACTGTTGGCTGCTGTACTGACCTTTCTTGGTAACATGCTTCCTGTTTTATTTTTATTATTAATGATATTATATTTTATAGTTAAAATGTCCTTTATTTTAGGAAGTAACTGTTACAGTAGTTGATAGTTTTATTTTTAATGCCTATGTGTGGCAATAAGTAATTCTATGTTGGTCTCCCCAGTTTTTGTTTTTATAGTTTTACTATCTGTGAAACAAAAAAATCTGAGAGGTAAAGGAAGCTGATAGACACAAATCCTTTTTTCATTCATTTGGTTGTTCAGCTATTCATCAAAGAGTTATTAAATAATAAATGTTTAATTACTAATATTAAATAATAACAATACATTTAATATACTAATAAAGCAATTAAGTGTGCTTGTCACTTTACCTATGGCAGAGTTTCTCATCCCTGGAACTACTGACTTTTTGAGATGGATAATCCTTTTAATAACTGTGCATTGTAGGATATTTACCAGTATCTCCCTAGATGCCAGGAGTACCCCCTCTCCTAGTTGTGGCAACCAAAAATATCTCCAGACAGTGCCAAATGTCTTTGGGGGGGGCAAAAATCACCTGTTGTTGAAAATCACCAATCTAGGGGATAGAAAGATAGACAATACCCCTCAAGGAACTCAGAAATCTAGGGGAATAATAAGAATATGTGGTAGAAAAGTATAAGGGCTGTGAGAGAAGGACAGGCTCATAGGGTTGGGATTCAGAGAAAGATCACAGAACATAGAATCCACCCAAGGTAAGAGTTACAGACAGAAGCACTGTTAGAGTTCATGGTAGGGCTCAAGCATCCTGTGTCATGCCCTTCCTGTTCATCCTCTATGTTGACCACTGGATTCTCATTCTTATATCTCGATTCCTGTAGACCATACCACTGCTCAGAAACATTCAATTCCTTGAACGTGTATCACCCTTCCTACCCCACTGTCCTGAAATATAATACATCTTCTCTCTCTGCCAATCCAAATTTTCCCTCCTTCAAAGCCCTACTCAGACTTCCTGTTCTCATGGCACTCCAGTCCACACCCATTTCTCTCTTCTCCCAGTGCCCACTGTCTGGATTAAAAAGTAATCCGGACTGAAATGACAAATTTCAGTCATTGTACAATTAGTCATGTAATGAAGAGGTTCTCAGTTGTGGCTGCATATCAGAATCACCCATGGGACTTTAACAAAAATATAGATCCCAGGCACAGCCCTAGAGAGATTGTGATTCAGTTGGTCTGTCATGGGTTCTGGAGTTTGTAGTTTTCACAAGGCTTTCTATTGCTTGACCAGGTCCAAGATCTCCAGTCCAGGAGTGTATTGAGTTATTGCCTTACTATTTAACTTTTTGTAGTCGTATGAAAGTTTACAATCCAAAAAGATTATAAATTGGTTGCAGGCAGACACCATATGTTATATGTCAGTATGGCCAAGTGGACAGAGAACTCTGGGATGAGGGTCTGAGGAGCCACGTACTAGTGTCAGCTTTGCCAAACCCTGGGTGTGCAGCTTTCTGAAAACCACTCAGCTTCTCTGAGTGGCTCATCAATACAAGGTGGGTCACAAGAGCCTCCCTCCTGCCTCACACTGCTTTTGTGAGAACTAAATGAAACAGTGGTGGGGAAGGTGCTTTGACACACTAAAGTGTTTCAGCAGTGTGTCTTAGTTCATTGTTCTGTTCCCTAGAGCTGCATACAGAAATGCACAACAGGGGCCGGTACAGTCAGGAGTGGCCTGGAACACAAGTGGCCTTGAGTTGTAACATGAGTGTGTGTGCATATTATTCTCATAGATACAGATAAGAAGGAGGGAGAGCATTCTGGATAGAGGAATATCATCTGTAAAGGCTTGGAGTTGGGACTCAGGGTGGCATTGTTAAAAGTTCACAAGTGCTTCTCATGAAAGAAAAGTAGGCAAGAGCTGTATGTGTCGGGGGGTGGAGGTGAGAGGCACTGGATGTCATGCTGAGGAGTTTGCATGCTGTCTTGGAGGCTGCAGTGGCAAGTTTGTTTCTGCCCAGATATTTATCGTTCCCAGCATTTTCATTCCTCTCTGAAAATCCAGTTTCCCTCCGGTATCATTTCTCTTCATCCTGAAAAACTTCCTTTAGCATTTCGTGAAATGGAGATCTTCTGGCAACAAATTCTGTTTTCTTTCATGTGAAAAATGTCTTTATGAAAGAATATTTTTGCCGGATATGGAATTCTGGTTGACGTTTTTTTTCTATCAGCATTTTAAACATGTTCCACTGTCTCTGTCCTCCATAGTTTCTGATGAGAAGTTTGTAGTTATTCAAATCATTGTTCATTTTCTCTCATTCCTTTCAAGATTTTCTCTTTTAGTTTTCTAAGTTTGACTATGATGTGTCTGCGTGTGGTTGTCTTCATATAAATTCTGTTTGGGGTTTACTGAGCTACTTTAATCTGTAAATTCACATCCTTCAACAAATTTGGGGAGTCTTCTGCCATTGTTTTAGGGGAAGAATGCACTCCAGTCTCCTTCCTTTTCTTCTGAGACTCCAATTACATGTATTTTAGACCTTTTATGTTGTCCCAAAGGTCCCTGAGTCTCTGTTCTTTTTGTTGTTGTCCAATATTTTTCTGTTTACTTTTCAGATTGGATAATTTACATGGATCTATCTCCAAATTCACTGACTTTATTCTGTCATTTCCATTCTGCTGTTATGCTGATCCTGTGATGTTTAAAAATTCCAGATATTTATTTTCAACTCTATGATTTCTGTTTAGTTGTTTTTTATATTTTTTGTTTCTCTGCTGAGATTTCCTAATTTTTCTTTCATTACAAATATATTTTCCTTTGCCTCATTGAGCATAGTTAAGTTAGCTGCTATAACGCCTTGTCTGGTAATTTCAACATCTGGGACATATCAGACAGGATTGGTTATTTGTTGCCTTGAGAACAGCTCACACTTCACTGACTCTTCACATGTTGAGTTATTTTGGATTGCTGACATTGTGGATGTTATGTTTTAGAGTCTCTGAGTTCTGATGTATTTCTCTGAAGAGTGTTGATTTTTTTTGTTTTAACAGGCAATGGGCTTGTTTAGACTCATAATGCAAACTTTGTCTCACCTGCAGTGGGCAGCAGCTCAAATCTCAGTTCAGTCTTCTGTTTCCCTGGAAGTAAACTGCCTCGAGTTTTCACTGCTCACACATGGTTCAGGGATCAGCCAAAGCTGTGGACTGTTTAATCATAGCATTTGGGACTCTACTTCTCTGTCCCTTCTGTAATTCTCTCCTTACTTTTCTGTGACTGTAGTTGACCCCAGGTTTTCTCCTTTGGTTCTTTGGGCCAGAAAGAACTCATCCCATGTTGATCCTTTTAAGTTTTGACTCTTCGAAATCTGCCTGCTTTTGCTTACTCTTCTGAGCCTTTGGGTAGTTGTTTTTTGTATTTTTTCCAAGTTCTGTGGGAGGATCAGCCTGTTAGGACCTGACTCAGCTGTAGTGGGAGTATAACCAGCTGGTTAGTTTTTAAGCTGAGGGCTGGTATGCTCCATCCAGCATTTATGTGGAAGGTTGACTGGAGAGGGAAAGATCAGCAGATGGGGCTAGTAGAAAGACTAGTTAAGGAGTTACTAGCCAGACTTGACATGATGGAGGGTATTAGTAATATTTTTTAAAGGGGCCATTTCAGTAAAATAAATCAGTGGCATTCAGAAATGGGCTGTAGGGGATAAATGAGAGGAGGAGGGAATTATAGATGACTCCACATGGAGTGTGTGTGTCTGGGTGGAAACAAAGCAGTTTCTGAGAGGCTCAGAGACCCATATGGTTTTTGATGTGCTAATTGGGCTCAGTGGACATCTCTCTCTGGACAGGGATCCTCACCTAGAACGAGGGATTGGGGATGATATGCACGTGATATACATGTGGCTCACGAGCTCCCAGGAAGATGAGCAGTGGCTGAATTCACAGAGCACCATCGTTGGGACATTGGGAAGAGGAAGAGAAACCACCCAGGGGCCAAGATAATTAAAAACAGCTCTACCAAGCTAAGCCCTTTGCTTATTTTATCTGTGAAATCTGCTTAGTGCCCCAGAGAAAGATTCTGTTATTGTCCCCCGGCTCAGAGAAGCTAAGCAACCTGCCTCAAGTGTCCAACCACAGTGCTTGAGCTCCCAGCCACAGCTCACAGCTCTGTTCTACAGTCTCTAGAAGGAGAGCTGGAGCAGATAGTGTCTCTCTTAAGTGAGAGTGATCTACAAGTTTGAAGATGTCACACACTTGGCAGGAAGATGGTCATGGATCAGATGTTTTCAGAGTGTGGAAGGGGACTAGCATCCAGGCTGCAGAGAATGAGGAAGGGGCTGGGCTGGATGGTGAGGAAATTGAGTGTGGCCCTCTGGACCAGCAAGTGGAATCCTAGAAGGAAATGGAAGGAGTGAAGATGGAGAGCACTTTCTTAGTTCCGAGGAGTTCTGGGGCACGTGTAGGTCAGGGGCTGTAGAGCTACAGAAGCCCAGACCCTGGTGGGGCCACTGTGCATAAATAACTCTCTGCACACCTGAACCATCCAGGGCCTTACGTGCGTGTTGCTCTGCCACATCCTGACAATATCTGCTCGTGTTTGGTGTGGGCCTTTGTGATTTAGAAAGCCACTTCCATAATCTTTATCTTATTTGAACCTAACACGAGCATTTTGACTCTGATATTGAAGATTGGGAGCTTCAGGGAGGTCCAGTGGCTTGCTAACCAGAGGCAGACCTGGGACTCACTCCAGGCCACAGAGTTCTTAGTGAGGAGTGAGTTGCTATAAGGGCAACTCACCCTCCCTGTGTTCTTCTCTGGGACTGCTACCTAGGAAATCCCACCATTTTGGAAGTGATGAAAAAGGGTGGCCCCTCCTCAGGGGACGAGTGGTGACACATTTGGTGACTGCAGGAGAGGGAAATGAGCATGTGTGGCACGGCCCTGGCTAGGTTCCCTTTTGCCATCTGCCCACCCACCTGCAGAGGGGTGAGTTCTGGTCCCCCTGCCAAGGTAGCTCTGTGTGCTTTCCTAGTCAGACCTGGTGCCTGGGTGGACCCAGCATCAGATTCAGGGACAGTGTTGGCTTCTGACTCCTATCCAACTCTACCAGAGCGGAAGCTGACTCGCCTGTTGGATCCCTGTGTCTCCTTCACAGTTGGTTACAGGTTTGGGTTGGAAAGGGAAAGGCAGGGGTAGAGAACCATCATTATTTTTTCTGCTTATCCCTCAAAGAAAAATTGGAATTCTTATGTGTTCTCCCTGAAAACAGGATTCTAGCATAATAACCAGAAAAATCTTACAGCTCTCTTAGGCCCAAGCCAAGAGGGGTTTTGTGTTTTGTGGTTTTCTGTTGTCCCACCTACCCGGTCAGGAACGGGTAGGTGGGACAGCAGAAGCAGGGATCCACTGAGTCCTGGTTTCTTCATCCACAGGTGAATGAGCAAATGAAGCTGATGGTGCTAGGACAGGATTCTATCATGGCCACCTTTACCTCCCTGAATGAGACAGTAACACTCCCCATATCGGCCAACAGCTGTCCGCATGGGACATCGCACAATAAACGGGTAAGGCACACAGACCAGTCACCCAGGCCTGACCCCAGAGCATTTCAACATGGATTGTCACTTTGGAATGCCTTTGTTCTTCCTGCCTCCCCGACCCATACAAGGCCCCACCTCTTTACCTGTCTAATGGACTTGTACTCATCGTTCACTGTCTGACTTTAGTACCACCTTCTCTGTGAAACTTCTATCAAGAGTCTTTCAGGGGCTTCCCTGGTGGCGCAGTGGTTGAGAGTCTGCCTGCTGATGCAGGGGACACGGGTTCGTGCCGCGGTCTGGGAAGATCCCACGTGCCGCGGAGCGGCTGGGCCTGTGAGCCATGGCCGCTGAGCCTGCGCGTCCAGAGCCTGTGCTCTACAATGGGAGAGGCCACAACAGTGAGAGGCCCACGTACCACAAAAAAAAAAAGAAACTGTATTGGCTCAGTAAACTGAAAAGTCAGTCAGTAGATAGGCAGCATCAGGCATGGCTGGATCCAGGCCCTCAAAGGATTCCATCAGATCTTCCCATCTCTTGGCTCTGCCTTCCTCTTTGTTGGCTCTATTTCCAAGGAGTTTCTCTTATTATGGTGACAAGATGGTCATGAGCCTCTCCAGGCTTATTGTTCTACCAGCTTTGGTCTCCCCAGGAAAAAGAGGACTTCTCTTTGCTAAGCACTTCAGTAGAGGTGCCAACACCAACATCATTGGCTCCATCTACTTCCTGCACCTGAAATGTTCTCTGTGGTGAGGTATGTGTGTTGCTCTTACTAGCCAGGCTCGAGTAGTCATGTCCATCCCGAGCCGAGGGGTGTGATCAGCCCCAGGTATACCACTCGGGCAAACGATTAGGCAGGAGTGTGTTCCATAAAGGAAAATCACGGTGCTGTTACCAGAAAAGGGAGATATGATGCCGGATAGAGTAACTGCCCATGTATTGATGACCCTCTCCACCACCCCCTTTCCCATCCCAGGTAGAGTCTGCCTGTCCCCTTGCTCAGCCCTCCCAGCAGTGACTCACCTCCATGCCAACACTGCTTTATTTACAAGCCAGCCTTCTCTACCAAAGTGGGAATTCCCTGTGATTCCTACAGGTACTGTTGCCCTGAAGCACAGGGACTGCTTCAAATGAAGCACTTGCTAAGGGGGTAGGTGAGCCAATGTTGGAGTCTGGAAACTCAGTTCTTCATTCACTGGGTCTTTGTGGATCCTACTGTGTGCCTGGTCCAGAGTCAACATTGTGGAAAGAGATGGAGAGGATGAGGGGACAAAGTCCCTGATCCCTGAGGAGTTTATAGTCTGGAAGATAACAGTTGACATTCACCATGAGACTGGGGTGGCCATGGGCTCCTTGGTGGCACTGACCACTGGCATTACACACAGGGGATTGGCTCACTCAAGAAGCCTCCTTGGAGTGGGAGCCAGGGGGACCACACCTCCCAGTCTTCCTGGGGCCAGTCCCAGTTTACGCCTATCAGCCCAGGAGTTATTAGTAGCATCCCTTTCACTCTTAGAAGTGTCCCAGTTTGGCTGATAAATTATAGTCACTCTGAAGGAGGCGTTTGCACTGTGAGGGCATTTGCCACTACATGCCAACAGGCTCGCAGGGCTGACAGAGCCCATAGGAGCAGCCAGCCCCACGTCTCCCCTTTACATGGGGACACGCGAGGCTGGCATTTGTTGGAGACCCATGTTATCTAAACAAGACACAGAGAACACCTGTGTTTTTCCTGGAGGGAAGCGTTGCTCCTGTTTTTTTCACTGCTCTTACATTTCAGCAGCATTTCAACTTCATTAGTTGATTAGCTGATTCAATAAACATGTATTAGCAGGCTTCCCTGGTGGCGCAGTGGTTGAGAGTCCGTCTGCCTGCCGATGCAGGGGACATGGGTTCATGCCCCGGTCCGGGAAGATCCCACATGCCGCGGAGCAGCTGGGCCCGTGAGCCATGGCCGCTGAGGCTGCGCATCCAGAGCCTGGGCTCTGGAACGGGAGAGGCCACAACAGCGAGAGGCCCGCGTACCGCAAAAAAAACACCCCAAAACATGTATTAGCACCTGCCGTGTGCCAGATTGGCTGCTGGGGATGTCGAAGTGAAAGAAGCCTCACTCCCTCTAGTCTCTGAAATACTTTCACTCTAATGGAAGGGGCAAAAGCATCAACACAGGTTTGTGATCCAGCTTGACTGGTGTGGTGTGTGGGAGAGAGGGGCGCTGAGGGAGCTGGTGGGTTCGTTAAAGGGATCTCATTGAGCACCCAGGAAACTCAGACGCCAGTGACTTCAGCCTACATTCCTCATGCCAAAGAGCAAAACAACGCCAGGATTTTGAGTCCATCAGGGCTGAGATGACTGCTGATTGATGAGTCCATTCCGTCAATTTGTATTTTAAAAAATGTGCATTTACTTACCAAAGGCAATAGATAATAGAAAAATTTTTGTTCACATAAAATTGCAGTAATGTTTTGTTTTTGTGGCAACCTCTTGTCTGGTAATCTCTGAAATTTGGAACATGGCTAAGAACCAGGACGTAAGCAGTTGAAGGCCCCCATGAACAGCTGAGAGAAATCACTCTAAGTTCCATGTACCGAACATGTCCTCTTGGCCTAGGAAAGCCCCTCAGTCATTCACATCTTATGTTTTCTTAGCTAAATGCAGCCTTAGAGAGCTAGAATCAGAGGTCCAGAGCTGTGCTGTCCAATATGGTAGCCAGGAGTCACAAATGGCTATTGAGCACTTGAAATGTGACAATTCCAGGCTGAGATGGGCTGGAAGTGAAAGCACACGCTGCATTTCAAAGACTTAGTATGAAAAGAGAATGTAGCATTTCTTATTGATCATTTATTTTGATTACATGTTGCAATAATCATATTTTTGGTGTATTGGGTTAGATAAATATGTTACTAGAATTAATTTCATCTTCTGAGAATGTTTTTATCTATTTATTTATTTTTGACTGCGTTGGGGCTTTGTTGCTGCGCTCAGGCTTTCTCTAGTTGTGGTGAGCGGGGGCTACACTTTGTTGCAGTGCACGGGCTTCTCATTGCAGTGGCTTCCCTTGCTGTGGAGCACTGGCTCTAGGTGCGCGGGCTTCAGTAGCTGTGGCTCACGGACTCTAGAGTGCAGGCTCAGTAGTTGTGGCTCACGGGCTCTACAGTGCAGCCTCAGTAGTTGCTGTGCGCAGGCTTAGTTGTTCCACGACATGTGGGATCTTCCCAGACCAGGGCTCAAACCCGTGTCCCCTACATTGACAGGCGGATTCTTAACCACTGCGCCACCAGGGAAGTTCCCTGAGAATGTTTTTTTGTTTGTTTGTTTCTTTCTTTTTCTGCGGTACGTGGGCCTCTCACTGTTGTGGCCTCTCCCGTTGCGGAGCACAGGCTCCGGACGCACAGGCTCAGCAGCCGTGGCTCACGGGCCTAGCAGCTCCGCGGCATGTGGGATCTTCCCGGACCGGGGCATGAACCCATGTCCCCTGCATCGGCAGGCGGACTCTGAACCGCTGCGCCACCAGGGAAGCCTGAGAATGTTTTTAATGTGGCTTCAGGAATGTTCAAAGCCACACATGCAGCTCGCATTATATTTTTAGTGAACAGTGGGGATCTAAAGGTGGAGTCCTCATTAAGGGAAGCTTGCAGAGGCTGACAGTGTGGAAGGAGGCTGGAAGTTATCTATTAAAAAGAACATTGTAACTCAAAAAGCATAACCATCTTGGAGACATCTAGCCTAGGGATAAACAGACAAATACATTAAAACAGCTTCTGAAAACCACCGCATTCTAGAGGATAGTTGTTGATGTTGACCAAGGAGACTGACTTGCCCCAGAGCATCCTCGTCTTAACCTCTTCTGTTTGAGAGAGCAGGGTGGTGTACTGTATATTACAACCTTCTGACTAGATAAACAACAACAAATGAAGACTTATTGTGGGTAACAGGATTTCCAAATGTTGACCCTAGCTTCTAGGTTAAGCATCTTGGAATATTTTTATGTGAAATCTCAAGGCTGGCAGAGAGCCTCAGCTAGGAGGTGGCCTCAGGCCTTCCCTTTCCTTGCTGGGCCTCAGTTTCCCAATTTGTATAGTGATGTGTAAAGGCCCACCCAGCTATCCCACACTTCTCTCCTGGGACTTTACAAATCCATTCAACTGCAATCGTGTGTGTGTGTGTGTGTGTGTGTGTGTGTGTGTGTGTGTGTGTGTGTGTGTGTATGTTTGGAGCTGGTTGTCACCCACTCATCAGCAAACCTGTGGCCATCTAGGAAAGCTGAGGGGTGGGAGTAGGGTGGTCTCTTCCCTCACACTCCCTGTCAGTGGAAAACTTGTTAAACCCATCACCCTGGAAGGAACCACCCATCAGAGCGATAGGCAGAATGGCAGTCCCAGCTTTTATAGCCCTGCGGCCAGGCTCCTCACTAAATTTTCTATCAAGACAGCACTTTGGAAGCGAGGAAATGCCTCAGTTTAAATGCTTTATTAGCCCAGTGCTGCCTCAGATCCTTTTGGGAAGCAAGACTGGGTATAAATTATAAATAAATAAATAAAATTAGCCCAGAGGCAGAGGTTGGGGCCAACAAACAGAAGGATGGTTGAGGCTTTGCTATTAATTGGAGCATCGTTTACAGAAGCCCTGCCTACAGGACAAAGAGGGATACATGGCTGACTTTATCGCTCTTCAGAAAGTCTGTCCACCACTCACCCTGCTCTCTCCACCTGAGGCTTCAATTCTGCAGAGGAAAAATTATTTCACACCTCTGTGTGAAGTGGGAGATTTAGACTGCATGGACCCTGCCTTCAGGGCTGACGAAGTTTAGGGATAAAGAAAGTAAAAAGTGACCAGAACCCAGGGCAAGGACAGGAATGAGCAGGTGTGCAAGCTCAATGTGGGGAGTGATTGCTGGTAGCTTAGCAAGTCTGTAACGCCTTCCTGAAGAAAATGTCACACCCTGATTGCCATTAACTCCAGAATCTGAACTAGTTCCGCCCCGGGCAGAGGCAGAGGTTGAACTGCAGGGCGGCCTCACTGTCCCATAGGAACTCCGGAGCCAGTGTGGCCCTTCGGAGTAATCCTGAACTGAGGCCGGAGGCCTGGGCCTTGGTGCCCATGGGAACCAGTCAATCTGTGTAACCCTGGCCTAGGGCAGTCTCTCAGCAGAGAGCGGCCAGCAGAGTGAAGAGCGTTCTGTGGGTCGTGCGATAGAGGGAGACAGGCAGCGAACGTCCAGAGAGGCGTTTGTCCATCCATTTATTCATAGCGCAAGAAGCATTAATTGAGTGCCTTCTGTGCGATGGGCACTTGGACACAAAGGAGACCAAAACCTGATCCTTGTCCTCTAGGAGCTCAGAGTCTGGCTGGGGAGACAGGCTCCCACGCAACTGATCACTTCACAAAGGGCTAACCTCTGTCTTCAGGCTGCATAGAGAAAGTGGTGAGGGTCCAAGGCAAGGAACAGTTCTGCCCAGTGCAACCAACCTCCGTGGGGGGGGGACGTTTGAGGTGGGTTGGGTCAGTGTGTGCGGATTCACTGGGCTGAGGGGAGAGAGGTGGGTCCCAGGCAGGAGCGGCACATCCTCTAAGCCAGGGCTTAGCCTTGTGGTCACTGGGCTGGGCAGACGGCTCCTGGCGGGGCAGGTGACAATGCCCTTCCCCTCGGCCTTTCCCCAGATGACCCGCAGAATCAGCAGCATGGATGAAAAGATGTCTAAGATGAGTCGGGCCCTGGCAGAGATCAAGAGGCGGTTTCAGAAGACAGTGTCCCAGTTCATGAACTCCGTCCTGCTGGCGGCAGGTAAGGAGACTATATAGTACAATTATAAATCTTACTACCTGGCGTTATAAATATTTCTTTGTTTTCCCATCCCCGCCCCCCACTCCTGCTTGGAGTTCCCAGAGGCAGGGAACTCCTGTATGGGGTCATCTTTATGACCAGTGCCCAACATTTAGTAAATGTTTGGTAAGTGAATGAAGAAATGAGAGGCCCTTGGCCAGTCTAGCAGAGAAAGCAAAAGAAAAATACAACAAAGAACATAGATGGAAATGACTTAAGTCTGGAGGCACAGGGAACAACATGGATGCATAGTGTACCCAGCCTCTACATTGAGTGCTATAAAGGACACAAAGCTGAATGAAACACAGGCCCGTGGGGGAGGACGGATCAAAGCTGGGTCTTGACAGATGGCCAGAACTGAGATTGATTTGTTCTTCCATTCAGCTAGCACTTACTGATCCACTAGCTGCACTAGGGTGGGAGCACTGGGCCAGACAACGGGAGGCAGCAGACTGCGAGAGTAATGGCCTGGAGGGGGAGCTGTGCAGTCTCACAGCAGGGCATGGCGGCCAGGCCACGCCGGGGAGTGACACCAGTGTCTTCTGTTCACAGGCTTGTTCACCGTAGAATATCCGGTAAAGGAAGAGGCAGAAATCATTCAGACCAGATTAAGGTCCGGGCCCTATCCTGAGCACGCCACCAAGCTGAGTTTATACTCAGGAGAAATCCTTTTATTACGATCTCAGTCAGCCCGACCCGAATCCTCAATTGGAGAGTCTTCGAAGGAGGAGCCTGTGTTGGCTCCTGTGATCACCACTCGGAAGAAGCCCATCAAGGTCCAGCCCAAGGCCACGGTCACACCCAGGTGGGCTTGGGCCTTTATTTCTTCCTGCTTCTGTGTGTCAGATGCTGAGATGGGTAGTAAACACGCGATGATGAACAAAACAGATGAGGCCCCTCCCTCTTGGAGTTGAAATTTTAGGGGTGGGGAAAAATAGAAGATAAACATGTGAAGAGCTGAACTATTTTAGTTAGGGATAAGGCTGGGAAGAAGGCAGACCAGGGACATGGGTTAGAGCCGAGGCTGGCAAATTGCGGTCAGGGGCCAAATCTGGCCCCACTGCCTGCCTTTTTTATGCGTGAGCTAAAAGTCGTTTTTATGTTTTTATTTTTTAAAATTTATTTATTTATTTTTGGCTGCATTAGGTCTTCATTGCTGTGCGTGGGCTTTCTCTGGTTGCTGCGAGCGGGGCTACTCTTCATTGTGGTGAGTGGGCTTCTCATTGTGGTGGCTTCTCTTGTTGCGGAGCACGGGCTCTAGGCACGCAGGCTTCATTAGTTGTGGCACGTGGGCTCAATAGTCGTGGTTCACGGGCTTTAGAGCGCAGGCTCAGTAGTTGTGGCTTGTGGGCTCTAGAACGCAGGCTCAGTAGTTGTGTCGCATGGGCTTAGTTGCTCTGTGGCATGCGGGATCTTCCCGGACCAGGGCTCGGACCTGTGTCCGCTGCATTGGCAGGCAGATTCTTAACCACTGCACCACCAGGGAAGCCCATTTTTTACGTGTTTAAATGCTTGGGAGGAAGAAAATCAAAAGACAGGTTTTTCGTGACATGTGAAATGATATGAAATTCAAATTCAGGATCCATAAGTAATGTTTCAATGGGGCACAACCATGCCCACTCATTTACATGTTGTCTGTAGCTGCTTTCATGCTAAGGTGGAAATTTTGAGTCATTGTGACCAAGACCACCTGGCCTGCAAAGACTAGAGTTTTTACTGTCTGGCCTTTTGTAGAAAATGCTGACTGACCCCAGGCATGGAGAATGACTGGAAAGTGGGGTGGGATGTGGTACGCTTGGTAGACAGTCGGGGAAGCAGTTCTGAAGAGATATTTTAATGGGGGGGCTGAAGGATTAGAAATAGGCACAAAGAAGGATCAGGAAGGATCATCAGGCAGAGGACAGAACAAGTACAAATACCTTGAGATAAGAACAAGTTTGGTATGTGTGAGGAAAAGTGAGAAGACCAGTGTGGAGCATTGTGAGGAAGGGGGAAGAGGGATGCAAATTGAGGACAGAAAGGTAGGCAGGAGCTGGATCAGGTAGCCTTGTGAGTGTTATAGAGGAAGCCGTTCTGTACCTGCAAGGCAGGAAGTGACATCATGTGATTCATGAGGTTTTTAGAAAACTGAAAAAAATGATAAGATTTATATCTCTTGTGTTTTAACTTAAAAATTTTATAAAATATAGAAAATGAACAAATCCTAAGTTTATATAGCTCAACGTGTATCACAAATTGAACATACCCTATAGGCCCCAAGAAACAGAGCATTATCTATCTGCTCCTTAGACATTCTCTTTTGTCCCCTCCCTATCAATAATCCCACCCTCCTTCCCAACAGGATGATTTCTCACATCATAGATTTATATATTTTTAAACTATTTAAATAGAGCTATTCAGTATGTATTCTTTGATGTCTGGCCTCTTTTGCTCAAGGTTACAATGTGAGATTTATCCATGTTGCTGCGTGTGGCAGAACCACTGCTCATTTTCACTGCTATGTAATAAACTATTGTAAGACTAAACTAAAAATTTTTTGCATTCTAATGTTGATGGATATTTGGGTTGGTTACAATTTTGGTAGTGACAAATTGTGCTGGTTTTTGTATATGTCCTTATTTCTGGTTGGGATATGCCTGGATGTGAAATTGCTGTCGTAGAGTATGTGTATGTTATGCTAGATCCTGTAGTTCTGGTGAGACTCCGTTTTCCAAATGGTGGTTTCAAGTTCCACTCCCACCAGCAGTGCATGAGCATTCCAGTTGCTCCACATCCTCACAGTGCTTGATATTGTCCATCGTTTTAATTACAGCCATTCTATAATGATGAAATGTTTTTTAATTTGCATTGCCCTGGTGACTACAGAGGTTGAGCACCTTTTCGATTGTTCATTGACGTTTTTGGATATTCTCTTTAGCGAAGTGCCTGTTGAGTCCTCTTGTCCATTTTTCTACAGGTTGTTTGTCTTTTCTTGATTTATATTTTGGAGTTCTTTATTGTGGATACAAGACTTTTGTCAGTTATACATGTTGCAAATGATTCTCCCACTTCTCCTCTGGCAGTGGTATCTACTGATGCACAAAAGTTGCTAAGTTTAATGTCCAGTTTTCAGTCTTTTTGTTTGTAATTAGTTATTTGTAACCTATTTAAGAACTTTCTGTACTCAGACAACATGATGGTATTCTCCAAAGTTGCCTTCTGTTAGTTTTTTCTTTTAACTTTTGCATTTATATCCATCCTCCACCTGCAAATGATTTCTGTGTATGACATGACGTAGGGGCCAAGTTTTATTTTCCCCCATGTATATACTGAACTGATCCAGCATCACCTATTGAGACGATTGTAATTTTCCCTCAGCTCTTTGGTGCAAACTCTGCCATGAATCAAGGGGCTCTATATGTTTAAATCAAGGGTCGTTTTTCTGGAGTCCCTATTTTGTTCCCTATTT
>NW_021703780.1:98533056-98798341 GCF_005190385.1 Monodon monoceros | reverse complement strand
TTTTTTTTTTTTTTTTTTTTGTGGTACGCGGGCCTCTCACTGTTGTGGCCTCTCCCGTTGCGGAGCACAGGCTCCGGACGCGCAGGCTCAGCGGCCATGGCTCACGGGCCCAGCCACTCCGCGGCATGTGGGATCTTCCCGGATCGGGGCACGAACCCGTGTCCCCTGCATCGGCAGGTGGACTCTCAACCACTGCGCCACCAGGGAAGCCCTGTTATAGCTTTTTAAAAAAAAACTTTTAAAAATATTTATTTAGACTGCACAAGGTCTTAGTTGTAGCATGCAGGATCTTTAATTGTGGCGTGCAGACTTTCTTAGTTGCAGCATGTGGACTCTTAGTTGTGGCATGTGGACTGTTAGTTGCGGCATGCATGCGAGATCTAGTTCCCCGGGCCCCCTGCATTGGGAATGTGGAGTCTTACCACTGGACCACCAGGAAAGACCCAGTTATTATAGCTTTATAATGAATATTGACATACAGCAGAGTAAGTACTCAGTCTTTGTGTGCTAAGCTGTTTTGCTATTCTTAGCCCTTTACATTTCCATATAATTTTAGAATCATCCTGTAGATTTAAAACATTGTCCTGGGATTTCAATTTGATTGTTAATGTCTTTGTAATATTGGAGTATTTCAATCCATGAATATGGTATATCTGTTTGTTTATGTTTTCTCTAATCTCTCCATAATATTTTGTGATTTTCAGCATAGAGGTCTTATATGTCTTTCATTAGATTTATTCTATGATATTTTATAGTTTTGGTGCTCTTATAAATTATGTTTTAATTTAATTTTTCTATTTGTTGCTGGTTATAGAAAGGCAATTGATTTTGTTTCAGTTGAATTTATTTTTAAATTAATTACAGTAAACATTACTCTTTTTTGTGTAAAAGTCTATGAGTTTTGACAAATGCATAGAGTGGTGTAACCTCCACTGTAGCTAAGATACGGAACAGTT
This sequence comes from Monodon monoceros, assembly GCF_005190385.1. NCBI lineage: Eukaryota > Metazoa > Chordata > Mammalia > Artiodactyla > Monodontidae > Monodon > Monodon monoceros. The sequence goes on along the minus strand of NW_021703780.1, from coordinate 98,797,385 downwards.
TCCCCACTGACCGAAAAAAAAAAAAAAAAAAGAAAAAAAGAAATTCCCTCATGCTACCCCTTTGTAGTCAAACTCTTCCCTCACCTGTAATTCCTACCAACCACTGATCTGTTTTCTGTAGCTATGGTTTTGCATTTTGCAGAATGTCACATAAATGAGATTATATTGTATATAGCCTTTTGAGTCTAGCTTCTTTCACATGGCAAGACATGTGAGATTCATCCATGTTGTTGCATGTATCAATAGTTTCTTTTTTTTTTAGTTAATTAATTAATTTTGGCTGCGTTGGGTCTTTGTTGCTGCATGCGGGCTTTCCCTAGCTGCAGTGAGCGAGGGCTACTCTTCATTGCAGTGCGAGGACTTCTCATTGTGGTGGCTTCTCTTGTTGCAGAGCACGGGCTCTAGGTACACGGGCTTCAGTAGCTGTGGCATGTGGGCTCTAGAGTGCAGGCTCAGTAGTTGTGGCTCATGGGCTTAGCTGCTCCGCGGCATGTGGGATCTTCCCATACCAGGGATTGAACCCATGTCCCCTGCACTGGCAGGTGGATTCTCAACCACTGTGCCACCAGGGAAGCCCCTCAATGGTTTCTTTTTATTGCTGAATAGTATTCTGTTTCAGGGAGCCCCAACACCACCCCCACATTTAGAGACCTATTGATACTAGTACACATGGGATTCAGCATATAGTTGTCTCATGGATAAGGTTTATTACAGTGAAAGGATACATGATAGGATGAGCAAGGGTAAAAGACACAGGTAGAATCTGGATAAATCCATATACAGACTCCCCCATGCGCTCTCCCTCCTGTAACGGGACACACCAAGCGTGCTTCATTCTCTAGCAGTGAAAACTTGCAGTAACATGTGCGATGTTTCTCTCCAGGGGTGCGCATTAGCAACTCAGAGCCCAAGGTTTTTACTGGGTAGCAGTCATGTAGATACTCTCTGCCTAACAAATATCAAAGTTACAGACTGCCAGAAGGAAAGCAAGTGTTTAGCATAAATCACATTATTTATATAAACAGTGTAGGCATAGTGTAGGAAATGGTTCAAGTGCCAAGTTCCCAGACACCAGCCAGGGGCCAACCTTGTAGGCAGGTCCTTCTAAAGACAGCAGCTTCAGGCCTCCTATGTTAACTCTCTTCTGTATATATTATGTGACATAGGTGGGCAAAAATTTATTTATCCATTTACCCATTGAAAGACATTTAAATTGTCTTCAGTTTTTAGTGATTATCAATATAACTGCTACAGATACTCAAGAACAGGTTTTTATGTGAGCATAAAATTCACTTAGGTGAATTCTTAAGAGTTGGATTGCTTGGTTGCATGTAAATGGTGTGCTTAACTTCATAAGAAACTTCCAAACTGTCTTCCCAAGTCGTTGTACCATTATACATTCCCATTAGTAATGTGTCAGGGTTCCAGTTGCTCCAAATATTTGTCAGTACTTGATATTGTCAGCTTTTTTTTCCCCTTAAATTTTAGCCATTCTAGTATATGTGTAGTAATATTTCAATATCATTTTAATTTGAATTTGTCTAATTACTAATTATGTTGAACATCTTTTCATGGGCTTATTTACTATTCATATATTTGCTTTGGTGAAGTATCTGTTCAAATCTTTTCATATATTTAAATTGGGTTATTTGTATTCTTATTGTTGAGTTTTGAGAGTTCCTTACTCTGGATATAAGTACTTTATCAGAAATGGGACTTTGAAATATTTTTTCCCAGTCTGTGGCTGCATTTTTCATTCTCTTAGTAGTGCTTTTGTGGAGAAAAGTTTATTTTGATGCTGTCCAGTTTATCATATTTTTTTTTTCTCTGTATTGTGCTTTTGATGTCATGTCTAAAAACTCTTTGCCTAACCCAGTGGTTCTCAGCAGAGATGATTTTGACCCCCAAGAGACATTTGAAAATGTTTGGAGACATTTTTAACTGTTATGACTGGGGAGGGGATGCTACTGCTATCTAGTGGGTAGAGGTCAGAGATGCTGCTAAGCATCCTGCAATGAACAAGATGATCCCCCCCAGCACACACACACACAAGAAAGAATTATATGGTCCAAAATGTCAGTAGTACCAGTTGAGAAACTCTGGCCTAACCCAATGTCACAGAAGTTTTCTTCTAAAAGTTTTATATTTTTATGTTTTACATTTATGTCTGTGATCCATTCTGAGTTAATTTTTGTATAAGGTACAAAGTATGGGTTGAAGTTTATTTATTTTGCCTATGGATATCCAATTGTTCCAGCAGCATTTGGGGAAAAGATATCCTTTTCTCTCTTAAGTGCCTTTGCACCTTTATAAAAAGTCAATTGCCCATATTTGTGTAGGTCTCTTTCTGGACTCTCTATTTTGTCAATATGGTGAATTACATTGATTTCAAATGTTGAACCAGCCTTGCATTCCTGGAATGAACTCCACTTGGTCATATGTATTATTCTTTTTCTCTGTTGCTAGATCCAGTTTACTAATATCTTGTTGAGATTTTTTACATCCTTAGTCATGAGGGTTATTGGTCTACAGTGTTTTTTCTTGCAATGTCCTTGTCTGGTTTATTAGCGTAATGTTGGCCTTAAAAATTTCTTGGGAAGTAGTCCCTCCTCTTCTACTTTGTTTTGAATTGATATTATTTTTTTCCTTTAATGTTTAGTAAAATTCACCAGTGAAATGGTCTTGCCTGGAGTTTCCTTTGGTGGAAAGCTTTTTAAAATCAAACTTAATTACTTTAATAAATACAGGACTGTTCAGGTCATCTATTTTTCTTGAGTGAATTTTGATAGTTTGTGTTTTTAAAGGAATTGACCTATTTCATCTAAATTATTGAATTTATGTGCACAGAATTGTCTGTAGTATTCCCTTATCATCTTTTTAATGTCTGTAGCGTCTTTTTTTTTTTAAACTTACCATCTTCACTATATTTAAGTGTACAGTTCAGTGGCATTAAGTACATTCACATTGTTTGTGCAACCATCACCACCATCCACCTCCAAAACGTTTTTCTTTTTTTTTTTTTTTCACACACACACACTGTATTTTATTTCTACAGGAGATAACTAAACTGACACCAAGCATTGTAAATGGATGACCACAACAAAAGCAACAATGATTGCAATGACCAAACACGAAACATACTCATACTATGTGATAATATTGATATTCAGTCCAGTAATCCTCCACTGTAACAGCTCTTTTACTTTGCCGTGAAAATTGATTTGTATATATATTTCTTGCCTCTGAGTCCTTGTGGGATTTTTTTTTTATTCAAACAGAAAGTCACAAAAATTATAATCATCCTCATCAGTTCACTCAGTCCCATGTAATTAATTTTTTTTTCATCTTGATCTTTTGTTAGCACTTTTATGAATTCATCAGTTTTCCATTAGAGTTCTGAAAATGCTTCTTCATTCAGTTCAGCAGTATAGTCAGTTACCAGAAACCTGTACTTGTCAGAGTCTTTTCCATGAATTCCTTGAAGATGAAACCCTTTTATAGGAACATTTTTGCATAAGCATCAGAGTACACCCAGAACTGTCTGTAAATGACAAAAGACTTAAAAATGACCACGGTAAAGATTTGATGAAAGTTCATAATAATGCAATTGACAAGGAAATTTAGTTATTTCTGAGATACACATTTTAAAGTAATAACTAGAATTATGACTTATAACATTATACCAGAACATATAGGATTTTTAGAAATTTCATGTAATGTCTGAAACATTTATATTAACATATTTCCATACAAATAACCCAAAGAAAGTTTAATGTTAGTTGTTTTTTGTTTGTTTGTTTGTTTATACTGCATGTTCTTATTAGTCATCAATTTTATACACATCAGTGTATACATGTCAGTCCCAATCGCCCAATTCGGCACACCACCATCCCCATCCCACCACGGTTTTCCCCCCTTGGTGTCCATACGTTTGTTCTCTACATTTGTGTCTGAACTTCTGCCCTGCAAACCGGTTCATCTGTACCATTTTTCTGTGTTCCACATACATGTGTTAATATACGATATTTGTTTTTCTCTTTCTGACTTACTTCACTCTGTATGACAGTCTCTGGATCCATCCACGTCTCAACAAATGACTCAATTTCATTCCTTTTATGGCTGAGTAGTATTCCATTGTACATATGTACCACAACTTCTTTATCCATTCATCTGTTGATGGGCATTTAGGTTGCTTCCATGACCTGGCTATTGTAAATAGTGCTGCAATGAACATTGGGGTGCATGTGTCTTTTTGAGTTATGGTTTTCTCTGTGTATATGCCCAGTAGTGGGATTGCTGGGTCATATGGTAGTTCTATTTGTAGTTTTTTAAGGAACCTCCATACTGTTCTCCACAGTGGCTGTATCAACTTACATTCCCACCAACAGTGCAAGAGGGTTCCCTTTTCTCCACACCCTCTCCAGCATTTTTTGTTAGTAGATTTTCTGATGATGCCCATTCTAACTGGTGTGAGATGGTACCTCATTGTAGTTTTGATTTGCATTTCTCTAATAATTATTGATGTTGAGCAGCTTTTTATGTGCTTCTTGGCCATCTGTATGTGTTCTTTGGAGAAATGTCTATTTAGGTCTTCTGCCCATTTTTTGATCGGGTTGTTTGTTTCTTTAATATTGAGCTGTGTGAGCTGTTTATATATTTTGGAGATTAATCCTTAGTCTGTTGATTCATTTGCAAATATTTTCTCCCATTCTGAGGGTTGTCTTTTCGTCTTGTTTGTGGTTTCCTTTGCTGTGCAAAAGCTTTGAAGTTTCATTAGGTCCCATTTGTTTATTTTTGTTTTTATTTCCATTATGCTAGGAGGTAGATCAAAAAAGATCTTGCTGTGATTTATGTCAAAGAGTGTTCTTCCAATGTTTTCCTCTAAGAGTTTTATAGTGTCTGGTCTTACATTTAGTTCTCAAATCCATTTTGAGTTTATTTTTGTGTATGGTGTTAGGGAGTGTTCTAATTTCATTCTTTTTTACATGTAGCTGCCCAGTTTTCCCAGCACCACTTATTGAAGAGAATGTCTTTTCTTCATTGTATATCTTTGCCTCCTTTGTCATAGATTAGTTGACCATAGGTGCATGGGTTTATCTCTGGGCTTTCTATCTTGTTCCATTGATCTATGTTTCTGTTTTTGTGCCAGTACCATATTGTCTTGATTACTGTAGCTTTGTAGTATAGTCTGAAGTCAGGGAGTCTGATTCCTCCAGCTCCGTTTTTTTCCTTCAAGACTGCTTTGGCTATTTGGGGTCTTTTGTGGCTCCATACAAATTTTAAGATGATTTGTTCTAATTCCCTAAAAAATGCCATTGGTAATTTGATAGGGATTGCATTGAATCTGTAGATTGCTTTGGGTAGTATAGTCATTTTCACAATATTGATTCTTCCAATCCAAGAACATGGTATATCTCTCCATCTGTTGGTATCATCTTTAATTTCTTTCTTCAGTGTCTTATAGTTTTCTGCATACAGGTCTTTTGTCTCCCTAGGTAGGTTTATTCCTAGGTATTTTATTCTTTTAGTTGCAATGGTAAATGGGACTGTTTCCATAATTTCTCTTTCAGATTTTTCATCATTAGTGTATAGGAATGCAAGAGATTTCTGTGCATTAATTTTGTATCCTGCAACTTTACCAAATTCATTGATTAGCTCTAGTAGTTTTCTGGCGGCATTTTTAGGATTCTCTATGTATAGTATCATATCTTCTGCAAACAGTGACAGTTTTACTTCTTCTTTTCCAATTTGTATTCCCTTTATTTCTTTTTCTTCTCTGATTGCCGTGGCTAGGACTTCCAAAACTATGTTGAATAATAGTGGTGAGAGTGGACATCGTTGTCTCGTTCCTGATCTTAGAGGAAATGCTTTCAGTTTTTCACCACTGAGAATGATGTTTGCTGTGGGTTTGTCATATGGCCTTTATTATGTTGAGGTAGGTTCCCTCTATGCCCACTTTCTGGAGAGTTTTTATAATAAATGGATGTTGAATTTTGTCAAAACTTTTTCTGCATCTATTGAGATGATCATATGGTTTTTCTTCTTCTATTTGTTAATGTGGTGTATCACATTGATTGATTTGCATATATTGAAGAATCCTTGCATCCCTGGGATAAATCCCACTTGATCATGGTGTATGATCCTTTTAATGTGTTGTTGGATTCTGTTTGCTAGTATTTTGTTGAGGATTTTTGCATCTGTATTCATCAGTGATATTGGTCTGTAATTTTCTTTTTTTGTAGTATCTTTGTCTGGTTTTGGTATCAGGGTGATGGTGGTCTCATAGAATGAGTTTGGGAGTGTTCCTTCCTCTGCAATTTTTTGGAAGAGTTTGAGAAGGATGGGTGTTAGCTCTTCTCTAAATGTTTGATAGAATTCACCTGTGAAGCCATCTGGTCCTGGACTTTCATTTGTTCAAGATTTTTAATCACAGTTTCAATTTCATAACTTGTGATTGGTCTGTTCATATTTTCTATTTTTTCCTGGTTCAGTGTTGGAAGGTTATACCTTTCTAAGAATTTGTCCATTTCTTCCAGGTTGTCCATTTTATTGGCATAGAGTTGCTTGTAGTAGTCTCTTAGGATGCTTTGTATTTCTGCAGTGTCTGTTGTAACTTCTCCTTTTTCATTTCTAATTTTATTGATTTGAGTCCTCTCCCTTTTTTTCTTGATGAGTTTGGCTAATGGTTTATCAATTTTGTTTATCTTCTCAAAGAACCATCTTTTAGTTTTATTGATCTTTGCTATTGTTTTCTTTGTTTCTATTTAATTTATTTCTGCTCTGATCTTTATGATTTCTTTCCTTCTGCTAACTTTGGGTTTTGTTTGTTCTTCTTTCTCTAGTTCCTTTAGGTGTAAGGTTAGATTGTTTACTTGAGATTTTTCTTGTTTCTTGAAGTAGGCTTATATAGCTATAAACTTCCCTCTTAGAACTGCTTTTGCTGCATCCCATAAGTTTTGGATCATCGTGTTTTCATTGTCATTTGTCTCTAGTTATTTTTTTATTTCCTCTTTGATTTCTTCAGTGATCTCTTGGTTATTTAGAAACGTACTGTTTAGCCTTCATGTGTTTGTGTTTTTTACATTTTTTTCCCTGTAATTCATTTCTAATCTCATAGCGTTGTGGTCAGAAAAGATGCTTGATATGATTTCAATTTTCTTAAATTTACTGACGCTTTATTTGTGACCCAAGATGTGATCTATCCTGGAGAATGTTCCATGCACGCTTGAGAAGAAAGTGTAATCTGCTGTTTTTGGATGGAATGTCCTATAAATATCAATTAAATCTATCTTGTCTGTTGTGTCATTTAAAACTTGTGTTTCCTTATTTATTTTCTGTTTGGATGATCTGTCCATTGGTGTAAGTGAGGTGTTAAAGTCCCCCACTATTATTGTGTTACTGTCAATTTCCTCTTTTATAGCTGTTAGCAGTTGCCTTATGTATTGAGGTGCTCCTATGTTGGGTGCATATGTATTTATAATTGTTATATCTTCATCTTGGATTGATCCCTTGATCATTATGTAGTGTCCTTCCTTGTCTCTTGTAATATTCTTTATTTTAAAGTCTATTTTATCTGATATGAGTATAGCTACTCCAGCTTTCTTTTGATCTCCATTTGCATGGAATATCTTTTTCCATCCCCTAATTTTCAGTCTGTATGTGTCCCTAGGTCTGAAGTGGGTCTTTTGTAGACAGCATATATATGGGTCTTGTTTTTGTATCCATTCAGCAAGCCTGTGTATTTTGGTTGGAGCATTTAATTCATTCATATTTAAGGTTATTATCGATATGTATGTTCCTATTACCATTTTCTTAATTGTTATGGGTTTGTTTTTGTAGGTCCTTTTCTTCTCTTGTGTTTCCCACTTATGGAAGTTCCTTTAGCATTTGTTGTAAAGCTGGTTTGGTGGTGCTGAATTCTCTTAGCTTTTGCTTGTCTGTAAAGCTTTTGATTTCTCCCTCGAATCTGAATGAGATCCTTGTTTCGTAGAGTAATCTTGGTTGTAGGTTCTTCCCTTTCATCACTTTAAGTATATCATGCCACTCCCTTCTGGCTTATAGAGTTCCTGCTGAGAAATCAGCTGTTAAGCTTATGGGAGTTCCCTTGTATGTTATTTGTCGCTTTTCCCTTGCTGCTTTCAAAATTTTTCTTTGTCTTTAATTTTTGCCAGTTTGATTACTATGTGTCTCAGCGTGTTTCTCCTTGGGTTTATCCTCTATGGGACTCGCTACGCTTCCTGGACTTGGGTGGCTATTTCCTTTCCCATGTTAGGGAATTTATGACTATAATCTCTTCAAATACTTTCTCTGGTCCTTTCTCTCTGTCTTCTCCTGGGACCCCTGTAATGTGAATGTTGTTACATTTAATGTTGTCCCAGAGGTCTCTTAGGCTGTCTTCATTTCTTTTCATTCTATTTTCTTTATTCTGTTCCACAGCAGTGAATTCCACCATTCTGTCTTCCAGGTCACTTATCCGTTCTGCCTGAGTTATTCTGCTATTGCTTCCTTCTAGTGTAGTTTTCATTTCAGTTATTGTATTCATCTCTGTTTCTTTGTTCTTTCATTCTTCTAGGTCTTTGTCAAACATTTCTTGCATCTTCTCCACCTTTGCCTCCATTCTTTTTCCGAGGTCCTGGATCATCTTCACTATCACTCTTCTGAATTCTTTTTCTGAAAGGTTGCCTGTCTCCAGTTCATTTAGTTGTTCTTCTGGGGTTTTATCTTGTTCCTTCATCTGGTACATAGCCCTCTGCCTTTTCATCTTGTCTATCTTTCTGCGAATGTGGGGTTTTTTTCCACAGACTGCAGGATTGTAGTTCTTGCTTCTGCTGTCTGTCCTCTGGTGGATGAGGCTATCTAAGAGTCTTGATGGTAGGGACTGGTGGTGGGTAGAGCTGAGTGTTGCTCTGGTGGGCAGAGCTCAGTAAAACTTTAATCTACTTGATCGCTGATGGGTGGGGCTGGGTTCCCTCCCTGTTGATTTTTTGGCCTGAGGCAACCCAATACTGGAACCTACCTGGGCTCTTTGCTGGGGCTAATGGCAGACTCTGGGAGGGCTCACACCAAGGAGTACTTCCCAGAACTCCAGCTGCCAGTGTCCTTGTCCCCACGGTGAGCCACAGCCACCCCCCGCCTCTGCAGGAGACCCTCCAACACTAGGAAGTAGGCCTGTTTCAGTCTCCCCTGGGGTCACTGCTCCTTCCCTTGGGTTCTGATGCGCACACTACTTTGTGTGTGCCCTCCAGGAGTGGAGTCTCTGTTTCCCCCAGTCCTGTCAAATCAATTCCCACTAGGCTTCAAAGTCTGATTCTCTAGGAATTCCTCCTCCCGGTGCCGGACCCCCAGGTTGGGAAGCCTGACGTGGGGCTCAGAACCTTCACTCCCGTGGGTGGACTTCTGTGGTATAAGTGTTCTCCAGTCTGTGAGTCACCCACCCACCAGTTATGGGATTTGATTTTACTGTGATTGCGCCCCTCCTACCATCTTATTGTGGCTTCTCCTTTGTCTTTGGATGTGGGGTATCTTTGCTGGTGAGTTCCAGTGTCTTCCTGTTGATTGTCCAGCAGCTAGTTGTGATCCTGATGTGCTCACAAGAGGGAGTGAGAGCATGTCCTTCTACTCTGCCATCTTGATTCCTCCCCTCCTTCTTTTGTTTTTAAAGATTTATTATTTATTTATTTATTTAATTTATTTTTGGCTGTGTCAGATCTTAGTTGCAGCATGCAGGATCTTCTTTGAGGCATGTGAGATCTTTCATTGTGGTACACAGGCTTCTCTCTAGTGGGGTGTGTGGGTTTTCTCTTCTCTAGTTGTGGCGTGCAAGCTCCAGGGTGCGTGGGCTCTGTAGTTTGTGGTGCGCTGCCTCTAGTTGAGGCATGCGAGCTCAGTAGTTTTGGCACGTGGGTTTAGTTGCCCCACGGAATGTGGGATCTTAGTTCCCTGACCAGGGATCAAACTCATGCCCCCTGCATTGGAAGGCAGATTCTTTACCACTGGACCACCAGGGAAGTCCCTGTCCATAGGGTCTTTAGTGATATTCCCTATTTTATTTATGATATTGGTGATTTATGTCTTCTCATTTTTATCTTGGTCAGTCTGGTTACAGTTTTATCAATTTTATTGATCTTTTCAAAGAATCACTTTTTGGTTTCATTGATTTTTCTCTATTGTTTTTCTATTTTCAATTCCATTGATTTCTGTTCTTTATCTTCCTTCTGCTAGTTTTGTGTTTAATTTGCTCTTTTTCTAGTTCCTTAAGTTGTGACTTAGATTATTGGTTTGAGGTCTTATATTTTTAATGCATAAGTATTTAATTTTGTAAATGTCTCTCTAAGCATTGCTTTGCCTACACCCCACAAATTTTGGTATGTTGGATTTTCGTTTTTATTCAGTTTAAAATATTTTCTAATTTCCCTGTGTTTCACCTTTGACCCATGGTTGTTTGGAAGTCTGGTATTTAATTTCCAAATATTTGAGGATTTTCCAGATGTCTTTCTGTTATTGATTTTTGGTTTATTTCTGGTATAGTCTGAGAATGTAGTTTGTTTGCTTTCCATTGTTTTAAATTTATTAAAGTTTGCTTTATGACCCCAAATATAATCTGTTTTGGTGAATGCTGTTTGTGCACTTGAAAAGAATATATGTCTGTATTCATGGTCTTGATGGGTGGAGTCTTCAACAAATGTCAATGAAGTCAAATTGGTTGATATTGTTGTGAAAGTCTTATATATCCTTGTTGATCTTCTGTCTTGTTCTGTTGAGTAGTAGGAATGGAATGTTGATGTCTCCAAATACAATTATGGATTTGTCTATTTTACCTTAATTCTATATCAATTTTTTGCTTCATACATCTCGGAGCTATGTTGTTGGGTACAGCACATTTAACTCTTTTGTCATTATGTAACATCTCTCTTGATACCTGATAATTATGTTCTGAAGTCTAATTTGTCTAATGATAATATACCCACTTCAGCTTTCTTTTGATTAGTGTTTGCTTGATACAACTATTCCATTATTTTACTTTTTTTTTTTGATGTGGACCATTTTTAAACTCCTTATTGAATTTGTTACAATATTGCTTCTTTTTTTTTAATGTTTTTGGTTTTTTGGCCACGAGGCATGTGGGACCTTAGCTCCCTGATCAGGGATCGAACCCACACTCCCTGAATTAGAAGGCAAACTCTTAACCACAGGACCGTCAAGGAAATCCCCATTATTTTATTTTTAATCATCTATATCATTATATTTAAAGTGGGTTTCTGGTAAACAGCATATAGTTAGGTCTTGGTTTTTTGTTTAGTCTGACACTGTCTTTTTTTTTTTTTTTTTTAATCTTTTGGCTGTGCTGTGTGGCATGTGGAATCTTAGCTCCCTGACTAGGGATCGAACCTGCTCCCCTTGTATTGGAAGTGCAATATCTTAACCACTGGACTGCCAGGGAGGTCCCTGACACTGTCTTTTTTTTTTTTTTTTTTGTGGTACGTGGGCCTCTCACTGTTGTAGCCTCTCCCATTGTGGAGCACAGTCTCCGGACGTGCAGGCTCAGCGGCCATGGCTCACGGGCCCAGCTGCTCCGCAGCATGTGAGATCTTCCCGGACCAGGGCACAAACCAGTGTCCCCTGCATTGGCAGGCAGATTCTTAACTACTGCGCCACCAGGGAAGGCCCGACACTGTCTTTTAATTGGCATATTTAGACCATTTACATTTAATATAACTGTTGATATAGTTTGTCTGCTATTTTATTATTTTTCTGTTTGTATCCTTTGCTTTTTTATTTCCCTCTGTCCCCTTTCCTGCTTTCTTTTGTATTGTTTGAATATTTTTAGTATTCCAGTTTAATTTATCTATTGGCTTTTTGGCTATAGCTCTTTTCAATTGTTTTTCAATTTTTATGTTATTGTTTGCCTTATCATATACATTGTATTCAATACATGCCTTACTTTTCACAGTATGTTTAGGCCTAATAGTTACCATTTCAAGGGAAATGTAGAAGCCTTACAATCATAAGTCTCTTTACCCTCTTTCCTTTCTATTATCATATGTATTACATGTACATATATTTAAACTCTTCAACAACATCATAATATTTACTTTCAACCATCAAACATATTTTAAAGAACTTAAGAAAAAATACATAGTGTATTATGTTATTTGTTTTTTGTCATTTCTGTTGCTCTTCTTTAATTCCTGAAATTCTGAGTTTTCCTTTGTTTGCAGCACTTCATGATCTGTGGCTTTCATTAGTTTTGGAAGATTCTCAGCCATTAATTCATGAGATATTCACTCTATCCTCTTTTCCTTCTCTCCCTTCTTCCTTCCCCTCTTTTCCTCCTCGTTTTCCTCTCTTCTACATCTGGCACTCCAAGTATGTTTATGTTATACCTTTTCAGTGCATTCCATGCATCTTTTTTTCTCGAGTCTATATTTTCCATCCTTTGTACTTTAGTCTATATTCTACTGACCTGACTTTCAGTTTACTAATGTTCTTGTTAACTGTGTCTAATATGCTGATAAAACTTATCCCTTGAGTTCTTGATTTCATTTATTCTATTTTTAAATTCTAGAATGTCTGATTGATTATTTTAGAATTTTATTCTCTGCTGAAATTCTTCATCTTATCTCCCATTTTCTTGTATATATTAATCATGGCTACTTTGATGTCTGTATCAGATATCTCCAATATCTATATCCCTGTAGATGTTTCTCATAGTTTTCAGTTAGTCCTTGACTTTTAAAATATTTGATGTTTTGTGCATGCCACACATTGTATATGAAAAAGTATAGAGATTATTTGAGGCTCTGGATGATGTAATGTTCCTTAAGATAAGAATTACCTTTGTTTTCAACTGTCAGTTCAGGGTCTTTTGTGGTCCCATATGAATTTCAGGATTATTTGTTCTAGTTCTGTGAAAAATGCCATGAGTATTTTGATAGGGATTGCATTAAATCTGTAGATTGCTTTGGGTAGTATGTCCATTTTAATATCATTTCTTCCAATCCAAGAGCACAGAATATCTTTTCATTTCTTTTTATCATCTTTAGTTTTCTTCATCAGTATTTTATTGTTTTCAGAGTATAGGTCTTTCACCTCTTTGGTTAAGTTTATTCCTAGGTATTTTATTCTTTTTGATGTGATTTTAAATGGGATTGCTTTTTTACTTTCTCTTTTTGTTATCTCATTATTAGTGTATAAAAAATCAACAGATTTCTGTATATTGATCTTGTATCATACAACTTTACTGAATTCATTTATTAGTTCTAATAGTTTTTTGATGGGGACTTTAGGATTTTCTTTGTATAGTATCATGTCATCTGTTCCAGTTTGGATGCCTTTTATTTCTTTTTCTTATCAGATTGCTGTGGCTAGGACTTCCAATGTTATGTTAAATACAAGTGGTGAGAGTGGGCATCTTCTCTTTTTCCTGAATTTAGAGGAAAGACTTTCAGCTTTTCACTGTTGAGTATGATGATAGCTGTGGGTTGCCATAAATGGCCTTTATTATATTGAGATATGTTCCCTCTATACCCAATTTGATGAGAGTTTTTATCATGAATGGATATTGTATTTTGTCAGAATGTTTTTTCTGAATCTATTGAGATGATCATGTGATTTTTGTCCTTACTTTTGTTAATGTGGTGTATCACATTGTTTGATTTGTGAATGTTGAACCATCCTTGCATCCTTAGAATAAATCCAACATGATCATGGTGTATGATCCTTTTTACATATTGTTGGATTTGGTTTGCTAATATTTTGTTGAGGATTTTTGCATCTATATTGATCAAAGATATTGGCCTGTAATTTTTTCTTTTTTGTAACATCTTTGTCTGGTTTTGGTATCAGGGTAATGGTGGCCTCATAGAACGAATTTGGGAGTGTTCCATCCACTTCCATTTTTTTTGGAATAGTTTGAGAAGGATAGGTATTAGTTTTTATGTGTTTAATAGAATTCACTTGTGAAGCTGTCCTGACCTGGACTTTTGTTTGCTGGGAATTTTTTAAATTACAAATTCAATTTTACTACTAGTGATCAGTCTGTTCAAAGTGTGTTTCTTCCTGATTCTGTCTTGGCAGGTTGTATCTTTCTAGAAATTTTCCCACTTAGAAGATTCAATATTGTTACATGTCATTTATTTTCAGATTGATGTATGGCTTCAGTGCAATCCCAATCTAAACTTCAGTAGGCTCTTTTAGTAGAAATTGACTAGCTGGTTATAAAATTTATATGGAAATGCAAAAGACCTAGAATAGCCAAAATTTTTTGAAAAATAGGAGCAAAATTGGAGAACTTTACTTGATTTCAAGATTTTCTATAAATTTACAGTAATTAAGACTAGTTTATTATCAGCAGAAAGACAGACATACAGATAACTGGAACGGAATAGAGTCCAGGATCAGAATCATGTGCATATAGTCAGTTGATGTTCAATAAATGACAGGGTAATTCAATTTGGAGGGGTAGTCGTTTCAACAAATGGTGCTGGAACAACTGAATATCCATATGGGGAAAACATAGAATTGATCTTTGCAGCAACAATAATTAATTAACAATAATTAATTCAAAATGGATCATAGATGTTAACTTAAACACTTCTAGAAGAAAACATAGGAGAGGAAATATTTGTGATTTTTGAGGCAGACACAGATTTCCTATAACAATAAGAGATAATGAAAATAAAAATAGAAGAAAAAATAATGGACTGTACTTCACCTAATTTAAAAACTTCTGTTCTTTGGGGGGGGAAAAAACTTTAAGAAAAAACACACAAACTTGTAGAAAAATATATAAATTTCTAGAATAACTAAAGAACTCTTACAACTCAAGAAGAAGAAGACAACCCTATTTTTTTTAATGGACAAAATATTTAAATAGATATTTTGCAAAATAAGATCTATAGATGGTAAAAAAAAGCACATGAAAAGATGCCTAATATCATTAGTCTTTAAGGAAATGCAAATAAAAACCACAAATGAGATACTACTAGACACCTACTAGAATGACCGAAAAAAATTTTTAACTGAAAATACCAGGTACTGACAAGTATATGGAGCAACCAGAGCTGTCATACTGGGTGGGCCAAAAGGTTTGTTTGTTTTTTTTCCTGTAAGATGGCTCTAGTAGCACTTAGTTGTCCTTAACTTCATTCAAAACAATTTTGTTAGATTGTATGTGACAGCCATGATTGTATGTGACAGCATTTACAAAAAGACATCAAAATTGGTGAATTTTTAATTTTATGCACATAATGTAACTTATGCCTCATTTGCTACTGAGAATCTTTCTTTTGGTTAAGCACCAATCCGGCAGTACCATATGAAGCTTAGGTAGGAAGTGGACAGAGAGGGAGGGCTGCATACAGTGAAAAGAGTGAATGAAAAAGGAAAAGGAAAGAGTTAGAGGAAAAGTTGTAGTCATTATTGGCATTTAGAGACTTACTGCAGGCCCCTCAAAAAACAAACTGGTGAATTTTTGTGTAGCCATTTTAATATTGAAGATGGGGGGAAAAAAAGCAACATTTTCGGCATATTATGCTTCATTATTTCAAGAAAGGTAAAAACGCAACTGAAACACATGAAAAGATTTGTACAGTGTATGGAGAAGGTGCTGTGACTGATCGAACGTGTCAAAAATGGTTTGCGAAGTTGCCTGCTGGAGATTTCTTGCTGGACTTTGCTCCACGGTCGGGTAGACCCGTTGAAGTTGATAGCGATCAAATCGAAACAATAATTGAGAACAATTAACGTTATACCATGCAGGAGATAGCTGACATACTCAAAATATCCAAATCAAGCAATGAAAATCATTTGCACCAGCTTGGTTATGTGAATCGCTTTGATGTTTGTGTTCCACATAAGTTAAGCAAAAAAACCTTCTTGATGGTATTTCCACATGCGATTCCCTACTGAAACATAATGAAAACATTCCATTTTTAAAACAAATTGTGACAGATGATGGAAAGTGGATACTGTACAACAATGTAGAATGGTAGAGATCATGGGGCAAGCAAAACGAACCACCACCAACCACACCAAAGGCTGGTCTTCATCCAGAGAAGGTGATGTTGTGTATGTGGTGGGATTGGAAGGGAGTTCTCTATTATGAGCTCCTTCTGGAAAACCAAACGATTAATTCCACAAGTACTGCTCCCAATTAGACCAACTGAAAGCAGCACTCGACGAAAAGCGTCCAGAATTAGTCAACAGAAAATGCATAATCTTCCATCAGGATAACGCAAGACTGCATGTTTCTTTGATGACCAGATGAAAACTGTTACAGCTTGGCTGGGACGTTCTGATTCATCCGCCGTATTCACCAGACATTGCACCTTCGGATTTCCATTTATTTCAGGCTTTACAAAATTCTTTTAATGGAAAAAATTTCAATTCCCTGGAAGACTGTAAAAGGCACTTGGAACAGTTCTTTGCTCAAAAAGATAAAAAGTTTTGGGAAGATGAAATTATGAAGTTGCCTGAAAAATAGCAGAAGGTAGTGGAACAAAAGTGTAAATACGTTGTTCAGTAAAGTTCTTGGTGAAAATGAAAAATGTCTTTTATTTTTACTTAAAAAAACAAAGGCACTTTTTGGCCCACTCAATACATTGCTCCTGGGATTGTCAAATGGTACAAGAACTTTGGGAGTCACTTTATTGAAAAGATTTCTCATAAAGTCACACTTTTTTTTTTTTAACATCCCTATTGGAGTATAATTGCTTTATAATTGTTTGTTAGTTTCTGCTTTATAACAAAGTGGATCAGATATACATATACATATGTTCCCATACCTCTTCCCTCTTGCGTCTCCCTCCCTCCCACCCTCCCTATCCCACCCCTCTAGGTGGTCACAAACCACCTAGCTGATCTCCCTGTGCTATGCGGCTGCTTCCCACTAGCTATCTATTTTACGTTTGGCAGTGTATATATGTCCATGCCACTCTCTCACTTTGTCACAGCTTACCCTCCCCCCTCCCCATATCCTCAAGTCCATGCTCTAGTAGGTCTGTGTCTTTATTCCCGTCTTACCCCTAGGTTCTTCATGACCTTTTTTTTTTTCTTAGATTCCATATATATATATGTGTTAACATACGGTATTTGTTTTTCTCTTTCTGACTTACTTCACTCTGTATGGCAGACTCTAGGTCCATCCACCTCACTACAAATAACTCAATTTCGTTTCTTTTTATGGCTGAGTAATATTCCATGAATGGATAAAGATGTGGCACATATAAGTCACACTTTTTATATGACCAGAGGAAGGAGCCAGGTTGAGGAGTGGGCTGCAGACCCCAATCTGTGAGGAGTGGCTGGAGGGCCTGGGATGGTTCATCCTGAACCCAAAGCCTCAAGGAAGCTCATCACTGCCTCCATCTCAGCAGGGCTGTCCCAGGGCCTGAGACCATAAAAGAGAAGTCAGACAGTTTTCAGCACCTTTCCATTGAAATAAGGTGGTGTTTCTTAGGCTGAAACCCAAAAACATAGTGAGAAATCTGCCTCTTTGTCCAAAGACCAATGGGAGCAGAGGTAGAGCCAGCAAGGTGTCCACTCCTCAAGATATAAACATCCACTGAGAGCAATTCTGGTTCTTGTGAACATGGCAAACTGGCATGGACTGCTGGCTGCTTCCCTGCAAATCAACCCCAGAGAAACTGTGGAAGCAAGAAAAAAGCATGGGTACCAAGACCTAAATCCTTTGAGAAAACCCCAGAAGGCTAAACATGTTTTGCAGTGGTTTATGTGGGTAATGTGGGTGGCTGCAGCCTGAGGAGGACAGGAGGTGGAGGTGGCAATGGAGGATAGTATGGAATCCTTTCAGCTCTGTCCTGCGTCTCCTCAACATAGCTTTGGGACAGTCTTCACCTGCTTCTTCCCTGTAGCAACAACAGCAATAGGCCAGGCCACTAGTACAGGTGCAAGTGGTGATACTGAAGGAGTGTAAAGGCCTTGTCCATTAGGATGTTGATGAAAGCTGGTGCTAACTGGCCAGGTATCAGATGCTGACTGACCAGGTACCTTTGGTCATTCATGCCTTCTCCCGTTCCCCTCTAGACTTCAGGGGCTTCTGGTTACAAGGCAAGGAAAAGCCCCCTTAGATGGTGCTGCTTCCCCCAGGGGTTTTTAAGGTCATAACTTATCCAGAGGATTTGCCTGGTGGGGCGACAGCAAATCTGAGTATTGAAGTTCTGTGGCATGTGTGGCTCATCCCTTTACAACTCTGACATAATGGGACCTGTCCTTTTATACTTCCCAAAACACATAATCAGAGTAGCTGACATGATCGAGGAAATTTGAGCTCAAAGGCCAAGATAAATAAATATATAAGAAGAATCATTTACTGCAAAAGAAGATGAGAAACTGGACAAGAAATACCATTTGAAGCAGGACTGTTGGTAAGACCAGAAAAAAGTAAGCACAGTCAGTATACCTAAGTACATAGGGAAATGTATTAGCAATATGAAATAAGTAAAAGAAATCACAAAAAACAAAGTGTAAATTCTAAGTTTAAAAAGTATGATAGTTTGGGCTTCCCTGGTGGTGCAGTGGTTGAGAGTCTGCCTGCCGGTGCAGGGGACATGGATTCATGCCCTGGTCCAGGAAGATCCCACATGCCATGGAGCGGCTGGGCTCGTGAGCCATGACCGCTGAGCCTGCACGTCCGGAGCCTGTGCTCCGCAACGGGAGAGGCCACAACAGTGAGAGACCCACGTACTGCAAAAAAAAACAAACAAACAAAAAAAACACTCAGCAAACTAGGAATAGAAGGAGACTACCTCCACATAATGAAAGTCATATGTACAGAAAACATATTCAATAGTGAAAGATTGATAGCTTTTCCTCTAAGGTCAGGAACAAGGCAAGGATGTCTGCTCTCACCACTTGTATTCAATATAGTACTAGAAGTTCTAACCAGAGCAATTTGGCAAGAAAAATAAATAAAGAGCATCTAAATTGGAAAAGAAGAGGTAAAATGATCTCTGTTCACAAATGATATGATCTTGTATGTAGAAAATCCTAAAGCTTCTACCAAAAAAAAACCTTTCAGAACTAATTAATGAATTTATCAAAGGAACAGGATACAGTCAAAATGCAAAAGTGTTGCATTTCTATACACTAACAATGAACAATCTGAAAAGGAAATTATAAAATCAATTCCATTTACAATAGCATTAAAAAGAATAACATGCGGCACTTAGGAATTAACTTAACCAAAGAGGCGAAAGACCTATACAATGAAAACTATAAAGCCTTGCTGAAAGAAACTAAAGACATAAATACATGAAAACACATTCCACGTTCATGGATTGGAAGACTTAATATGTCAGTGCTACCCAAAGTGATGTAAGATTTAGTGCAATTCCTATTACCCCAATGACATTTTTCCAGAAATAGAACAACCCATCCTAAAATTCATATGGAATCTCAAAGGACCCCTGAATAGCCAAAACAATCTTGAAAAAGAACAAAACTGGAGGACTCACACTTCATGATTTCAAAACTTACTATAAAACTACAGTCATCAGAACAGTGTGGTATTGGCATAATGATAGACATATAGACCAATGGAATAGAGTAGCAATCCCAGAAGTAAACCCTCACATATGTGGTCAAATGATTTTTAATGAGGGTGCGAAGACCATTCAATGGGGAAAGAACAGTCTTTTCAGCAAATGGTGCTGGGAAAACTGGGTATCCACATGCAAAAGAATGAAGTTGGACCATTCCATAACACCATACTAAAAAATTAACTCAAAATGGATCAAGGACCTAAATGTAAGGCCTAAAAAAATAAAACTCTTAGAAGAAAACACAGGACAAAAGCATCATGATATTGGACTTGGCACTGATTTCATAGATATGGCACCAAAGGCACACGTAACAAAAGCAAAAATAGACAAATCGGACTTCATGAAAATTTTAAAAACTTTGTGCATCAAAAGACACTATTCACAGAGTAAAAAGTCAGTACACAGAATGGGAGAAAATATTTGAAAATCATATATCCGATAAGGGATTAATATCCAGAATATATAGAGAATATCTAAAAGAACCTCATTCAAAATTGAACCAAGGACTTGAATAGTCATTTTTCCAAAGAAGGCATACAAATGTCCAATAAGCACATGAAAAGATGCTCAACTTACTAATCATTAGGGAAATGCAAATCAAAACTACAAGATACCACCTCACACCCAGTAGGAGAGCTCCTATCAAAAAGCCAGAAAACAGCAAGTGTTGGTGAGGATGTGGAAGCATTGAAATCTTCGTTTACTCTTGTTGAGAATGTCAAAGGGTACAGCTGCTATGGGATAGTATAGTGGTGCCTCAAAAAATTAAAAATAGAATTATATATTCCAGCAATTCCACTTCTAGGTACATACCCAACAGAATTGAAAGCAGGGTCTCCAAAAAACACCTGTACACCCATGTTCATAGTAGCATTATTCACAATAGCTGAAATGTGGCAGCAACCCCAGGGCCCATTGACAGGTGATGGATAATCAAAGTTGTGGTCTGTACACATGATGGAATATCATTCAGCCTTAAAAAGGAAGGAAATTCTGCAATATGCTACAGCATGGATGAACCTTGAGGACATTAAGCTGAGTGAAATGAACCAGTCACAAAAACACAAATATTGCATGATTCCGCTCATATGAGGTACTCAGAGAAATCAAAATGGTAGAGACAGAAAGTAGAGTGGTGGTTGCCAGGGGCTATGGGGAGGGCAATGGAGAGTTAGTGTTTAACGGGGACAGTTTCAGTTTTACGAGGTGGAGAGAGTTATGAGGATGGATGGTGAAAATGGCTGCACAGCAATGTGAATGTATTTAATACCACTGAGCTGTGCACTGAAAAATGCCTAAGATGGCAACTTCTATGTGTATTTTACCTCAAAAAATTATTTTTAATCCTGCAGCAAACATTTTTCTGAGTGGAGACACTGTAATGCATTCTCCGTAAAGTTAGGAACAAGATAAGGATACTACAGTCAACAGCACTGTATTAGAAATCCTGAACGCTATGTGGAAAGAAAGAGAAATAAGAGTGTCATAGTCAGTTCAGGCTGCTCTTACAAAACACTGCAGAGTGTATGGCTTAAACAACAGACATTTATTTCTCATCCTCTGGAGCCTGGAAGTCCAAGGTCAGGGTGCCAACATGGTTGGGTTCTTGGTGAGGGCCCTCTTCCTGGGCTTGGCCTTACTTGGTGTGTGCGCACAGAGAGAGATTGCTGGTCTCTTCCTCTCGCAGGGGCCCCAATCTCCTTAGGGGGCTCCACCCTCATGACCCCATCTAAACCTGCTTACCTCTAAAAGGCCCACCTCCAAATACCATTGCATTGTGGGTTAGGGCTCCAGTGTATAAACTTTGGGGAGAAACACAAATGTCCATAGCAAAGAGATACAAGGATGTGAAAGGAAATTATAAAAACATCCATTATTTGCAGGTGATTCAGTCATCTGCATGGAACAACCAACCAAGAATCAATAGACAAATAACAACTAATATGGATTCACCAAGATGCTGGACACAGGAACAACACATAAAGTCAACTTCTCACAGTGAGAAGCAGTGGGCCAGGTTGCACGCACAGCGACGTGGGGGTCATAAACACACAGCTCGAGTGGATGAGAACCAGCATGAGATGCACAGCACAGCGGCATTAATGCCAGGAATAAACTGAGGCAGGAGAAAGAGCAGGGGGTTTGCATGAGAGAGGATGGAGCCTCTCTGCTGAGAGCCCAGGAGGTCTCTGGAAGATGCAGGATAAATCCAAGGCTCCCAGTTGCTGAGGCCCCTGACATCCCTCCCCCAGAACCTGAAAGTGTCTCCCCCTTCAAAAAACAAAACCCTGTGCTCCTCCTGTCCAAGCCTTTGGACAGTGGGCAAGCAACTTTGGTCCCTGGGCCTCCACTTCCCCCTCTGTAAAGTGGGGAAAATCACAGTAACAACCTTCCAGGTCTGTGGATGGATTCTGTATGATAATGCAGAGGAAAGACTCAGCTCATGCTCAGCAAACGTGAATGAGAATAACTATTTATTAATAACTAGGTGATTGAAGAGCCCCACCCCATGCCAAGCTCCAGTGCAAGGCCCACTGCTGGCTGTCTCCCAGTCTCCAGCTCCATCAAGGGTTAAGGAGCTTGGCTGGCTGCTGGGGAGCACGAATAAAGCACCAGCCCAGCAGCAGCTCCCTATCTCTGAGCCATCTCCTCCCGCCCCACAGCTCGAGACTGCGGAAATGAAAGCCCCTCTAGGCAGAAGCTCCTTCGCCAGCTGCATCACAATGACATTCCCCACCAGGGAGATGGGGATAGGCGCCCTCCCTGGCTTCCCCAGTTCTGGGGCTACAGGGACTGTGAGCTGCCCCGGAGCTGTCAGCTCACATGTGGGAGAGAAGTTGGGTCGTTCTGTTCCTGGCCCTGTGGGGTTGGAGGACAGCGAAGTGGGGAGGGGGGAGCTGGGAGGGGTGCTGACAGGTTGGGGAGGACCCAGTGGGTGCACCCCAGGCACTTGGGGTCTCAGAGAACCAACACATGCTGCCAAGGACCTGCAGGTGAACACCCACTAGTGAGCTGTGAAATCCATTTAATGAGTTGTGTTCTGCATTTTTAAAAAGAGAACTGGAATAGAAAATAGGGTGCATTGCAGATAATAAAGCCACAAGCTTTATTTCAGTCACCTTGAGTGCAGTGGCCAAAAACTGCACTCAAGGTGGGCCTTGGGCCAGAGCCCTCTTGCCCGGGCCCATGACCTCGGATGCATTGTGCCACCTTCCAGCCCTCTGTTTCCTTATCTGTTCGTGGAGAAGAGTAGCACCCACACCTCGGTCATTGTGAGAGACGAAGGAGGGGTTTGGGAGAGCTCAGGGAATGTGGAGCCGCCATGGCTGTTGGCTCTTTTAATCCTCATGTAAAACGTCTTTCTTCCCTGGGAGATGGGTCACAAAAAGCTGAAAGCCACTGGATTTGAGGACTGGGACAGGACCTGTCTACAGCAAGAATTCGGGGTGCAGGGGGGCTGCTCTTAGTAAATCGGAAGAGAGGATCCTGAGGGGAAAAGGAAAAGCCAGAGTCCCCAGAGGCAGGTCCGTGTGTGCACAGCCCTCCACAGCCTACACCTCCCGCCATATGTTGAGGATGACTTTGCCCAATCAGAAGCCCCCACCCTGTGTTTCCTTTGGTCTCCAAATTAATGGACTTCTTGCAGACTCTGCACTGGGAGCCGTCCTCATATGCCCCCGTTAAGGCCTGACATTAGGCCCAGGAGGAAGGGACTCTCGTTCTCTCCAATTTTTAAAAAAATAGACTCTGCTTTTTAGAGCAGTTTTAGGTTGACAGCAAAACTGAGCCCAAAGTACAGAGAGTTCCCATTTACTCCCTATTCCCACCCGGTCCCCACCACACACACAAGCACAGCCTTCTTCACCATCAACATCGGCCCCCAGAGTGGTGTATTTGTTACAATTGGTGAACCTACACTTATGCATCTTTATCACCCAAAGCCAGTAGTTTACATTAGGGTGCACTCTCAATGATGCACATTCTGTCGGTTTGGACAAAGATGTAATGATGTGTATCCACCATTATAGTGTCACACAGTGTAGTTTCATTGCCCTAAAAATCCTCTGTGCTCCACCTGTTCATCCCTCCCTCCCCTCAAGCCCTGCTGTCCGGGGGTTTTCCTTTTCCAAAATGTCATATAGTTGGAATCATACAGTTTGTAACATTTTCAGATTGGCTTCTTTCACTTAATAATATGCATTTAAGGTTCCTCCATGGCTTGGTAGCTCATTTCTGTTCTTTTTACTCTTTGTTATGTCAGTGTCCCTGCTGTTCAGAGTTTAACTATGGTATTAATGCTATAATGTACTAATGCTTTTTATTTTTTAAATATATTTTTTAAAAATATTTATTTATTTATTTGGCTGCGTCAGGTCTTAGTTGTGGCATGTGGGATCTTTGTTGCTGTGTGTGGGAGCTTTGCTGCGATATGCAGGATCTTTTACTTGTGGCGTGCAGGATCTTTAGTTGTGTCATGCAGGATTTTTCTTTTTTTTCTTTTTAGTTGCAGCATGCGGGATCTTTAGTTGCGGCATGTGTTCCCTAACCAGGGATCAAACCTTAGCCCTCTGAGTTGGGTGTGTGGAGTCGTAGCCATTGGACCACCAAGTAAGTCCTGTAGCTCATTTCTTTTTAGCACTGAATAATATTCCATTGTCTGGATGGACCACAGTTTATTCATTCACCCAAGAAGGACTTAGTTGCTTCCAAGTTTTGGCAGTTATGAATAAAGCTGCTATAAATATCCATGTGAAGGTTTTCATTTATGTTTTGAAAATATAAGTTTTCAACTCATTTGTGAAAATACCAAGGAGTGTGATTACTAATCCATATGGTAAAAGTATGTTTAGTTTTGTAAGAAACCACCAAACTATCTTACAAACTGGCTGTACCGTTTTGCATTCCTACCAGCAATGAATGAGCGTTCCTGTTGCTCCATGTTTAGTGGTCTTGTCAGTGTTCTGCATTTTGGCCATTCTGACAGGCGTGAAGTGTTATCTCATTATTGTTGCTGTTTTTTAATCATTTCCTTCATATAATCATAATCTATTATTTATTTATTTATTTATTTATTTATTTATTTATTTTTGGCTGTGTTGGGTCTTCGTTGCTGCGTGCGGGCTTTCTCTAGTTGCTGCGAGTGGGGGCTACTCTTCGTTGCGGTGTACGGGCTTCTCATTGTGGTGGCTTCTCTTATTGCAGAGCACAGGCTTTAGGCTCTCGGGCTTCAGTAGTTGTGCCACACGGGCTCAGTAGTTGTGGCTCATGGGCTCTAGAGCGCAGGCTCAGTAGTGGTGGCGCACAGGCTTAGTTGCCCCGCGGCATGTGGGATCTTCCCGGACCAGAACTCAAACCCGTGTCCCCTGCATTGGCAGGAGGATTCTTAACTACTGCGCCACCAGGGAAGTCCCTGTTGTTTTAATTTACGCTTTCATAATTTCATATAATTTGCATATAATTTTGAGCGTCTTTTCATATGCTTATTTGCCATCTGTATATCTTTTTTGGTGAGGTGTCTGTTCAGGTCTTTTGCCTATTTTTTAATCAGGTTGTTCATTTTGTTGTTACATTTTAAGAGTTATTTGTGTATTTTGGATAACAGACCTTTATGTGTCTTTTGCAAATATTTTCTCCAGTGTGACTTATCTTTTCATTTCTCTTGACATTGTCTTTTGCAGAGCAGAAGTTTTTAATTTTAATGAAGTCTAGCCTATCAGTTATTTCTTTCATGAATAGTGCCTTTAGTGTTGTATCTAGAAAGGTATCACCATACCCAAGGTCATCTAGATTTTCTCCTGTGTTATCTTCTAGGAGTTGTATAGTTTGCAGTTTACATTAGGTCAGTGATCCATTTTGAGTCAATTTTTATAGAAGGGTGTAAGATCTGTGTATAGTTTTTTTTTTTTTTTTTTGCACATAGATGCCCAGTTGTCCCAGCACCATTTGTTGAAAAGACTGTCTTTTCCCCATTGTGTTGCCTTTGCTCTTTTGTCAAAGATCAGTTTTTATCTTTGTGGGTCTGTTCCTGGGCTCTCTTTTCTGTTCCACCGATCTGTCTGTTCTTTTGCCAGTACCATCCTGTCTTGATTACTGTAGCTTTAGAATAAGTATTGACCTTGGGTAGTATCTCTGACTTTGCTTTTCTATTCTCTTCATTTTTTAGAAGTGGAAATTGAGACACCAAAAAGTCAAGTAACTTGCCCCAAAATGCACAGTAAATGGCAGAGCCAGGATTTGAACTCAAGCCTTTTGACTACAAAGCTTGTGCTTAGGACAGAGATTAAAACACTGGAAATGGGAAAAGAGAGACAGAGGGGAAAAGAAAAAAACAGGGAAGGAGAGGAGAATGTCAGAAAAAATAAAAAGCAACAATTTTCCCCACAAATACTAACCTGGGTCTCTCCTCCTCCAAAGCTGGGAAGAACAATCTGGGGCAAGGTGGGCGCAGGGAGAGTGTGGATGTGTTTTGAAGATCTGGAAGCCAATAGGATTTCCTAACAGATTGGATTTGGGCTGAGGAGAGAAGAGGGACAGTGGACATGACTCCAGTGTTCTGGAAGGATGGAGATGCTATTGCAGTTGGGGAGGCTGCAAGAGGAGCCTGCCTGGGGGTGGGGATTAGGAACTGGTTAGGTTTGTGTTCATTAGAGATGCCCTGTAGTCACCTAGGTGGAGAGGACTGATGCCACCTCCCCCAGGTTCCCGTGCGGCATGTCACCTGTGCAGGTGAAAGAAGGAGGAAGGGGACCTCTCTGCTCAGGGAGGAGCTTTCGGAGACGTGAGGCACTTGAGGTGCAAGCTGTAAAGGAGGTTCCAGAAAGGATCACATACCTTGACAGTTGGGGTATGACCAGATCCTGGGGTTTCCCAGCCTGAGATCCGGGACCCTTCTGCAAGCTGGCCTGGGGGTCGTGTGGGGAGGGAGGTCAGGAGGGGACTCCCCGAGGATGGCTGGGATTCTCACCTCGCTAGTACTTTCAAGGACACTTGTCAGCTGTGTCACCAGCTGTAAGCAATTCATTTTAGGTGGAAGCAGACAGGGCACAGTGTGAGAAAGGTACTCCTTCCATCCTCTTCCTGCCCTCCCATTACATCAAGGAGAGTCTTGGGTGGGTGCTACGCCATCTTTAAAACCTCTCTGACACTTGCTAATCTCCCTTCTTAACCAAGGGATGGGGTCTGAAGCTCAGGGCCTTTGCAGGCAACAGTGTTTGGCTTGAATTTAGCAATGTCGCTTTACGTTCTGTCTCTCCAGTCTACTGTGACCTTGTACGTATGGCAAATTAAACAGTGATCAAAGTTTCTTTTAAATACATCTAAGTTGAAAATGTGAATGGGTCTAGTAATGGACATTCAATAAATAAACGTGACAAACATCATTGAGGTGATGTGTAAATACCCAGCAACTGGGAAACGTCTCTTAATTAGTGTGTTTGTAGGGTTGCTGTGAGGTTTGTCATTTCGTTTGGGGCACGTGCTGTGTCTGCCTCTGTCTGTGATATTTGCTCCCTTCTTCCTTCTCATCACCTGGCCGTTTCCTCTAGGAAGTAGGAATAGGTGGGATCCAACCTTTGCTCCCCCCACCGCCAACTTCACTGGGCTCTGGACCGCCTGAGAGCCTCAGGTCCGTGTCCTGTGGTCCCCAGTCCACTGGGGGGCGTCTCCACATGGCGCAACCTGCCCACACTCACACTGACCTCACTCCTTCCACCCTGGTCCTTAGGGGTCCGGAGCAGCGCTGCGTAGTTGCCCGTCTGCCAGGGCTTCCCGCGTCGAGGCCCCCCTCTGCGGGCCATCTGTCTGCCCTCTGCCGCTCAGCAGCCCTGGGATATGGGGACCGACACTGAGAGGTGACAGGGCTGGTGAGGTCCCCTGGCGGACGGGCAGCTGATCCAGGGTGACACCGATAGTGGTGCCGGGCTGGGCCCCCAGGCCTCAAGAAAGAGCCACGTGGGAAGGGGGGGGAGATGAACGGAGGTGGGGGCCTCAGAACTGTGCCTTTCCCAACCCCATGGCTACAGGGGTGCCATGCCCCTTCTTTTTGCAACCCCCAGTGGTAAGGGGCTCACTCCTTCTGGCCGCCTGTGCCCTCCCTGCTCCACTCTGCCTGAGACAAAGCTCCTCTTCCTCACCCTGTGAATCCAATGCTTGGCGAGGTCTGACGCTGCCCTGTGGACCCCCAGACCTGCCTGCTGCCCTGCTCTGGGATAGCACCTGGGGCCTCTCTGACCTCTACAGAACCAGGAGGCTTTTCTGAACTCCAAGGTCTGTGACTGTAGCTGGAGAGGCTCTAAGGTGGTTTGCAGAATAAAATGAGGACAGGGCTGCGGCCACTTGTCGATGTGTATATTTCAGGCTGGCGGGCTCTGCGTCTACTTAGCCTCCCCCAACTCTGCCCCTACAGCGAGGCCAGCCCGGGGCACTGTTTCCAAGGTCTGGCTCTTTTAAATTTAGCTGCAGGAAAAAGCAGTTTGTGCGGGCCTGGACCACGGAGACAATCAGCAACAGGAAAAAGTCATCCGAGGGGAGTTTTCAGTGAATTATGGAGGCATTGTTCCTGCGCCCAAGGAGCCGGGGCTGCTGGTCCAGCCTCACTGACCCAGCCCAGGCCTCTGGGGCCAAACACTGCCTGAGCTGCGTCAGGACAACACAATGTAAGAGTCTGAAGGCCAAAAAAAAAAAAAAGAGAGCAGAGGAAGAAAAATACTGGAAATTCCCTGTGTCCCAGCGATGGAAGAGCCTTTCTTGAAAATCAGCAGCAAGGGAAAGGTTGCTGCCCGCCCAGGCGGGGGGCCTCAGGAACAGGAGGAAGTCACAAGCGATATTTTGAGATATTTTCAGTCTGGTGTGATGCCGGTCGATTTTCCAAAACATGAGGGCCTCATGCTGGGGGGGAGAGTTGAGGTTGGACAAGGGTTGACCGGGGGTGGGGCCAGGCTCAGGATGGGCCAGGACGAGGACATAAACAGAAGCTGACCCAGTTGGAGAGCTCTGGTGTCCCAGCTGGCTGACATGCAGGCCCCTCGAAGCCCTGGGAGACCCAGGGGGTCTCCCATTGATCTAGAGGCCCTTTTGGCTCTCACCTTGATGAGAGGATCACAGATGAATACTGGGATCCCCTACACAGAAAGCCTGATAGGTGGCCAGGCAGATTCCACTTGCTCACCTCTTCCGATGGGGAGCTCACTACCTAATATCAGCCTAACCCACTTCTGCATGGCTCAGCCTGGGAGAAACAATAGCAATGCTTCTGGAGGAGACACAGTGGTGAACAAAATAGACAAAAATGTGTGCGCTCATATTCTAGTGAGGAGACACAGACAATGTACAAAATTAATAATGTTTATAGCATGTTAGAAATCATAAGCACCATGAGAAGATAAAGCAGGGAAAGGAGCAGGAGGTGCTTGAGATACAATTTGAAAAAATAGGGGGTTAAGGAGAAAATTCCTCCTCACTCTCAGCTGGGACCAGCCCCCACCCTGCCCCTGGGCCCATAGCCCATCTGCTCCTTGAGTCCTGGGATAGCCTTGCTCTGCTCCAGGCTGAGCAGGGCCAGCTACTCATGGGAAGGGAGCTCCAGCCCCCTCCTCCCCACTCTGCAGCGGGTCAGAGCTGAATGCCTTCCCCAGAAGTGGGAACAGCACTTTAAATCCCTTCCCTCTATGAATGCACCTCTGTCCCAATTTAGCTGTTTTAGAAGCTGTCCCCCGTTACCTCCCCCGAGCCCCCCGACTTCTGACGCCGTGAGCGGCCAAGAAGCCGTGCCTCCTCTGTCCAAGGTACTGCGCGTGTGCCCACCCAAGATGAAGGATTTGCATTTATTCCTCTTGCTTCCTCTTGTGGAATTCTTTTTGGCACAGAGGTGGACCGCTTATGAGACAAAGAGTTAATAGTAACATACAAAGAGTGCCTAAAAATACAGAACAAAAATAGAGGAAGGAATACAGGCAAAGACTCTGATCAGGCAATTCGCTCCAGAAATGCAAATGGCCAATAAATAAATGAATGCAGAGCCGCTCCGTGCTCAGGCAGTGGTGGAGACACAAACAAAAAGAACAGTGAGATGCCATTTCTCTCCCATCAGACTGGAAAACAATATTAAATATTGATAACATCCAGTGCCAGCAAGGAGGGGGGCAGTCAAGCAGTTTTGACACTGCTGGTGGGAGTGTGAGTCGCCACAGTCTTTTGGGACAGTAATCTGCGGTTTCTATTAAAGTTTAAAATGTGTCTCCTTTGATCCAGCAAAACCATACAGACACATAGGTGATAGGTACAAGGGTATTTGTTCGAAAAAAGGCACGTACTAAGTGTTGATCAATAGGGCAATGCTTGAATGAATCCTGGGACATTCATTCTATAAAATATTTGGCAGCCATATGTATGGACCTGGAACC
The DNA here is from genome assembly GCF_005190385.1 of Monodon monoceros. NCBI lineage: Eukaryota > Metazoa > Chordata > Mammalia > Artiodactyla > Monodontidae > Monodon > Monodon monoceros. The sequence continues at coordinate 98,767,423 of NW_021703780.1, read as the reverse complement.
GTGTTTGTGTATATTACTGGACAAAAAACAAGTTGCAAAGTCAGGTACATGGCGTGATCTATTTTTGTAAACATGCTTTGAAAGAGCAAAGAGTAAAATGGAAAGAACTATTCACCAAACTGCTAACATTGTTTACCCCAGGGCAAGAGGATCGTTAAGGGCAAGATTGTTATATTTTTATGTCACTTCTGTATTGTTTGACTTTCACAGTCAGTTTTTATAGCTCCAATAATTTAAGTAGTAAATACTTTTTCTTAAAAGCCATTTTGAGAGGTTCTTATGAAGGTCTGCCCATATGAGGAGGTCATTATCTCTCTGCCGAGCTGGGAGTCTGGCAGACCCTCCAAGGAGTATTCCAGTGTCCACGCCTCACCTCACATGAGCAGGCATCCCACTGCTCACTGAGCCTTGTGGGTTCTCCCTGCCTCAGTTTCCCATATCTGCCTCTTCCGTGCCTCATGCTACCTTCCCTGTTCTGTGAATAGTGCTGGTTCCAGAAACTGTGTCGAAGGGACTGGGCTGGGTTTCCTGATCCTGGTTAAAGATTTGGGAGACCAGGACAACAACTAGTTTCCACCTTGCATGCCAGCTCTGAGCAGTGGCAGAGGCTGCTATGCAGAAAGGGATTCTGAGGCCGTTTCTAGGCTCCACTGGCAAGAGTGCTGTGATTGATTAGCAATGTCTGCTCTTGTCAGGGGACTGGTCAATGGAAGCACCAAAGTCACTGATGGTCCATGCTTGGTCTAGGCCAGTGATTCCCAACCTGAAACATGAACAGGATCACAAGGGATCTCGTTAACATGCAGATTCAGGTCCAACAGGTCTGGGGCAGGATCCAAGAGTCTGCATTTCTAGCAAGCCCCCAGGAGATGCGGGGCTGCTGGTCCGAGGACCACCCTTTGGGGAGTGTAGGCCAAGGATCTTTGCAATCTCTATTCACAGCTACCTGATCTTCTCTCCCAAGTTTTCACACATTTGCAAACAGAAGTGATCAAACCCACCCCCACTGTCCAGCACTTTATTTATTTATTTATTTATTTATTTATTTATTTATTTATTTATTTATTTTTGGCTGTTTTGGGTCTTCGTTTCTGTGCGAGGGCTTTCTCTAGTTGCGGCAAGCAGGGGCCACTCTTCATCATGGTGCGCGGGCCTCTCCTTGTCGTGGCCTCTCTTGTTGCGGTGCACAGGCTCCAGACGCGCAGCCTCAGTAATTGCGGCTCACGGGCCTAGTTGCTCCGCGGCATGTGGGATCTTCCCAGACCAGGGCTCGAACCCGTGTCCCCTGCATTAGCAGGCAGATTCCCAACCACTGCGCCACCAGGGAAGCCCTGTCCAGCACTTTTTATATCCATCACATCTCTGATTCTTGGAACAGCCCAGGTTATTATTATCTTCCTTGACGGACGAGGAACAGGAGGTCCGGGAGGGGAAAGAAGTCACCCATGGTCCCCCAGCCACTGGTGGCAGATTGATCGCCCACCTCCCTCACCCCCAGCCATCTCCTTTCTGGAGCCAGAAACCACCCAGAAAGACCCTGCTGCTCCCTGAAAGCCCTGTGTTCCCTGCCATAAATAAGTCCCTGGCTGCACCCAGGTCCCTCCCCTTCCCTGGGCAATGTTTCACAGCAGGCTGGGGCTGGATGGCTGCGGAGGGGAGGGAGGCTTGCCGACAGCATGAGTTATGGGCTCCGGGAAGCCCATTCGTCACTGAAGGGAGAGAAGTTAACTCGAGCTTATTAAGTCTACAAGTTTATTATTCACATTGATCACCCAGCAGACAGCATCTGCCACCCCACCCTGGAACCGCAGTGCATTCTGATCACAGAATGTGTTGTGGCTAGGGGGACTCCCGAGTCCCCAGGAAATGCAGGTGGAGCACAGCCACCTCCGCTGCCCCTTCTAAGAGGCAAGGAGGGTTTCTCATCAGTGGCCTGTCACTCGTCTGCTCCCCACGCATCTGCCAGCCCGTGTTTTGGGCCAGGCTCTGAGCCAGGAGCTGGGACGCCGGGGATGCACAATCTGACCCCGTCTCCACCATCACGGCAAAGGAGGCAAAGGAGGTGGGACAGCCTGGTGGTTGGGAGCCCAGCCTTGTGGTCTGCCCGGTTTGATCTCCAGTTCTGCCACTCAGCAGCAGGTGACCTTTCATTTAAGTCCTGTGACTTTTCAGAGACTCCATTTGTCATCTGTAAAGTGGGGACATGCTCATTCATTAGACTAATATTTATTGAGTCCCTACAGAAGCGAAAGACTTGCTGCCCTCAGAGAATTTGTGTTTGGAGATGGAGACAGACGTAAAGCAATTGAGGAACATAAATAGAGTCATTTCAGATAGTGGCGAGTGCCAGGAAGAAAATAACCTGGGTCGCCTGGTGGAGAGTCACTAGCAGCATTGAGGGGATATGGGTGGGGTGCCCTGGCCTCTCCAAGAAGGTGGCGTTTGAGCTGAGACCTGAATGACGGGCAGGAGGCAGCCAGGGAGAGAGCTGGGCCAAGGGAGAGGGAGAAAACTGCAAGGACACTAGCCGTGCTCGGGCAAAGATGTGCACGGGGACAAGAGAAGAGGCCGGGGTGCCTGGGAGTTCAGTGAGATGGTGGGGAGGAGAGAGACGGGGGCCAGCAGCTGATGTAAGGACTTCAGATTTCATTCCACTGGCTGGTTTTAGGTTAAAAGAGTTGTTAGGGATATACCCATACTTGACCTCCCTCCATGGCTGTTATGAAGTCCAGTGGACACTGGGTGCCACGGTCTGATCCCTGTTGCAGGACAGTGCCCCCTGTCCCTCAGCTGCAGTGATAATGGCTCCTAATGGCTGACAGCTGCTGCCCCTCTCCTGGGCATTGCCCTTGGCTGCCACCCTTCTCCAGGGCCCCCTCCCCTCAAGGTGGGGCTAACTCTGTGGTGCTCTTGGCACTCCAGAGCTGCGCCGAGGCCAGTCTCCAGCCAGGGCCACAGCCTCGCTTGGCGTTTTGCCTTTGCCCTCCCTGTATCCCTCACTCCTGCTGAGAGCACTTCTTCAATAATTCACATACACCTGGATCCCTGACTTGGGCTCTGCTTCTAGGGGCCCCAACCTAAGACACGAGGATAGATCCAGCAGTGACTGTAAAGGCTGGACCCAAGGCCTGCCCTGCGGTGGTAACTCAGGGTGAGCAACTTGTCTGGTTTCACCAAGTCATCCATGGTTTTAGCACTGAAAGTCCTGCCTTCCAGGAAACTCCTTGGTCCTGGGCAAACCAGGATGGTTGGTGGCTGGTAACTGCTTGATAAGGTTCATTCATCCATTCAGCAAATAGCACTTGCTGTGAGCCTGTGCCTGGTTCTGTCAGTGGAGCCACGGCAAGGTCCAGCCTCACGGAGCTCACGGTCCAGCCGCAGGAGGCTGGCAACATCATCAGACGCGCGCTCAGGCCTGCAGGTCAGGAGGGCAGAGTCCTTAAGGGGGGGAGTTGCCGCCCAGTGAATGGGGAGGGGTGTCCAGGAGAGCACCCACCTCGGGGAGCTGATGGTCAGGAAAGCCCAGAGCTTCAGATCTCCAAATGCAGAGAGAGGCCACGAGAAGCAGGTTCTGGGGTGCCACCAGCCATGCCCTCAGCTGCTCCAGGAAACAGGAAAGCCCAGAATGCTGCAAATCAAAAACTTCTTTGGGGAGAGCCCTCTGGGGCCACTGAGGCTCCTGGGCCATCAGTCAAGGCAGTTAAGACAGGACTGGGAACCTCCCGTGAGCCCCACGATAGCCCAGACAAGTGGATCTAGTATCTCCATTTTATGGACAGGGAAACCGAGGCTTAAAGAGGAGTCATCACTTGCCCAAAGTCACCCAGCCAGTGAGTGGTGCAGCCTGGGAGGGGTCCCAGGGCTCTCAGGCTCCACAGCCACTAGGCCACCTCATTAATTCCAGAAGACGAGGAAGGCATTACAGCCTACATTTGATTCATCCCTTTCAACACTCCCCTTTCATCCACTCTCTGATTCTAGGGGGAAGTGGATGAAAGTGCAGGTCCCAGAGCCAGCCTGTCTGGGTCCAGACTCCAGCCCCATCATCCCTCTCTGCGCCACAAGGGCCTCGTCTCTCAAAGAGGGGATCACAAGAGCACCTCCCTCCAAGGCTTGTGGTGAAGATTAAACGAGTTAATATATGGACAGCACTTAGAGCAGAGACTGGCACACTGTCTCAGCTATTATTGCTATTTTTATTACCATGACTTAGTACAAGCAAGTCATAAAAATAAAACATTGGAAACAACCTAAATGTTCAGTAGTAGAGGAGTTATTAAGCAAACCATGATTATCTATTTCAGTGGACACAACATTGATTAAGACAGGTGGCCTTGGCACAGAAATAGACAACTAGACTAAGAGAACAGAATAGAAAGTCCAGAACTAGACCAACATGGGTGGCATCACCAGATTTATGACAACGGAGACACTGCAGTGGAGTGGAATAAGGATGATGAATTTTAAATAAATGCTGCTGGATTGGTTGAATATGCACATGGGGGAGAAAAGATCCTTGACCCCTACCTCACACCATACGCCCATATCTGCTTCAGTGAACTCCAGGCAGCCATCATCTTGACCAGAACATTGGATCTGTGTAAGTTTCCCTAGTCCTGCACTTTGAAGAAGGTAACCTTATGAGAAAATGTGAGAACTTGGAATAATAAAGCCACTTCAAGAGCATGCACAGACACTGATGAGGAAGGCAAGGTGAATTTCGGTGGCATCAGTGGCTTCATGTGAATGAAAATTTTGGTTGTGATGGTTGTCCTTTCAGTAAAGTGACAGACAGTCCTTTATTTTGAAGTTTTCTCACATAATTCACCCAGTCCAAGGTAATCACAGGAGTAGGAAGATGAAATTTAGGCAACAAGTAGTCAATAAGAAAGTTCCGATTTCCTTTGGAGAAAAAGGAAAACATGTTTTGTTGTCCCCCGACAGCGAGATGGAAAAAAAATAAAATAACCAAGGGAAAAGTCACCCCACGCTTTCCTTGTGGCCGTGGGCCCCCACCACCGTTGGCGCCGCGAGGAAGTCGAAGGTTGAGTGAGCAAAACATGTTTTCCTTCGGCAGGACGTCTGTAGGAACTGTTGGAATCAATTATTGGGAAACACAAAAATAAAATAAACTTCAGCCTGTGGTAAACATTACCCCTTCTTTCTGGGATCAGGAAAACAAAGGTCAGGATTGGGGTCAACATGGAACAGTGGGCCAGCACGCCAAGCAGGAGGCCACGACCTGGGCTTTGGTGAGGCCTAGAGAGACGGGAGCCTTCCTGAGCCTCAGTTTACCCAGCTGCAAATTCATGATCAGGTGTCCATCTCACAGAGTTGGGGGAACTCACTGCTCAATGAATGTGTACTTGGCTCCTACTCTGTGCCAGGCTGTGGGCTGGGCACTCGGAGGTGCTGTTTTTGCAGTGCTGGTGTGCGCAGGGCCAGCTTCACGAGTGTGCGGCCATCACAGCCACATGGGGACCCACACTCAGGAGGGCCCCGTGCTTGGTTTAAACCCCCATGTTCTACTGTCACAATTTGGAATTCTTAATTTTTAGACGAGAGGCACTGCATTTTCGCTTTGCACTTGGCCCCACAATTGCACGGCCGGTCCTAGCTGTGATGCTTTTCGCTTGCTCCCTGAGTGTGTCTGACCCCCCAGGTTCCCTCCAAGGCTTGGCACAAAAAGGGTGCCCATAAATGGGGTTGAAATGAATGTCAGAGGAAAGGCCGGGGGTTACAAATACTGCTCTACCACCCGCCCCACATGTGCCCTGGTCACAGGGAACCCCTCAAACCCTCATCAGTGCTGCGACTGCCACTGTTTGGGGGGAAATCATCTCCATTTTGGTTGGGGAGATCCTGAGTTAAGTGCAATGGGAAAAGCACCAGCCGTGTGGTTACAACAGACCTGGGATCACAACCGTCTGCTGCTCGCTGCCTATGTATTCCCAGGCAAATTTCTGGGCCTCAGTTTCCTCATCTGTAAAATGGGTATAATCATACCTGCCACACAGAGTGCCTGTGGTGATTAAACATAACATGTCAAGCACCACAGCTCCACCAGTTTGAGGAGGCACCGAGCCCACATCTATGTAGGCAGGAGTGTCTGCAACCTGAGGGAGGCAAATCATCCTCGGACTTTAAGAGTTTGACTGGACCCCAGAGCAAAGTCTGGATGCTGCTGCCTGTTCATTAGTAAAGTGTGAACAAATTTTATTTATAGTTAAACATTAAACTGTCAAGTCAGTGAGGTTAGACCTTCACAAACAATAAAAGACATCAAATTCTAACTGATGGCCTGCTTTGTGCCAGATACTTGTTCACTAGTAATACTTAGGAATACTATCTAACATACTGAGCGCATGTTACATAACAGACACCGGGCTAAGCACTGCAGGGTCATCATCTTACTTCATCTCCCCTAGTGGGCACGTGCGGTAGGTGCTAGAAATGCCCCATCTTATAAATGAGGGGGACACCCAGCGGGACAAGGACTTGCCAGGAGCTCAGGGCTGAGAGATGGGGCGGGGGTAGGGGCTCAAACCCCAGTGTGTAGTCCACACCCTCGTCCCAAACTCTGAGCTGTCAGGCTCTGTCCCCAGCTCACACTGTGAGATCATCAGAATTTGTCAGACCATGTGCTGAAGGTCCCCTCCCTCACACGCTGTCCCCTCCCTAGGGGCTCCTCTGAGCTGAAGAGGATAAGGCTCCAGCCTGTAGCCCCCCTGCCAGAAGGCAGCTCGGAGGCAGCTCCCACGGGGTACCATGTGTGCTGACTGCAGCCTCTTCTAGAAGGATGGAGACCCCCAGTTGTGGGGCAGTGCACTGGTGCCCAGGGTGCTGAGTGTTTTCATGGTGTCGGGTTCATTTCCCTAAGTGTCTGGATTTCAGGTAGAGGAAGCTCACCCCAGAAGTTGATGGTGTCCATGACAGGCGGTCACATTGCCTCTGGGTCCCTCCGCACGGGTGCACACGGGCTTATCAAGCTAATTAACATGGTCCTTGCAGAGCCGCTCTCCCACCCTCTGCCACCAGCCGGCAGAGGGGCAGAGCTCCATTCCGGAAAATAAATCAGGAGTCAGGCCTGGTGGCTCATCCAAATGCCTGTTTTAAAATCGCCAGCCTTGCTGGTGCATCCTGGAAGGTGACATTGCCACCCCCATTCCACAAAGATGTCTCACAAGGGGAGGAGAGCCCTGTGAGGACATGAGCTCCCTGTCCCTGGGGTAAGTCAAGAGCAGGTAGGAGGTCAGAGGTCGGAGGATGGAATCGACTGCCTGGCAGGCCTTCCCAGGGCTGCCCCAGCTTGGCAGGGCAGGGTATGGACATGCTCATGCCCCCTCAGACACTCCTCCACACCCTGAGATTATCAATGGACAGGCTCTCAGCTGATGACCCAGTTGGAACTTCAGGCTTTTTGGCTGGAAAGGATCCCTGTGCTCCTCCCAGCCCAGTCTCCACTCACAGTGCGGCCTCCACAGCCTCAACCCCGTGTTTCCCAAAATGAAGACTCTCCACCTCGACCTCAGGGAGGCTTAACTCACTGGGCCTGGAATGGGGTTTTGGAGTTCGCGCTTTAACCAGCGCAGAGTGTGCTTCAGTCCAGGAAGTTTGTGTTCACCTACGTTAACCCAATGATGTGGCCGATGGCAGTGGCCTTGACAAAGCCTTGGAGATTTTTCAGAAAGTCAATCACCTTTTCTCACCTGTGCGCGAGGCCCCTTTCAGCTCTTCGGAAGGCTAAGGAGAAAGGCACAGGCCCCTGGGTTTCCCCTCAACTCCGCCCCCTCCCAGCCGTGTGGTCTTGGGCTCAAGACTTTGCTTCTCTGCGCCTCAGTTACCTCATCTGAAAAATGGGGATAATGATACATCCCTCCCCGTGCACGAGTCCCCTACACAGTTCTTGGTGATTGTCAACATTCGTGAACAAAACTAGTTCCTTACAGGGCAGGCATTTAACCCTTGCTCCCCTCACCTCCAACCAACTCCTCTTGAGAGCTGCCTTCCTGGCCGAGACCACATCTCTTCAGACTGTGGAAGTGGGCAGGGGTTTGGTGATAAGGCCCAGGAAGGGGGGCCTCTGTCAGTATCGTCCCTTCGGTACGCAGCAGATATTAGAGTGGCTCTCACTGTGTGCCAGGCTCTGCTCTGGGCGCCCTGCCCTCCCTGAGCTGTCGTACCAGGTGGGTAGACGGACACCACATAGGGAAACAGATAAATCCTGAGACGATCTCAGATATAGGTAAGTGCAGGTGAAGAAGAGACACTGGGTGAGGGGATGCTGAGGGACTGGAGGGGTGGGGTTGTCTCTGAGAAGAGGTGACATTGGAGACCTGGCTGATGAGGGGGTCAGCCCAGCCACGTGAGCATTTGGGAAGGCATTTTAGAGAGCAGGACAAGTCCCAGGGGCCGGAGGGAGCCGGGCAGGGTCTGGGATGGAGAGGAAGGCCGGTGTGGCTGGAGCCCAGGGTGGTGGGAGATGGGGTGGGGAGGGGGCGTGGTGAGGCAGGGAGTGTGGGATCTTGGAGGCCGCAGCGAGGAGAGCAGCCTCTGCCACAGTGCGGGAGCTGCGTCCACCGCATCCTCCTCGCAGCAGCCCTTGGGCGTCGGAGGGAGGGAGGCTGGGTGTGTCCTGGTGCGCCGTCAAGGAAAAGGCTGGGCCCCTGAACAGTGGCAGCACTGGGGGCAGATCATGGAGTCCCCGCCCTGCCCTGCTCCCCAGCACCAGCACAGATGGTGTCTCCCCATGACTCAGGTCTCTCCAGGGTCCTGGGCAAAGCCCCCCCAGGAAACACACCATTCAGAGTCCCTGTCACTGCATGTCCGCACAGCCAGAGGCAGATCTTTAAACATGCGAATCAGAACATGCCCGGCCTGCCTCACCCTCCTTGGCTCCGCCTTGCTCTGAGGATAGACCCAAAGGCTCTCTGCTCCCCCCCTCGCCCGCCCCTGTGCCTCGCTGATCCCCAGATAGCACACCTGCCGCCCCAGCTGCCCGAATGCTCCCCTCCCCCACCCGCAGCCCTTGCAGGTCATTCCCTGCAAGTCTCTGGTCTGCACGGACATGTGGGCCTATTGACCTCCTGACCCCCATCTACACACTCAGCCCACGAGGCAGGAGGTTGTCATTCGTGTCATTGTCGCTGCCATCAGGGCATAGAACAGCTCATAGCACAAGCGAGTACGCGCTGGACGAGCAGTGAACTCAGCGGACGCTCACAACAGCCCCGCGCTGTTTCCTGTTTCACAGGTAGAGAAACTGAGGCTGGAAGGTTCAGTCACCTGCTCCAGGTACACAGCCAGCACAGCCAAGACTTCAACGGAGACAGCTGACCTCAGACCCCACCGTGTGCTCGCGGTGTGGTCACGCCTTTGCCCTCGGAGTTGAACTCCACGTTGACATCCATCCGATGGGTATGAAGTCCCTGCCCCGCCCTGCCCTCAGAATGGTGGTGAGACTTGGAGGATGTCACCTGTACAGTGCCACACCCACGAGGGGCTGGTAAGAAAGGGCCTCAGCCAGGCCTGACCTCAGAAGGGTTAACATGGCCTCTTTGTCCCATGGTTGCCATGGGGACAGTTCCTGTCCTTCAGGAAGCAGGGAGAGCAGTTTCCTGTTTTGAAGAAGGCTCGAGGGCTGTTTTCCTCCAATCAGCCTGCCCAAAGAGGGACAGGAAGCCTAGCGCCGGGCCACCCCTAATGCTGGGTGTGTGGTGGAGCCATGCCCACGCCCAGCGAGCCAGGAGGGGCCGTTGTGGAAATGCGGCCTCAGGAAAAAGCCAAACGGGCAGCAGAAGGAAAAAAAATGGCTGGCCGGAAGAGGGCGGTCACTTCCTCCACAGACCCTGGATCCCACCCAGTGGTGATAAAAACTCCGAGTGGCCCTGCCCAGCCTCAGACTCCCCTCCCCCAGAGCTCAGCGCTTCCTTGGGGAGTCAAAGGCCTGCTGCACAAAGGCTTTTGAGGCCCCTGCCTGTCCCTCTCACCCATCCCTGCACACTGGACACATCAGCCTAACTGGGCTACTGACCCCCAGTTCCCACTCCCACCCGCTGTGTGGCAGGCCCTTTCCTGCTCCCCTCTGCTTGTGTGATTTTTTTCCAGGGTGCAGAGCAAAGCTTGCCTCCTCCTGGAAGCCTTCCTAGCATGAGTTTGAGCCCTGCGATCGTGGGTCAGGAACATTCATAAATTTAGGCCTAATCTCTCTTGGGGTCCCTGCCCCAGCCTCCTTGGGCCATCCTACCTCCGGACTTGTCCCTCTGGCTCCCCTCCCACTCCGGCTACAATACGGGTCTGGCCGTGTCACTCCCTCCCCCAGAAACACTCTAAGGCTCCCCATCACCAGCAAGGTAAAGTCCAAACTCTTTGGCCAGCCATTGGAGAGCTTGTCCAGAGCACACTTCTCACCTTGCCCCAATCCTGCCCTCCTCTTCCATCCCCACGGGCTGTACCCTCACCTTGAACAGCAACCCTACCCCTCCACCTGTAAATGACACTTTAAAGCCCAGCCCAATGAGCCCATTCAATCTTCTGCCTTCACCCCTAGCTCTACTGTGTCACTGTTAGCTGACCCAGGCCCGTTTCTCAGACCAAGCCATGAGCTCTTCAAGGACAGGAAAGGGAAGAGAGAGGGGAAATAACATCCTTTCATCCTCACCATGACCCCGAGAGAAAGGTCTCATTGTTCCCATTTTACAGAGGACAAAATTGAGGTGCACAGTGGCAAAGTGTCCCTGCCCCCAAGGCCACAGAGCCAGTGACTGGTGAAACCAGGGGCCTTCAGGAGCCCCGCTTCTCCCTCTGCTCGTGCCTGGCCCGGTGTGTGCAGTGGGGTGGGGGTGAGGGCCCGGTCTTTGGGGCACAGGAAGGGAGGGGCGGCCTTGCTAAGCCGAGTCCGCCCCGGCAGGTGTCTGGCTCAGATCTGCCCACCCCTGGAGCCAGGAAGGCAACTCAATTACTTTCCAGGGGGAGATAAGCCCTGAAGCTGATGATGTCGCAGCCGTGGCGTTGTGGGGTGAGCAGTCCAAAAGCACAAAGAGGCTGCAGAGCCGGGGTCATTTCCGTTTTCATAACATGCATTTTATCCCCGGAGACAAAAGGCATAGAGCTGCTCCTCGTGGAAACCGGGAAACCAGGGGGACTCTGCTACAGAGAGGGATGCGAAGGTAGCTGGCCTTGGGCCCCAGCTTTATGGAAGCGCCCCCATCTCAGCGGTAAACAAAACCCTGATCGTTCCCCCACCCCGGGGCCAGGAAGCAGGGTCCAGACTGCCTCCCCGTGCTCCCGAGGGGCTCCCCTGTTGCCCCCTCTCACCCATCCCAGTATACAGAGGCTGCTCAGTAAATGCTCTCTCCCATCCCTCTCCTGCTCTGATCGTGGGGTGTGCGTGGCCCAGTTCCCGGTGTACTTTGTTTGTAAGCATTTATTGAACACCAACTCTGTACTAGATGTTTAAATGATAATGATCATTTCTTGAGCGCCTCCTGTCTTCCCCTCTCCCCTCCTGGATGCTTTAGATCATTCATCTCATTTAATGAGCAGACACTATTATCATATCCTTAACAGGGCAGCAGCGTGTTGAGGTGGGTAAGAAAGCCAGCCCCAGAGCCAGGGTGGAATCCCCACTGTTCACTAGCTATGTATCCCTGGGCAAATGCCTCAGCCTCTCTGTGCCTTGGTAGCCTTGTCTGTAACACAGGGGTAATAACATTGCCTACTTCAGGGGCAGGAGGAGTTTGTTTGTTGGGAGGAGTAAATGAGCTAATATATGCAAAAGACTTATTGAATGCACCAAATAAGCGCTCAGCAAATACTAGCTACCAATGGGGAAGCTGAGGCTGGGACCTGCCCTCCCGCCCAGGTCACACCCAGGTCAGTGTGGCTCCTGACCACTGCACTCTACCGCCTGTCTGGGAGGCTTGGCCGTGGAGCTCACAGAGCCTGGGCGCTGTTTCTGGAGATCACATCCAGCTTCGGTGCTGGCTCTGCACTTTGCCGAGGCTTCAGGCAGGCGGGAACAGGGAGCTGAATTTCAGTGGTTTTGATCTGAGGTGACTTAAGTTGTATGCAGAGCTCCACATCATTCCAACTTGGGCCTGGATCTCAGGGGGTGTGGGTCCCAGCGCTGGAAACCCCTGACTTACCGTAGGATCCCAGGCCAGTTATTTTTCCCTCTGGACCTCAGTTTCCGTGTCTGTCAAGTGGGCATAACACCTACCCTGGGTGGCTCACGTCTGCTGAGAGGAGCAAGTAAGATGGTGAGTGATTTGGAAAGCATGAAATCTAGGCAGACTTTGTGCCCATCACAGAGAAATCAGTGTAGCCTGGTAGTTAGGAACATGTTCTCAGAGTGAAGGGGGGGTGAGTCCTGGCTGGGCTGGAAGGGCAAGTCACTTCCCCAGTCTGGGCCTCAGTTTTCCCAAGTGTGAAATGGGGAGATAAGAAACACTTTATAGGGTTCTTGGGAAGAGTATGTGTGTGAAAGGCTCAAACCCAGAGAGATGATGGGTCATCACCCCCCACATGGTTATTGACCGCATCCCTGAGCTCAGTGAGTGGTTATAGCTCAGTTCCACAAGGACTAAGCAAGTCCAGCCACCAGTATCAGCTCCGGATGTTTGGAAAGCCCTCTGGTCTTTCCCATCCATTTTCTCGTATTAGGAAAAGCAAACAAAGGAATAAGCGTTTCAGCTTCATGGCCCATCACTCCACACCACCGTGTGGTTTCAGCTAAACAAGTTCAGACCTGGGTTTTTTTTCCCCAACTGCCCTTGGTGCTATGATCTTTTAAAGTAGACTTTGCTTAGCCTCAAATCCCAAATTCAACAGTCATGGCAAGGTCTTAGCCAAGCACTGAGGTCCCTTCCTGCCCTCCCTGCTTCTTTCCACAGGCCCTACAGCAAAGGGTAAGCTGGCCGTTGATTGAATTATCTGAGCCTCCCTCTCCTGCTCCTGCCTTGGGGGTCCTAGGTTCTTTGGGTTTTATTGCTAATTCCCGGAAATGATCTCAGCTCTTAAAACATATTTTCTTCTTGCATCAAATATTGAAGTGATTGATCCACTCACTCATTTGTACCCATATTCAAACGGACACCTCCCACCCTCTGTACCTCCACCTCCGTCACCTCCTCCAAGGCCACCATCTCCACCACATCCATCAAATCCATAACCTCCATCCACCTCGTCCTCCACCACCTCCGACTACATCACGCCTTCTACCCTAACCGTGATGTTCACAGCTACTTCTATCCTGTCACCACCTCCCCCTCCCCCTCGTCCTTCACCTCCAACACGACCTTTCCTACCTCCTCCATCACCTCCATCATCTTCTCCACCGCTTCCACGCAGGGATCCATAAAGTTTATGAAGGGCCTAAGTAACACAAATTCTGCCATTGATTTCCTATTTCAGAGGCAAAAGGTTTTCCCCACAAAAGGCTGGACGCTTAAGGACCCTGTAGCGGTTCAGAGACGAATAAGTCCTTTGAAAGGATCAGATTCATTTCTGAATTTGGAGAAACTGAGGTACACCCTAGGCCCTTGCCTGAAATGCACATAATCTGATTCTATACTGTGGGCATTAAAAGATAAAAACAAGACAAAACCTACAAACTTGGTTAGGTATATGGAAGTACTTGGTGAGTGTGAAAACATAAGATTTTTCATAATGACGGGAAACAAGAGTTTCACCTCCCCAGAGCCTTTCCACATTATCTAACTGAAATGTATTGATTCCTGTTTTCAGTATGTGTGCATTGAACATCCTCTGTGTCAGGCACCAACTGGCTCATGAAACAATTCAAATCAGACCGTCATACAAGTTTTATAGTTTTAGTGAGCACCTAATATGCACCAGGAGTTCTGCTGGGTGCAGGCCCCCAGATATCCAGAAACCTACGCACCTTCCAATAATGTATTAATAAGGAGACAGAGGTCAGAGGATTAAGTTCTCACCCCAGTGAGAACCTGGGGAAGTCTCTTCTCTACTTCTGTGGACTTTGGCAGCACATCTGGCCAAAAAGTAATGCGGTGAGTTATCCAGGGCAGTGTTTCTCCAGATGTATAAACAGATCACCTGGAGGTCTTGTTAAAATGCAGGTTCTAGTTCAGTAGGGCTGGGGTGGGGCCTGGGATTCTGCATTCTTAAGAAGCCTCTGAGTGCTGCTGTTGCTGGGCTCCACAGACGATGCTCAGAGAAGTGTTTCATCTGTGCAATGAAAACATATGGTTGTCTGGGACTGCCTGGACCAAACGCTGGACCGAAGGCATCTAGGTTCAGGGAGGACAGCCAAGGCTGCGAAATGCCTCATGGCCATTTGGAATTCTGCCTCCTCACAAGCTCCCAGCACAGCTGGTCAAAGTCACAAAAATTCTAGCCTCTGCCACCTTCAGTCCCAGAAAACCAAAGTGATCCCAAACAATAGTCTGAACCTCTGTCCCAGGCCTTTATTTTTGTGGAAAACACATATTTTTTGAAGACCTACTAAGTGCTGGGTTCTTTATTAGATGCCAGGGCTGCAGGGGTAAGCAGAGCATACACAGCCCCTGCCCTGGAGTCATCACCCTGGCATGGGGCCATTTCTGGGCCTTTCATCCCCAAATGAGGGACAGGAAGGGATGGTGGTGGTGCGGGGGGATATGTTCCATGTCCCCCCCGCCACCTACTCCCACATAGTAGATACATTGGCTGAATCGCCTGAGTGAATTGAGATGCCCCAGCCCCACACCCTCCCACACAGTGCTGGGGTTGCTGTGCGCCTACACCCTGGCACGTAGTGGGCTCACAACCAAACTACTAAATGACCAAGCCACACCTTGAGCTGGGTCCTGGAGATGCAGACATGGGACAGCCAGGGCAAGAACAGTCAGGAAAGCTCATGTGAACTCTTAGTTTACTCGGTTTCCTCAAATGTAAAATGGGAAGAACTTTGATACCAGCTTCATAAAGTCGTGGTGAGGCTTAAACGAGTAAATATGCAGGTACAGAGCTTAACACCTTGCCAGGCACACAGTAGGTGCTCTATAAGTATTGGCTGCCAGTTATAGATGAGAGACATGACCCTTGCCCTCAGCTTTCAATGGCTGATGGAAGGAAGCCCTTGGTATGGCTTTCAAAGCACGCCTCACCCCAACCTTCTGTGCCCCTTATCAGATGTTGCCACCCTTTATCTCCCTGCCTTGCCAAACCCCTCATGGCTCTTCCATCAGGCCATGCCTTTTCACACATCTAAGTCTCTGCCCAAGCTACTCCCTCCATCTGAAAGGCCTTTTTTTTTTTTTTTTTTTTTCTGGAACCCTCTCCACTCAGGGGCCACCTCTTGAGTTCCCACAAGCTCCTGTCTCCATCCCAGCACTTGTCCGGGGAAGCAGAACTGCCTATGTTTGCGTGGCCAATCCAACGGGTGCTCAAGGGTGAAGGCTTGAGTCATCCATGTCACCCAGCACCAGGCCTGGTCCCAGCGAGGTGCTGGCTGGTGAGCGCTGAGTGGACAAAGGCTCCTCATCTACCAGGTCTTCCTTTCAATGTCACCTCCTCAGGGAGACCTTCCTTGATCACCTGTTCTCTACTCCAGAGGTTCTCAAACTAGCTTGCATCGGAAGGACCTGAAGGATTTGTTAAACACGGGATTTCTGATTCAGTTAAGTCTGGGGCGGGCCCTGAGAATTTGCATTTTTAAAAATTACTCTGCCCCACGACCCTGGTTTATCTCCCTCAAGGCACCCATCACTCTCTGAAATGATGTTTATTGCTTATTTGTCTTGTGTCTCCACTGACATCCCATTTAAGATCCACTAGGGCAAGAATTTGGGGCTGTCTTGTTCTGCGCTCAGCACGGTGCTGGGCCCAGGACTGAATGAACGCCCGAGGTTGAAAATAAAGTGATAGACGGTCCGCTGGGCGAAGGGACCAGGAAGTCCCCAGGAGCCCAACTCGCCAGCTTCACCCCGCCCCTCCCACCCTTGTGCCTTGAACCTCGCGCAGCTCCCCGAGTCCCCACGGCCATGGCCCCTTTAAATGTGCGCGGGGACGCCTCGCCCCTCGGCTCCCTCAATCCCTGACAGAGCAGAAAGGGGAGAGAAAAAAAAAAAAGGCTTCCTCTCCGGGAGCGGGAGGAAACGTCTAGGAGGGGGCGGAGGGGCAGCGGCGGCACGGGCAGCGGCGCGGCGGCCAGAGCGCAGCGCGCGCGGAGCTGGGAGTCAGGAGCGGACGCAACACCGCGCGCTGTCCCGGCCGCTGCCCCGGCCGCTGCCCCCGGCCCCGCCCCCGGAGGCTCGCGCCCTGCGCCCCCCTGGCCCTGCGCGCCGCGCGGAGTCCTGAGTGAACGCAACGCCGCGCGCCCTGCGTTCGCGCCCCTTCCCCTCCCTGCCCCCGCCCAGCCCCGCCCAGCCCCGGAGGCTCGCACCCCCCAAGCCCCCACTTGCCCTGCGCGCTGCGCGAAGTCCGGCGCGCGCCGGGGGCGGGGCAGGCGCCACGGGGTGCGGGCCCCGCGGGGCGGCCATGGAGTGAGGCGGCGCGCGGACTCGTGCTCGGAAGGACGGACGCACCGACGGGCGGCCCCTGGCTCCGCGCGCTGGAAGATGAACAGAGCAGGTAGGAGGCTCCGCGCGACCTCAGGCGCCGAGGGACGCGCGCTAGGGGCCCCCGCCAGGCGCTCCAAGTTGTAGCCCGCGGGGCGCCGGGAGCGAGCTGCCGAGAAACCCCCGACCTTCCCACTCTGCTCTGCCTCGGCCGAGGTATGGGCGGGTCACGAGTGCCCTCGCCGAGGAGGACGAGAACATCGGGGGCCGCTGCCCCTGTCCGAGACGCCCAGCCTCGGGGACGCACCCTCGGTCTCGGCGAGGCCGCACCCTGGCCACGTACGGCCGTATCCCGCTCCCACCGCGGTCCCGGTATTGAGGGTCCCCTCGCAGCGGGGAATGACGCTCCCTTCGCAAAGGCGACTTGGTCGCGACCCTAAATCCTCACTCCTGCTCCTCGGGGTCCCCGCCAGGCCCTCGCTGGCCCCTCAGAGGCCCCTCCTGGCCCACGGGAACCGTCTGAGGTCTTCCCCACTGCGGGGTCTATTCCTGGTCCCTCGCTACTCCGAGGCGCGCCCTTAGCGGATTCTTGCTCCCTTCTCTCTTCTAGACGCCCAGACTTGGAGCTCGCTCTCCGAAGGAACTAAAAAGCCCTAGATTATCACACACACACACACCCGCGGCGCACCCCAACCTCCTGCAGTGCCGTGGCCCGGGGCCGCCTTTGTGCCTCCCCCAGGGGACCGAACGCCTAGGGGACGCCAAGGCTGAGCCGCACTCCAGGCGTTCCCTCCCAAGCGCTTGCTTCTCTGCTCTCCAAATCTGCCTTTGCTAGGCCAGGGATTCCGTGAAATCCAGAACGCGTTTGACAGTAGATAATGATCCCTCCAGAGGAGTGCCATTTAACAGGTTTATTAACTGAGAGTCAGAGATGGGCGGTGCCTGGAACCCAGTTCTCGGGTTCCTGACTCCTCCGCGGGGAGGGCAGAAAGTTTCCTCCTAGAGGCGAGTTTGCAAGGCAGCAGCCCCAGCTAACTTCATTTGCCTGACAAGGAGCGATTACTGCTCTTTTAATATTTTTCTCTTAGAATTTAGCAGAAGGCAGCTCTCTCTCCGACCAACACCCTTGTCCGAATCCGTACTCCAAAACACACATCCCTGAAGAAACAGGAAGCCACCATTTTGGCTGTCTTAGAACCATATCCTGCTGCCCTGAGTATGTGTAAAAAGTGTGTGTTTGTGTGGGTGTTGTGGGCTTTTTGTCTGTATAATCTTTTTGATGAAAAAAGTCATTGTCTTAGGAGTGAGGTGCAGATGGGAGACGTTTGGCTGGATTGATCTGACAAAGGAGAGACTTGGGGGCCTGGGAGTGTGGTAGCCGCCTCCCTGTGTCCAGGCCCTGTTTTGCTGGGCGTGTACGCACCTGGACAGTGAGTGAGTGTTGGTCGCAGGGTAGGAGGTGGGAGTGGGAGGAGGGATTCCCCTTTTGAGTAGTGAAAAAGGCTGGGGCAGGGTCTCAGCGCCCAGCAAGCCACTCCTTGGAGGAAGGAGGTGGACTGCTGCCTGATCTGGCACAGCCTGGACAGAGCCAGGCTAGCTCTTTCCTACACTCCTAATAAAACTCGCTTAAAACAATGGTGAGAGCCGATCCGGTATTCCCACGTTTCCCTGCATGAGGCTTGGGCAAGCCCTCCCTTCTCTGAGAATCTGGGGGATGGAGTGAGCCGGAATACACGTAAAGGCAGGTTTGGTCCCAGGAAATCTGCCATCCAGTCATTTGCCAGCATAAACCTGGTTACTTTTGCAGTGTGACGGCAGTCCTAGACCTCATATAATGATTTCTGTGTGCCAGGCTCTGAAGTTCCCGATCATGCAGCACAGTGGTTCATAGACTCCATGGGACTGAATCTCGTAACCACCATCCTCTTAGTTATTGTGACACAGCCAGTGTGTGGCAGAGCTGGGGTTGGAGTCCAGGTCTGTCTGAGCCGGGGACCCATGCTCTTCCCGCTCTGTCGTGCATCACTGGACTAGCCTAACAGCAGCCTAATTAGAAATCATCAGGCTTCGCTGGGACATTCCAGCAGGCACCCAGCAATGAAAGTTAAATTAAGATGCAATTGGAAGGTGAAATTGGAAGATAATTACTCTTGGAACATACGGTTATGAGAGTTCCAGGCAGGGTATGGTGAACTGCAGTTGAAACAGACACAGGGGCTGAAGATGGGAATGTCAGGGGACGTCATCAGAAAAGCCATGAGTTTAAAAGGCTGTCGTCAGCCAGAGCAAGCAGAAGGCACTTACTGACTGACTGGTGCAGTCCCCTCACTCTGCACATGTGGAAACTGAGGCTCAAAGAGGGGAGGGGACTTGCCCAAGGTCTCCCCTTCAGTTAAAGGCAGAGCCAGGAGTGGAGATCAGAGCTCCGACTCCCAGTCCAGTGCCCCTCTCGGTACCTCTTCTGATTTAAACTCTGCAGAGCCGGCAAGGGAACAGCAACATGGATGTGTGAGTGGCAGATACTTAATTAAAATAGAGAGAGAAAGTAAAAACTGGTACCAGGGGGCTGGCTGGGGATGATTTCTATCACCAGAAGCTCTTAAAAACCTCTTCCTCCTGTCACTGTGACTCCCCACCCCCAGTTAACTCTTGGACTCTTGGCTCAAAGGGTATTCTGCATTCGAGTCATCCTCAGGTGTAGCAAATTGCCAGGAGGTTTTGGGAGTTGGTACCTCAGGGTGGGGAGGCTGTGCCCCCCCCCCCGGCTCTGTGTTACAGCGAGAGAGAAGGTTCATGCAGCAGCCAGAGGGTCCAGCAGTTCCGTCCATGCTGGGTTCTGGACAGTCAGAAAGTTAAGCTCAGCCCAGAGGAGGAAAGCCCTGCTCTGATTTATCCTGTAATTGCCCCGTCCCTGCCATTCTCTAAAGCTCAGCCAAACTGGACTCTTTACTCCCAAAGGGCTTGCATCTAACTGCCTCTGGGCCTCTGCACATTCTGTTCCTTCTGCCTGGAACACCCAACCTCTTGTTTTAAAATTTTTTTAATTTAATTTTTATTTTATATTGGAGTATAGTTGATTTACAGCATTGTGTTAGTTTCAGGTGTACAGCAAGGCAGTTCAGTTATACAATATATATGTATTGATTCTTTTTCAGATTCTTTTCCCATATAGGTTATTGCAGAATATTGAGTAGAGTTTCCTGTGCTATACAGTAGGTCCTTGTTGATTATATATTTTATATATAGTAGTGTGTATATGCTAATCCCAAACTCCTAATTTATTTTTTCCCCCACCTTTCCCCTTTAGTAACCTTAAGTTTGTTTTCTGTGAGTCTGTTTCTGTTTTGTAAATAAGTTCATTTATGTCATTTTTTTTGGATTCCACATATAGATGATATCATACAATATTTGTCTTTCCCTGTCCTACTTACTTCACTTGGTATGATCATGTCTAGGTCCATCCATGTTGCTGCAAATGGCATTATTTCATTCTTTTTCGTGGCTGAGTAATAGTCCATTGTATATATGTACCACATCTTCTTTATCCACTCCTCTGTCGATGGACATTTTGGTTGCTTCCATGTCTTGGCTGTTGTAAATAGTGCTGCAGTGAACGTTGGGGTGCATGTATCTTTTCGAATTAGGTTTTCTCTGGATATATGCTGAGGAAGTGGGATTGCTGGATCATATCCAACCTCTTTTTTGATTATTAAAATCCTCCCTGTCCTTCAGCATGCACCCTGGTGTTATCTGTCCCCTGGGTCTTCTCTGGGCAGAACTGGTCTGAGACCCTTGTACTGAGGGCAGGGGCTCTATGTGGTTCCTTTTTGTGAGGGAAGCAGGGAGGGAGCAGACCTGGAAGCTCTCACTCTCTTCATTTTCTCTCCTCCCTCTTCTGTCTCTCTTGCTGGCTCCTTCTCATAACCTTTGGGCCACTGGGGCTCCCTCCTGGGCCCTGCTCTTGTCTCTGCCCCCGCTCAGTCACTTGGTGGGCTCATCCGGCTCATGCCTTAATCCTGTCTCTGTGATGGCTGCCTCCAGGCCTCTCCCGGGAACCCAGGCTGGTCCATCCGAGAGCCCACTGACAGTTCCTCCCGGGGCTGTGATAGGCAACTCAGATGTTACACGTGCCAATCGAAATTCTGGTTTCCTCCCCTGGCACATGCAGCCTTCCCCAGTTCAGTTGGTAACAAATTCACTTTTCTGGTTGCTGTGACTCAAAACCTTCGTGTTGTCCTTTATTATTCTTTCTCTTACACCCCAAATCCAAACTGTCTGTAAATCCCACCAGCTGTACCTTCATATTTGGAATCTGACCTTTTCTTTCTTTCTTTCTTTCTTTTTTACCACTTCCACTGCTACAGCCTGGTCCAGGCCTCCATCTTCTCTGGCCTGGATTATCGCAGGCACCTCCTCCCTGCTCTCCTTCCTTCCATCCTCACCACTTCTAGTTTGTTCATCACACTAGCTGGAGTGTGCATGGCCTTCTGCTCAAGGCTAAGCAGCATCTACACAGTGTTTTGTTTATTGATGTATCTAAAGAGTCTAGATGAGTGTCTGGCAAATAGTAGGTGCTCGATAAATACCTATTTAATGGAATTGGATTAAAGAAAAGTGGATAGGAGCAAAGGAAAGCCAGTCATTCACTTTATGGTCACAGTTAGTCCTTCTAACTCAGCCTTATGTGAATTTCTCACCTGGTTAGCGGTCCCTGGTCTCCCTGGCCTCAGTTTTCCTGCGTTTTGCCCTTCTCTGCTGGGAGCCCTGAGTCTGCACTGTAGAAGAAATGCTCAGTGGCAGAAAGGTAAAGGCAGAGGTTCAAGGGAGTGGACCAGGAAGCAAGAAACCCCCAATTCTGGGACTTCCCTGGTGGTCCAGTGGTTAGGACTCCACGCTCCCAGTGCAGGGGGCCCGGCTTCGACCCCGGGTCGGGAACTAGATCCCACATGCTGCAACTAAAGATCCCGCATGCCGCAAGGAAGATCTTGCATGCTGCAACTAAGACCCGGCACAGCCAAATAAATAAGTATATATTTAAAAAATCCTATTATTAAAAAAAAAAAAATCCACTCTACTGGGGCCCTGCTCTGGACTCGCTGAGTATTCCAGGCCAGTCACCCACCCTTTCTGTGCCTCAGTTTCCTCATCTTTCAATGAGGTGTCAGACGAGGCCTTTCTGACTCTGGCATCCTTTGATCTCAGAGGGGGTGTGGATGAAACGCCCTGAGCTCTAGAGCTGGGAGCAGGGCATGGACACTGTGTACCTGTCACTCCTTAGGGGCTCCTGTGGGGAAGGCATTTTCTTTCAGGATCACGCCTCAGACACCCACTGTAATCTTTTCCGAGGAGATGGTGCCCACAGATCAATAGCTTGATTGGATGAAGGATGGGGGGCGGTGGGAGCGATGCAGCCTAGATGACGGTCATTTTCCATGACCTCTGTCAGGTCTCGTGGTGCCCATGTGAAATACCACCTGTTAAGGATGAGAAGTGAGAGTCCCCACCCCCAAAGAATAATTTCATGCCAATGCCTGACACCTGATGTTGAGAGCGTGAAGCTCGTATTACACCATATATCTGTGTAGAGCAAGACTTATACCAGGGGAAGATATGGGGTAGGGAAGGGCTGACTTTATTAGAACAATAATAGCTACTGCTTATTGAGAACACCTGTCTATGCAAAGTCCTGCTAATATATATCTTTTAATCTTCATAACAACCTCTTCATAATAGGTGTTACTGTTGAACCCATTTTACAGATGAGGAATCTGAGAGTCAGTTTCATAGCTTATACGTGGCAACGGCAGAATTTGAACCCAGACCACCAGGCTCCAAAGGCTTATTATTACCCTGTTACTCCACATTGACAGGTAGCTCTTTAAGCTCCAAATGTTCGAGTTTGTTTTAAACTAAATTGGACAGAAATTTTTCTGAATTAGGATATATTTGATTGCGTATGGAAACAAAAAGTTGGGAAGTCACTTCTTTTATCTTGAAGACTCTGGGTTATTATCCGGATGCCAGTGGCTGGCCTGGGCGTTGGTGCGGATGAATGTAGGTGTGGGTTAGGGCGTTGATGCAGTGGTTGCTTTAGCCTTTAAAGTCTTGACAGCTGTGCCTCTTCTCTCCATTTCTTGCTGTTCGCTACCACATCTTACAACTGGCAGTGTTGCTGCTCTCCCTGCATCTCCACCCCCCACTAATTAGCTGTGTCCTGGGAAACCATACAACTAAGTTCATTAGATTTATGAGCAATGTACAGAGGCTCTGGAATCAGGCCCTTCCAGGACCAGAGTGTGTGGGCTTTATAACCCTATATTATTGCTGTCCTGGGCCTTTTTTATTTCCTTTGGGGCTCCTCAGCTGAATTTTGCATAGCTGTGCCAGTTTGGGGGGGATGATACTGACTTTGGCCTCAGATATACTGAAATTGAGGGGCCAGTGGGACAGTCCCATGGAGATGGGTTAAAATCAGTTAGAGCTGTGCTAGCTGGCCCCATAGCCACCACCCTCGCGTGGCTACTGAGCACTTGCAGTGTGGCTGGTCTGAATCGTGATGTGCTGCAAGTGTGAAATATACCTTAGATTTCGAGGACTTAGGACAAACAAGAGTGTCAGATATCTTGTTAATGACTTTTGTGTATTGATTACATGTTGATCCAAACATGATTCATTGATCACATGATAATGTCCAAAATGATAATATTTGGGATATATTGAGTAGAAAAATGTACTGTTAAAATTAATTTCACCTGTTTCTTTTTGACTGTTTAATGTGGCTATGAGAAAATTAAAAATTACATGTGTGATGATAAATGGGGCTCACATTTATATTTGTCAGACAGCCCTGGATTAGAGATGACCAGGGTTAGATGCTGCAAGGATTGAGCTGGGAGTCAAATGTGTGGGGAGGAGGAGAGTTTGCTGACAAACCTCCAGGCCCTGTGCTCAGTCTTCCTTCTGTCACAAGCCGGGCTGGCATGCAGAGGCTGCTTTGTATCACACCCAAGGCTTAGTGGGGATGGAACTGGGAGTTGAGACTGGACTGAAGGGGGGACCTGTACATTCTAAACCTGGGCAGTGAACAACCAGGCAGTGCTTTTGAAGCGAAGTTGGCAGGATGGAGTTGGCATTTCATGAAAATCTGCATTCCTCACCCTGCCTGCAGTGTGGACAGGGGCTCGGAGGCACGGCAGGAGGTGTGAAGGCATGGGCTGGCTGTGGCAGGAGAGATGCTGAACTTGGAAGTGGGCGACTCCTCCCTTGCTTCTTCTGCTTGTCCAGGTCCCTCCAGTCCTGCAAAAGTGAGCTGAAATTTCACCTTCTCCGAGAGGTCTTCCCTAGCCGTGGCAACTCTTGCTTCCCTAACTCCTGTCACATGTGCATGTTGTGCGACATCTTTTATTCTGCCATGGCTGATAGATCCTCAACATCCACAGGGGATAAGGCCTTTTGCAAATATCCCATGTTGGAAAATACCATATAATTTCTCCTGTGAAATTTGGAGGCAGGGCAGTTAGCTGGAAACCAGGCTTGAAGCATGTAGAATTCAGAGGTGACCCTCAGAAGAATCATATGCCACCATCCCAAGCCTGTGGTGTATCATTCTGGAGGGAGGGAGATATTCAGTCATCATATTCCAAGGGTCTGTGGCTCAGTCCTCCAATTGTTCTGTTAGTCTTATCTCCCTAATTCAGTTGTGAGTCTTCAGCAGAGGTGTTCTTCTCTTCTTGGTCCTAGAAGCCTCTGCCATCTACAGTGCTGCGTATATAGGTACCTGACTGTTGGGACCAGCAGTGTCTCATGGGCCGGTGCACATCGAAAGCATTTACTGCGTCGTTGTTGAGTGGATGAGTGCAACGACCTGGACACCTTTATTTGAGAAGCACAGGCTGTCATTCAGTTGGGTTCTGTTAGCTGGCCTGTGCATAGAAGAAAGATCTCTTCACCTTGTTTACAGAATGAATCTTTATTGGAAGGTCGAGGGATTTTAAAGATGTTGGTGGAGGGCGTAAACCTGACAGAACATGGTCGATTGGGTTCATGTGGGTTGGGAAACCATCTTCGGTGTTCTCTTGTGAATGGTAAGTAGGAGACTCTGAGTGGAAGGAAATAATGGTAACTGTACCTTCTCTCTCTCCTTTTCTTATTCTCATCCTTTAGATTCACCCAAACCACCAGTTGCTCCCAAGCCGAAGGCTGCCAGTCCCCTCACGCCAGTGACGGCACCCAAATTCCCCTCGTCACCCCGGCCCGAGTGTCTTCACAGTCCCAACTCCATGTCCAGGGGGCCGAAACCCCCCATCGCCCCGAAGCCCAGGCTGGCTACCCCCAGTGAGTGGAGGGCCAGCATCTACATGATCAACAGCTTGAACAAGTGCAGCAATGGGAAGCTGCCCTGCGTAGACAGGGGGCTCTACGACGAGCACCGGTCCACCCCGGAATGCTCCGAGCCCGAGGCAGACGAGGATTACATCGTGGCCCCCGGGGCTCCGGCAGCAGAGGACGGACCCAGGGATGGGGGCTCCGTGGAGAATGCAGTCACGGTGCCTCCGGAGGCCAGCGGTGGGGAGGAGTGCCAAGAGAGAGGCAAGGAGTGTGAGCAGGAAGGGGCAGCAGCTGCAGAGGACTGGGCAGCCCCGGCTGAAGCGGTGCTGGGTGGAGAGGACGATGGAGGCGTCACCCCCACTCCTGAGAACATGGAGGTGGAGGACTGTGCCTGTGCCCCGGGGGCGGAGGAGCAGAAGTTCACAAGTGAGGACGAGGAGAAGCAGGTGGAAGAACACAGCGTGTACAGCCTGGAGGACGGGGGTGCTGGGGATGGAGAGGCGGTCCTTCCAAGCGATATCATTCTAACTCACCTCGATGCAGAGGACCCAGCAGCTCGTGGTGAGGAGCCCGGGCCGCCTGTGACACCCGGGGAGTCAGAGGAGGATGGTGAGGAAGGCCGCACCAACACAGAACTGGGGGCATCAGACGAGTGTGTGGGCTCTGACGGGCCCCCTGAGCGGGATGCTGCCGATGGCGGCGAGGAGCCCCCAGAGAATGAGGGGTTGGCCCCCGGTGTCCCGGAGGCGGAGGCGGCCACAGACAGCCCTGACATCTCCCAGGAGGCGTGTGAAGATGCCCCAGGAGGTGGTGGCCAGGATGGTCAGGATGAGCCAGCTGATCAGAAAGAGAAACCTGACCCAGAAGCAACAGCAGTGGGCACCCAGGAGGCGGGAGGGGACCCTCAAGAAGGTGAGGACCCTGTGCAGGATGAAGGAGCTGAGGAGAGCTGCCAGATCATTCCTTTCGAGAGGGACTGTGTGGACGACTTTGTGGCTCCACTCTCAGGACGTCCCTACGAGTTCTTCCCAAGCGAAAGCACCTCTTTCTGTAGCGAGAGCTGCTCTCCTTATTCCGAGTCAGCACAAAGCTTAGAGTCCGAGCAGGAGCCGCGGTCAGGGGAGCGCACGCACCAGGACCCCGTGGCTGGGCCTGGATGTGGCCGGCGTGGCTCCCTGCAGGGTGGCGCCGGGGAGGGACCCTCTGTCCCTGACGTGGTGGTCATGCCAGAGGAGGAGGATGCCGTGGACGATGCGCTCGCCAACCCCTATGAGATGGGAGTTGGCCTGGCGTGCGGGGTGGACTCTGGGGAGGGGGAGAAGCCTGAGGCACAGGCTGCCTCGGGCACCGCGAATGGCTGTGGATTGAAGGAAGAGGTGAGCTCTGATGCGGAGGGCGGCCTGGTCCCCATTGACAGGAAGAATATCACCACGAGGGCCAGGCCCCACTCCGGGAAGATGGCTGGCTACGTCCCAGAAACGGTCCCGGAAGAAACGGGACCGGAAGCTGGCTCATCAGCCATTGGCATTGGGGGTGCCACCAAGGAGGCGAGGAAGGCGGTCCTGTCATTGGAGGGGAAGCCGCTGGACGTCGGCAGGGCCTTGCCAGCAAAGCCCAGAGCCTTCACTCTGTACCCGCGATCGTTCTCCGTGGAAGGCCGAGAGATCCCCATGTCCCTGTGCCGGGAGCCCGAGGCGTGTGGCCTAGACGGCCACGGGATCAAGAGGAAGGACGACAACCTCTCTCTGCCCTGCGTGATTGGCTCCTCTGGCAGCTTCTCTCAGAGGGGCCACCTCCCATCCAGCGGCACCTCCACCCCGTCTTCCGTGGTTGACATCCCGCCCCCTTTTGACCTGGCCTGCATCACCAAAAAGCCCATTACAAAGAGCTCCCCCTCGCTCCTGGTGGAGAGTGAGCCCCCGGACAAGCACACCAAGAAGAAGAAGCCGTCCTTTAAGCGGTTCCTGGCGCTGACGTTTAAGAAGAAGACAGAGAGCAAGGTGCACGTAGACGTCAACGTGTCTTCGTCCAGGTCCTCCTCGGAGTCCAGCTACCATGGGCCGGCCCGGCTCCTGGAGATGGACCGGAGGAGCCTCAGCAACTCCCCGCAGCTCAGAGCGAGGACCGGCAAGCTCCGGGCTTGCGACTCGCCCTCCTCCCTCATCTTCTACAGGGACGGCAAGAGGAAGGGCGTCCCCTTCAGCAGGACGGTGTCCAGGGTGGAGTCCTTCGAGGACCGCTCCCGGCCTCCTTTTCTGCCCCTGCCCCTGACCAAGCCGCGCTCCATCTCGTTCCCCAACGCTGACACTTCGGACTATGAGAACATCCCGGCCATGAACTCGGACTATGAAAATATCCAGATTCCACCTCGGAGGCCCCCAAGGGCCGGGACGTTTACGAAACTGTTTGAAGATCAGAGCAGAGCCCTGTCCACAGCAAACGAGAATGACGGCTACGTGGACATGAGCAGCTTCAACGCCTTCGAGAGCAAACAGCAGAGTGCAGACCAGGAGGCAGAAAGGTACAGTGAAATGACATTTCCTTTGCTGTTCGGCAGGCGTAACTATCCGAGAGGCAAGCTTAGGCGTAGGGGACAGGACGGACTTGCTTTTTAGCCTCAGGCTCTGTTTCTCTCTAGCTTTGTGACTTGGGGTGAGTGGCTTCAGTTACTTCATCTGGGAAATGGATTTGTGCTACCTCTAGGCAGAGTGTTTGAAAAGATGAGAGTACCTAATCTGTTTGAAAGTATTTGGCTAAGATGCCAAATATAGTGCCCATGTGAGTGTATGTATTTCTATTATATGGGGTACATTTCTCATCTCCTAGGTAGATGGCTTTACTAGTCCCTTCTGGGAAAGTCACCAAAAGAGAAGGTTCTGGAATCTTGTCAAACTAAACATCTTTCACCATCAGGAAAATACCCTAAATTGAGATTGAGACCTTTTTATTGTGTCAATATATACTCTGTTCAAAGGAACTAGAAAAGACAATTTATTTAAATTGTTTAAAGAGCTAAGGGTGCCCTGAGCTAAATTTCTGAATGGAGGTCTTTAAGAGGTACGTCCAAGCTGATTTTTTTTTTTTTTTTTTTGGACTCAGTCACCTTGGAAGTGAGCGTGAAACACTGCAATTATTGACAACAGTGGCGGTTTTCTGACCCCACCTTCCCGAGACTGACTGAATGTCCTGTTGACCATCCCAGGTGGATAATTGCCAAATCTTGCTGTTTTTTATGCACCATGGATGCAACTTAAAGGCACTGCGATTCAGCCTCAACCATTTACACGCTTGGGGGCACCTGATCTGAATTAATGAAAAGTCAGAATGGTGGTGATTTTAAAGGAAACCCTGATTCTTTCGCCTCGTGTGCAGTAACTCATCATAGCCCGGCACAGCTGTTGCTGCTCGGAATTCCCAGGGGACCTGCAGTAATGAATAGATAAGAATGATTTGCAATTAGCATTAGCTCTCTCTGGAGTGTAGACACTAGAAGTGTTTGTGTGGTTTATTCTCCTGAATTTTTCACGTGGTTCCCCACACTGTTTCCATCTTCTCCCTGCCCCAAGTCTGGGTAAGGCTATGACTTGGTTCTTCCTAGGTTTGTTTGCCAGAGCAAAGGTAGACATCAGTGCCACCGGAGGGATCCAGTTTAATTTGGAGAATGTGGATGTGTGCGAGCTTTAAGAGGGTGGGAGCGGGAGAGCAGACAAGTTCATTGCGTTAATAGTTATCAGCGGGGTTTGACAAGACCCAACCCTAGCTGAATGCCTCCAGCACTAATGAAAATAGAACCAGGCTTTGAAACCATGAAATCTCCATGCTGGGAAGGACCTCAAAGAGCGTACGGTCAAACCTCCCATGTCTGATAGGTCCCTCTCTTAACTGGGTCTGTGCTTGAATTCCTCAAGCCACAGGGAACTCACCACCTCACAGAGGTGCCTCGTCTGTTGCTAGGTACTCTGATTAAGTTTTTCTTTCTGCCTGAGGCAAAAGCTATCTCTCCCTAATGTCCCTATCCCACTGAGGCAGAAGCTCTCCTCTCTCTAATATCCCTACACCACTCATGCTGGCTCTTTCCCCTCAAGCCAGGCAGCTGAGCTCATTTCCTCTTTTGTATGACTGTCCTTCGGAAATTGAAACCTGCTTCTGTTGAATCACAGAATTTCATAGCTGGGAGGGAACTTCAGCCAATATTTGGTCCTGTTACAGAGGAGGAAACTGAGGCACAGAGAGGGAAAGAGACTTGCCTAAAATCTCTAAGCAATTTAGTGGAGAAATCAGTGTCAGGACTCAGATTTCCTGACTCTTGGTTCAGGAATTTGTAGTGCATTATGCTGAAGGATGCCAGGTCTGGTTGTTCAGGCTGCCCACTGCACAACCCCAGGGTCCCACTCACCTTTTAGTCTAATATGCTGCCCCTGGCGTTGTGCAGTGCACAGGCTACTTGGCCATATGCAAAGGCCTTGTTGCCTTGATCTGTACTTAGTCCAAAAAACAAAAAAGCTCCCTTCATCCAAACTATAATGACATTAAGGGAATAAAATACCCAAGAAAATGCTAATACTTACCGTATCCTGACTGCTTACTGTGCCAGGCACCGTGCTAGGTGCTTTCCCTGTATTATCTCACATTTGGTGCTACAGCCTAGGGCCTTGGCCTAGGGTCTGACTCAACCGTCAGACTCTGAATTTCAAAAGCACTGTTGCCCCTCTCTGAATTTATTTCCCTGAAGGCCAGACTGACTAGGATGAATCTCCCGTGCAGGAACCACATCCTCTTGGACATCAATCAGTGAGCAAAGCTTTCTTCCGCTTCCCTGCATGAAACAGATGGAAGCAGAGGGAGAGAGACATCCCCACCCTGGGCGGGAACACGTCTGGGCAAGGGCAGCTTCAGATACACAAAATTGAGAGGCAGGGGGAACTGCCACGGGGTGAGGAACCACTGCTTCTTCGCCTGAATAAGGGCTTTGAGAACCGAGCGGAGGGGTGCCGCTGACCTGAGACACGTGCCCAGGGGTGCTTGGGGTTGGACAGGACAGGACGAGAGGGTGGGAGACAGTTCCTTCCTCCTTCCGCTGCCTGTCCTGCCCCAGACCTTGCTTCAGTGTGAAGATCAGAGGCAGAAGCCAAAATAAATACTGACAGTCCTGAAAGAGTGCAGGACAGTGCTGCAGGACGTGCGGGTTCAGAGCCCACCCCGTCACTGACTTGCTGTGGGATCCTGGAGGAGGCTGGGCCCCGGTCGCTCCTCTGTAAAACGGTAGGATTGGAGCCCATCTGTACTTCTCAACCACCTGTGCTGTCACTCACTGCTTTTCTTTAAATCAGTCCATGTTTTTTACTTAAAAAAATATTTTAAAAGGAAATTTTATGTCACTGTTGGGAAATGGAAAAGCAGTATTAGGTGTCATAAATAGAAGAAGGCAATTGTAAAAGTAGGATACAAAGAGAAATTAAAATAGCACGGGTAAAGTCTAGCTTGAGGTTATTAGTTGCCAAGGCTGTGAGCGGGAGGTTGGTCCCTTTGTTAAACAGGGAGAGGTGTTGAAGGCATCCTGGCACCACACGGAGACTTTCTGCTTGGCATAATCAGAAGGATTCAGGCGGATTGAGAAGGGAATAACTCCCTCGTGGTGTGATTCAATGTTATTTAAATCCAAGTCCTTTTTCCACTGACAGTGCCTCCCTTCAAGAAATGTTTTGAGTATGTAATAGAATTCCGAGAGCCCTTAGAGATCCCTAAATCTGAGCAGCAGCTCCGGGTCTGATGGATGATTATAAAGTTTCTTCTACACAGTTACTTCCTTTGAGATTTGTATACACAGATAATAGCATTTTCGAAGCTACAACAATATTCTTATTAACCGTTTTCTATCTCATAAAATAAAAGTGTATACATTGTTACCTATGTACAGTCCTCACTCCCCCACCCCCGTATGTAAAAGAGGTTTCGTTATCCTTTGGTTTAAAGTGTATCCCCAAAGCATTCTTTTTTTTCCTGAATTGACTCTCATATGCACAAAAAATGTTTTCAGTCCAACACTCATCCTTTTCAAATAGGGTGTTTTATGTCCTCAGTCAGGACTCTTGGTTGGGGAACCCAGTCTTTACTTCTGAATATCCCGCAGGACCTCAGTATGTTGGTTATGCACTAGGAGCTTAATAAATGCATGTCGATGAGTTGGTGATTTTGAGCTTCACTGGGGGAAGGAACTATCATTTATTAAGGATACTCTGAAACACAGTTTGGGGTGCTTTGTGTACGCTTATTCAATATCCATTTGATGCAAAACACCACGCACTGGTTTGTCCTGAGTGTCTCATTTAAATCCCCATAATTGTAAGTTTGCTTTTTGCATGATGATGAGTCTCCTTTAATCACGGTGTTATACCTCAACACAGATCCCCGAGGCCCCTTTTCCCCATTTCATCATGAAAACTTTCAGACTTACGGGAAAGTAGAAAGAGTTTAACAGTGAATGTCCATACGCCCGCCTCCTAGATTTTACATTAACGTACTGCTGCGCTGGCTTTTTCTCATCCCTTCCCAGCGCCCTCTCCAACTCTTGATGCATATTGTTGCTGATGCATTTCTGGTGGCCTTTTATGTTTACAGATGAGGACACGGCAGCCCAGGGAGAGCCTGTGAGAGCACGGTGGCTAAGCGTGCAGGCTCCTGCCAGGCTGCGTGGCTTTCAGTCTGCCCTCCACCACTTACTGCGACTTACCTCTCTGTGCTGCAGTTTCTTTACCTGTGAAAGGCGATGATAGTAGTACTGGCCTCACAATGTCATTAAGACGAAATGAATTAATGCAGCACAGAGTGGAGTGTTCACTAGGCACCAGCTGTTACCGAGTGACATGATCAAGGTCACACAGCAGTGGATGCAGGTGGGGAATCGGGTCCCTTTCACTGAGGGAGGATCTCTCTGTCTCTCTCTCATACGACTGTTCTGCGTGTGTTTGACTCAATGTTCAGGACCTCCCATCCATAAACCAGGACCAGGCGTGAACTCGTGAGCTTCGGTGGTGGCGTGTGGTGTCAGCACTGCCTCTGCCTTCTGCGTGAGATGGAGTTGGGGCTGCAGGCAACAGCCTAAGCAGCCTTGATTTGGACCCAGGACCAGGGCTTTGTGATTCCGTAATCTCGCTAGCAGAGGTGCCTACTCTGTGACTCTTGACTGTAGCTATTATTTCACTTGTAACTCACGATTAGTTAGGCACCTTAGGAATTTCCAGTTCCTATTTTTCCAGATGAGAAAACTGAGGCCCAGGGAAGTGGTATAAACCATCCTCTGTCACACAGGTAGTAAGTAGCCAAACCAAGGTTCAAACCCCACTCTTTCTGCCTCTCGACCCAATGCTCTTTCCACGTCCTATTTTCTTTGGTTGAAAAATGCCACGTTAGCTGGTGGTCTCCATCCAACCGCTGTGAAGTGTCTTTGCTTGCAGGAGTTAGGCTGGGGTAGCCTTGCTTGTTGGTCCAGAGGAGAAGCAGAAGGACACTCTCTTTTCTCAAGGCTGGTGGGTTTACTTCTCTCTTGGCAACTCATCAAGAAGACTGACAGCCTCTCCTGGGACTGGCTAATGCAGTGCTCAGATGTCTTTCCCTCCCTCAGGGCCTTGGGGGGACCCTGGCCCTCCTGTGGCCCCTTGTGCCCGAGGAGCAGCCAGGAGGAGCTCTGGGTTAGAGCAGCTGTCTGTACTGCTCATAAGGGGAGCTTCAGACGATTCAGCCCCGAGCAGCAGTGCCTTCCAGAGAGAGCTGTGGATGGGCCGAGGCCCAGCATTTCAGGCTCTCCTCCAGAGCTGTTCCCTGTTGGAATGCAGCTCGAATTACATGCTTTGTGGAGTTTGTGGATTGGCCACGTGGTACAGCGTGAGATGAGGACCCGCAGTGGGTGCATCCAGGGGATTGAATATTTTGGCTTGCCGATGACGACCATAAGAGAAATGAGCAATTCTGAATAGGAACTGTGCTAAGTGATGTGTGGGAGGAGGTGGAGAGGGGGACCCAGTACCGTCACCGGCCTCAGCGCAGGTACAGTTGGGTGGTTGGAAGAGGACTTAGACCCAAGTCCCTGAAATGCAAGATCGGAGATGCTCAGAACCCAAAGAGTAGGAGTCTAGACGAGGGTGGGATAGCTTTGTGGAAAAGGGGACATTTGAACAGGCACTGAAGGAAAAGTAGGTTTTCCACATATGGAGGTAGAAGAAGGTATGAGCACACACAGACACACGCAGGACTGTGGTTTTTAGCAGGTGAAGCTGCAGTGAAAATAACCTAACCTTAGTTCAGCATGTCCTTCGATATCTTTATTCTGGAAAACAGTTCCCATCACCTGCAGACACGGAGACTGCATCGGGGAGACTGGGTTGAAAGCCTCAAGTACTAAACTCGCACCATCTTTTTCTCGTCCCCAGTTGGTGGTAGAAGGTTGCACTGGCTCAGCCGATTCCCTCACCGGCCAAGCACTAAACATTGGCTGCTGTTCTTAGCACTGGAGGGTGACGGTTCCTGCCCTCAGGGTGTTTCCGTCTGGCTGGGGAGAAAGGCAGACCGAGGTCCTTAGAACCTAGCGTAATAAAGGTCCTGTTAGAGGTCCATCCAGACAGCTCTGAGGAGGGGCAGCGGGGAGCCCTCACTGTCTGGGCTATCCGCGGGTACTGCCAGAGGCACAGCAAGGTGTTCATGATGGAGACACAGTCGGGGAGGAGCACAAGCCTGGGCAGGAGTCGGGGGTAAGAAAAGACCATGAAGTGTTGAGGTGGAGCTCAGTGTCCACGCCTGCGAGGTGAACTTGGGAAGGCAGCCTGGGGCCCAGCCGGGAAGTGCCTCACATTTCGGCTCCATGAGCCTGTCCGATATCCCAGGGCAGCAGGGAGACCCTGGCTGGTTTTCAGCAGGGCAGGGCCGTGGTGGGGATGCTGCATTGCACTGGACGCCTTGTTGGCAGGGTAGAGAGTGGAGGGGATGAAGCAACGGGAAGCAGGGACATTAGCCAGGAGGCCATTGCGCCGGCCCCTGCAGAGGAAACGAAGACCCCGTGGGGCTGTGGCAGGGAGTGGGACGTGTGGTGTTCCGTCTCTAGAATGCGCACAGCAGCCCAGTCCTCCAGTGTCAGTTCACTCCAGGGCTAGCTGTATCTGCCTTTGCCTTTCTCTTCTTAATCTGTTGTTTATCTTTTACAGTCTGTCTGGTCCCAAATAGATGAAAGGCTGGCGCTGGTTTCCAATCAAAGACATAGCAAGAAATAATAAGAATTTAGTCCCTAAAATAAAAGTTAAAGGATACAAGCCAAGTAACAAAGGTGGGGGAGGTAATTGTACGGACAATACAGACCAAGGACAGCGGCTGCAATTAAAATTCTGAAATCCAGCACAGACTCTAGCATGAGGGCCCCTCCTTCTTACCTCCCTGGCCCCCAGCATCATTTAGAATGCAGTAGATGTTTCGGTGAAGTGATTCCCTGAGACAGCAAAAGCTGACTTATTTTTTTACAACCGTAGACAGTGCTGCAGCAACAAAAATATGCATCCTTGTAAAACAAAGGTGATTTACGGCCTCAGCTACACATCCTTGAGTGGGTATATGGCAGAGTTGCAACCAGGCCTCCTGCTGGCTGATTGCATTGGTGCTGAGAGCTGCGTCGCTGGGCTTTGGGCACAGCCCAGCAGTGGTGTTCCTTGGTATCTTTCTATTGGTCTGCAAGCCGGGA
Source organism: Monodon monoceros (assembly GCF_005190385.1). Taxonomy (NCBI): domain Eukaryota; kingdom Metazoa; phylum Chordata; class Mammalia; order Artiodactyla; family Monodontidae; genus Monodon; species Monodon monoceros. The sequence goes on along the minus strand of NW_021703780.1, from coordinate 98,732,854 downwards.
GCTTTCCTATTATTATTACGTTTTTGACAAATGAACTCATGCAGAGCTTTCATTAAGTTTCATTGAAAGGACCTGGAAATGCCATAAAAATTATTATAATCTCAAAACCATCACATTCCTATTGCGTGCGGCTGTGCTTCTTGTTGAAATTGACTGATGAGAATATTCAGTTTTTAATTTTCTGACTTAAAATAAGACCATCTGCAGCTGTTTCTTTTAGCAATAATTTTTAATTAAACGCAATAAAATTTACATGGAAGGACCCTAATAAGAAAATTGTGTCAGGAACACACTGATTGGAACACTTATTAGCGTGAGATTAAAGCCCCAGCTATTTTTTTTTTCCTCACAGAGCTGTAATGCAGATGAAATCCTGATTAAGTGTTAATCACAATGTGGTTTTACCTTCATAAAGTCAGGGTTTCCCTCTGTGGGAGGCGTGAGAATAATTCTCACTAATAGCAGACAGCCTTATTGCATGGGTTCTTTGGTGAAATGTCAGCAGCTGGTCTCCTTGACCAGCTGAGCCCCAGAGGAGGCGTGGAGTCTTTGTTCCAGCCTGAGTGTAGATGGTGCTGACATCCGGGGCCTCAGTCTTCCGGCCCGTGGACTGGGGATAAGCGTACCATGCAGAGGATATAGCCAGAGAGCAAAAGTCATCTCTGTAGTTTGTGCATTTCTTCACTGAATTCATATCAAGTGAGGTTATTCTTTTGTGAAAAAGAAGAAAAAAGAGCAGAGTGATAGAAAGTGACTGGTGGAAGGTACGGTTTAGACAGGGTGGTCAGGGAGGGCTTCTCTGAGGAGGTGACATGGAGTGAAACCTGAATGGTGATCAGGCCTCATCAGGGGGAAGGGTGTTCCAGGCAGAGGAACAGCAGGGACAAAGGCCCTCAGGCTGGAGGCCCTTGGGGGTTTGTGGAGAGGCCAGGAGTCCAGCGTGGCTGGAGAGCAGAACGCAGTGGGGAGAGTGACCAGGGATGGGTGGGCAGGGGCCTTTGTAAAAGATTTGGATTTTACTTTAATAAGACGCCATTGGAAGGAAGTGTTAGGATCCAAAATGTTGGAGTTATCTGAACCCTTTAAGACTTGTATGTTTACAGTCATCAGCAAATAATTGGAAAATGCAGCAAAGAATATTTGCTATTGAGAATGGTTCTGGGAGTATAAGGAGGTTTGAATTGGGGCCCCAGCTCTGCCCCTGGCTATGTGATTTTTGAGCATCTGGGTCTTGTCTCTCTCCCACCTGTGATTGCTCTGGACTGGCTTGGAGCCAGCGGTTCTGAGTCCACACCTGAGTGCTCTTTACAGAAAATGGTGGTGGTCCAGGGAGCGGAGCAGAGAGGACACGCGCCCAGCAGAGGGAGGCCGAGAGGTGATAAGGCTGGGAAAATTCCTGAAAACGAATGTGCTACATTTGGACCTGTGCTCCCCGCATAAACTGATTTGATCTGTGAGCCATAGGGAGCTATTGAAGGTTTTAGCGTAGGGGAGTGTCATCAGCTAGTTCTCTAGCACAGTTATTGTCAGCCATGAGGGGTCGAATGGGGGAAGAGAAGCCCCACCAGTAAGGTGTCTAAATATCAAGGGATCGAGGCATGATGACAGGCCTCACTCTGCAGCCTCTGTAATGTGATGGCCCCCAGTCACGGCGGCTGCACAGTCACTCAGAGCAGAGTGACCCAGGGCTCTGGCTGCCTGCATCTCCCCAGCGTGGGGGTGTCAGGGTGCCTGACGGCGTGTAGGCAACACAGCTGACAGGACCAGAGAGGCAGCAGTAGGGCCGGAAGAGAATGAGGTCGAGTCCGGCTCTGCCCCTGTCCCATCTGAGCCTCAGTCTTCTCACCGGTTCCAGGGGTATGATGGTCCCTTCATCACTGAGCTGTCCTGAGGAGTCAGAGATAATACTCGCACAAGGGCTTTCTCAGGTATTAAAAAATAATACCACCAGCCTTGGCCTTTGCTGCTGGGAGCTGTGTGCACCACAGCTGATGAGGCTCTGCTGTGTGTTCACTAGATGCCAGACACTGTCTCAGACCCTTTACATGTGTTAACTCAGTTAATCCGAAACACCCACTTGCCACATAGGTACTTTTAAAAAAAAAAATCTACACTCAGCAGATGAGGAAACTAAGGTACAAAGAAGTTCAATAAGGGGCCCAAGGTCATACAGCTGGTCAGCAGCAGAGCCAGCATTTTAACCCAGGCAGTTTCCAGCAACTGTGCTTTCAACTATGCTGTGAGGTTCCCTCTCACTTTGTGTGCATCACTACATTTAATTGGTTAGATGTCCCTTTGGGAGTAGTTATCCAATTTCACTTTTTTTAATAGAAGAGGAAACTGAGGTTCAGAGTGGTAACATGACTTGTAAGCCAGTAAGTGATGGAGCCAGGACGGGAAGGAAGGTATCTTTAGATATAAATTCTTCCCTTTTTCTGATTCACCCTCTTTGAGAACTTCCCAATTGGAATCGACCCCCCTCCAGATGTCAAAGGTGAGGACACACAATGGGGTATGAATCTTTAGAACGGAAATGTCCTTAGTGTAGGCATTGAGAATGGACAGTATAATGACTGTCCCCTTGCTTAGATCCACATGTCCAGGGGATGATGTAAAAACTATATATAAAGAGAGTAGCGCACACTGTTGCATTAGTAGTCAAAGGGATGATATTGTGCAGAAGGTTAACACTTCCTTAGATTGCCTAGCTGGGCTCAGGAAGGGCCATTGGGGAATTTATCATCCGTGCTCACAGTACTCCAGGTGAACAGGACAAAAAACTGATAATAATTTCTGAGTGATGAATTGATGTTTCATCCGGCTCCTTGACAATGTCCCAAGACTGTCCGGCCTCCCAGATATGAAGGCAGCCACTCAGCTGTGTGCAGGGACTTCTGAGCTTGCAGCTGAGAGTTGCAATGTTTCCCTCTCTTGGAGAGGCCTCTGTCTTTGGCTGTTTTCCTGTAAAACGAATGTCTTAGGGTTGAGATTGTTTTGGGGGATGATGTGGCTGGTCTCTATGTAAACAGACCCATTCTCTACATGCGTGGGGTTGATCTGGAGCCCTGAATAGGGCCCAAGAGAAGTTTCTCTAGGTCAGGGCACGATCCGAGAACTTGACATTTCAGGCTTGCTTGCATGATTTTAATAAAGAAGACAAGATACACACATATACGCACCCCCCCCCCCCAAAAAAAAAAACCCAACCAAACAAAAGCAGAATCTGCTCAGAGACCTTAAGGCCTGCTGTACTGTTAGGATGAGAGTTTCCTGCACTTAAAGAGGTGTCCAGCAGGGTTGTCCTGTGGGGTCGTGAGCCTTCATCATGGTCAGTAATTAAGCATCAGTGGAAAGGATACAGGAATCGATCATGACTTACACAGGCCAGGAAATCTGAACTCTGGGGGTCATTTTTGGCTGGGCAGGTCGAGTCCCAAGGAAGCAGCTGCTAAAAGGTGTCCAGGTCCCGGGGCTGGAGAGGCCCCAGAAGACTATGGGAAGACTCAGTAGCAGCTCTGAGCCTGGTTCCAGAAGGCACCTCCTGTTACGGAGAAACATGTTTTTCATACCCCCTGCCCACTGCATCCGAACCCTCTGAAATGCTGAAGAGGCAGTACCTGGGGCGTGGTAGACCTTGGGGTATGGCCTGCCTCAGGGGAAGGCAAAAGGCCCCCTCTTGGAGCCCAGGGCCCAGCTGCATTGAAGCAGATGGGAAGGTTGGTTATTTGGTGCCCCTTGGGGGGCTCCCTCACGCACTTCATCTCAGTGGTTTTCAAACTTTCTGTTGCAGCAGGATCCTTTTTTAAATGAAATCTTACTCGGAACCCCAGCATAGAAGGCAAAGCTTTATTATTATAATTCTCTTTCACAAGTTCAGAATTTTTAATACTTCATAGGAAGTTAATTTAACAAGATTGTCATAATGAATAGAAATCTTGGAAATTGGGAATTATGGATTACAGTGCTGCTCTTATGGCCTAATGAGGGGTGTTGTTTGTGCAAAGTGGTGGGTGTATCATGGGTGTAGAATGTGTTCTCCAGGGCAGATGGCTGGGTTCACATCCCTAATCGACGAGCTACTAGCTGTGTGTCCTTGGGCAAATTACTTAACCTCTCTGTGCTTTAGCAGCCTCATCTGTAAAAGCAGGGAAGGTGGTACTGCCAACCTCAAGTGATTGTCTCAAGGTTTGAGTAAGTTAACACTTGCAAAGACTTTAGCTGGAGTCTGGTCCTTGGAAGTCCTCAGTGCACTCTAGCTGTTGATACTCTAGCAGTGTCTGTACCCATGAAATTCCAAGCAGGTATTTGTGAATCTTTGCCAAAAAGGGCTTAGGGTTTCTGAGCAATGCAGTTTGAAAACCCCACCTCATCCCAGATACTCTGGGCAGGCTTCTTTTAGTAAGTGCTATCTGTTGAATATACATAGTTATAAGTCATATTCACTGAGAATTTGATCAGTGGTTTACAGACCCCTGTGCAGGGGAGGTGGAGAAATGGTGGTTTCTGCCCACCTTTCAAAAGCAGGGCTTTTGTTTTGTTGAAGGGAAGGTGTAGCAGTTTGAGAAGCAGTTTCGGGGTAAATAACTATTGGATCATACACTCCTGGATTATAATAACCCCCTCACCATCTGGTTTACAAGAATGGAAATGAAATTAATGATATGAGTGGGGAAAGGAGACAACCCCCAGTGGGTTCCACTGTCTGCCAATACTTCACATACCTCTGTGCACCCCACTGCTTTATACACATTATCTCATTGATTATTGGCCCCATTTTACAGGTAAGAAAACTGAGGTGCCCAGACATCATGTGGCAGAGGAGGCAAACAGACAGGGTCTGAGAATGCAGAGCACAGAGCTAGGACCCACAGGGTGGGCACACGGAGGGGTCCCAGCTTCACTGAGCAGTGCTTGCTCCTGGCAAGAGTTGCGCCCACGTTAGGAGACTGATTCGCCCTCACTGTGGGTGTGTGCAGAGGGGCTGGCTGAGCCCCTGCCAGAGAGGCTGTCCTGCGGATTCCTTTTGTAGGTCAGAAAGCTGGACGTTCAGAAAGTCATGAAACCTCCATGTGGCAGCCACATACGTGTGCACTGCGCCTTACAGTTTACAAAGCTTTTCCATGCCTGTTAGCTCCATCGATTCTTCCAACAACCTCTGTCTAGAGTAGGCAAGACACCAATTAAAAGCAAAATTTAAGCAAAGACCTGAAAGAGGACAGAAGGTAGTCAGGCAGAGTTGTTTTCTTTGTGGGGCTTGCGGTTAGCCATTTTCCTGGAATGTTTTCCCAGTGTCCTCGACTGAAAAATGGGGACAGTGGGGTGACAGGTATCTGATGGTTAAGAGTAACCCACACCAAGTGCTTGTTGCGGGGCCTGGCATGAAGTTGGTTCTCAGTGAATGTAATTATGGTTATTATTATGATTGTACTGAATATGAAGAAGGGATCTGAGGAAAGGCAGGAGGAGAAGGTCCCTGTAAGACCGAGGGTTTGGAAAATGCCAGGGAAGAGCAGAAAAGGAGCTGGAGGCTGGAAGAGTATTGTACAAGGTCACGTAGCTGGCAAGTGGCAGAGCCCAGCCATAGGGCTCAGGGGTACCTGCTGCAAAGCCGCTGGCCATGTGTTCCGTGATGAATTGAGCTGAGCAAGGCTGGTCCCGGCACGGACCCAGGACAGGCAGTGTCAGGTCCTGGGCGCACTTGGAGCTGCTCTGGGTGATGACAGGAGGAAGGAGGTGGTGTCACAGGCTAGGGATTGTTCTGGGCCCGCACTCCCCTCCTGGGAAGCTCCTTGCAGACGCTACATCTGGTTTCCAGGGAGGTCCCTAGTCCAAACCCAAGTTTCCTTGCCGGCCTGAGGCCAGCGGTCAAGGCTGGGTTTAGAGCCACGGAGTGAGTCAGTGGCTTAGCAGAGACCAGAATTTAGACAGCTGCTCAGCCTCTGGGATAAGGAGCCCCTTCCTCTCCAAACCCAGTCTCAGACCCCAGGAGGTCCTGAGGTCTCATCCAAGGCCGACCAGCAGCACCGTGCTGAAGAGACATTTGTGTGTTGCAGCCTTTGCCCCAATTTCTGGTCTTTCGTTTACCCTCCCCTGTTCCCAGTGTTGGGGAGGGAGGTCCGGGATACCACCTGGCTTTACAGAGGGGGAAGCCGAGGCCCAGAGAGGGGGCTCGGGTCCTCCATTCCTCCTTCCACTGGATCAGCTGCCACCTGCGTAAATGCATAAGGTAATGATGGAAAGGAGGACGGTGAGGGCGTGCAGGAGGGGCATGGCACTCTGATGAGGGAATTTCAGACACTGTATTACGTGCTTGGATAAGATTCTGGAACAGAAAGCCTTCTTGGTGTTCCCCAAACCCCAGCAAGTAAGCACTGCCCTCCGTCTCTCCCCTCCCCAGGGCTGGTCACTTCCTCTGCTGTGCCTCTTTGTAGAGTCTGCCCACCTGTGTTGACTATGGAACTGTCTCCTTTACTAGACTGTGGGCCCCTCCAGGGCATCACCACCGCAGCTCATCCCTGTGTCCCTGGCACTTGGCATAGAGCTTGGTACCCAGATGATGCTCAATAAGTATGTTAAATAAAGGGATGTCTTCTGGAGGCTGAAGGACACTGTTATCTCCGAGGGACACCACCAGATCCGGCTTCCCACAGATTCTTCCTGAGCCCCATCAGTGCCCTGGGTGCTGGGACAGCAGGAGAGACAAGGCTGGCTGACAGTCAGCTTGGGGACTCAGATAGGACATGCCTGACTGCGCAGTTAATTACTTAAATTCAACTGTTCTGAGTGCTCCAAAGAAGTGCAGGCAATTCTGAGAGCTTCTGACAGGTGCCCTGATCTCTTTGTGGCTGGAGAAGACCTCTGAGAAAATGAGACTGGGGCTTATGAGTCCTGAACTCTGATGAGGAATTAACTTGATAGAGGAAGTTGATAGAGGGAGAGGGTCGGGGAGGATGCTGTGAGGAAGGTCATCTTGCCCGTTTTACAGATGAGAAAACTGTGACTCAGAGCAGGAACCTTACTTGCCTAAGGCCACATGGGTATCAAGAGGAGAAGCTGGGGTTTGCATGCAGGTCCGTCTAACTCCAGAGCCCTTACCCTTTCTCCTGCTGGCTCTGCTCTGAATGAGGATGCTCCAGCTGGCCGTGGTGACGTCACAGTGTGCTGGGCCAAAGCCCTCACTTCCCACGGGAAGGCTGGCCTGTGCACGCTCACTGCTCTCCTCCCTTCCCGCACCTGGGAACTCACCACCCCCCGGCCTCGCCGCTGGATCCTTCCTTTTCTCATTTGTTCTGCATCTCATCTGTCTTGGCATCACCTGTGTGATCCGGGTCTCTATTCCCTCCATTGTACAACGAGAGGATCAGGTAACCAACTTTCTCAGTCTCCTGAGTCTGGGATTTTACTACATATAATTTTAAAAATTTATTTATTTATTTATTTATTTATTTTTGGCTGCATTGGGTCTTCGTTGCTGCGCGTGGGCTTTCTCTAGTTGCGGCGAGCGGGGGCTACTCTTCGTTGCGGTGCGTGGGCTTCTCATTGCGGTGGCTTCTTTTGTTGCGGAGCACGGGCTCTAGACGTGCGGTCTTAAGTAGTTGTGGCACGCAGGCTCAGTAGTTGTGGCTGACGGGCTCTAGAGCACAGGCTCAGTAGTTGTGGCGCACGGGCTTAGTCGCTCCGCGGCATGTGGGATCTTTCCCGACCAGGGCATGACCCTGTGTCCCCTGCATTGGAAGGCGGATTCTTAACCACCGCGCCACCAGGGAAGCCCCTAGTACATGTAATTCTGACCTTAGGAACCATTTGTGAGCCTCACGTCTGGAGAGAAATATTCATCAATTTAAGGAGCACCCACTGGTCATCTACTACGTGCAGCCCCTGCAGGATTGGGAGCTGGGGGTCACAGGTGCAGCTTTGATTGTGGTCTCAGGGTGAGGGGGGGAGCGGGATGCAGATGCATAAACAGCTGGCTGAATGCGATTGTAAGTGCAGTGGGAAACTGAACAGTGTTCTGGCAGCACAGAAGGAGCAGCCAAGTGCATTGAAGAAAAGGCTTCCCTGAGGAGTTTGCAGGGTTCACATTGGGCATTTGAGCTGGGCTTGAAGAGTAAGCGTTTGCAAGGTGAGGAAGTGTGGGAAGGGCTTTCCAAAGAAGGCATGGCATGTGCAAAGGCACACAGTCAGAAAGGGCCTGGAGTGTCCAAAGACAGGACACGGGCACGGTGGCCAGACTGTCTGCTCAGGGAGTGACGGAAAGCTTGAGGTTCTGAAGGGCAGCAGGTAGACGCAGAGGCTGAGTGCAGGTTGGGGGTGGGTGGGTCTCCCAGCCTGGGCTCTCCCTGCCCTGACTGCCTTTTCCAGCCTCCATTGAAACCACCTGGGATTATATGAGACTCTCCTCCCCCTGCAGTTGGAGCAGGGAAAGGGGATAGATGTAACAATGTCTTTTTGAGGCTGGGTCTGCCTCCCAGTTATGGGCCACTACTCGGCTCACAGGGGCTTCATTGTCAAGTTGCTTCCAATCCATGGTGCCCTGGTGACAGGCATGAGTTAGTGTCCTTTGAATAGGCCACTTAGAGCTAATCACTGTGGGAAAAATATATTTAGGTGGCTTTCCCCTGAGGACTAGCCTTCTCTGGATTGTCGCTTTTCAGAATCCTGGTCTCTGAGTCGACCTCTGCCCTGTCCCATCCCTGTCTCTTTGGCCTGAGGAGCAGGTGGGTCTTGTATAAATGACATCCAGCCTGGGTGGACTCGCCTCCCACAGAGATGGAGGCAGGCTGGGACTACTTGTGGGCTGTCTGTGAATCATCATGTCGGAAGTGGTTGATCATGGTTATTCACAAAGCTGTTCACATGGTCCACAGTTTGGTTTGGGGCGTAGAGTCCTGCATCTCTCCCTCTGAGAACCAGAGCCAGCCCAGGATATCTGGGCTCTTGGGCTCTCTGCCTCTTGCTATGTAACCATTTGTTGCTTTCTGCTCTCTGGACCTCACTTTCCCTATTTGCAAAAATGAAGGTAATGGTGAAGTGTCTTCTGAGATGACATATATAGTTTTCTATTTCTAACTGCCATCACAATTTACCACACATCTATTGGCTTAAAACAATGCCCATTTTTTAAATCTCACAGTTCTGTAGGTCAGAAGTCTAGTAGACTGGGCTGGGTACTCCCCTTAGGGTCTCACAAGGCCAAAACCAAGGTGTCAGCTGCCCTGGGCTTTTATTTGGAGGCTGTGGGAGAGAATTTACTTCCAAGGACACTCAGGTTGTTGGCTGACCTCAGATCCACATAGGACCGAGGTCCCTACTCACTGCTGGCTGTGGGCCAGGGCTTGTTTTTGCTCCTGGAGGTGGCCTGCATTCTTTCTCATGCTTTCCATGGAGCCCCCTCCAGCAACACTGGGTTGACCCTTTCTCATACTTTGGATCTCTGATTCCAGCACAGAAAGTTTTCTGCTTTAAGGACTGCTGTGATTAGATTGGGCCAGCCAGGTAACCCAGGATAATTTCCTTATTAAAATGTCTGTACTCTTAAATACATCTGCAAAGTCTCTTTTGCCATGTAATGCAAAATATCCATAGGTCCCAGGATTAGGAGTTGGACATTTTTTTGAGGGCCATTATTCTGCCTATGACAGTCCACCCTCTGACCCCCAAAGATTTGTGTCCATCCCAAATGCAAAGTTCACTCCATCCCAAGGCCCCCAAAGATCTCATCCCATGACAGCGTCAGCTCAGCAAATCTCATCTGAATCTCATCAGCTCAGAAATCCCAGACCTCGTCATCTAAATCCTCTCATTGGGTGTGGGTGAGGCTCTGGGTATCATCCATCCTGGGGAATAATTCCTCTCCATTTGTGAACTTAGGAAACTAAAGAAGTTATCTGCTCCCCTAAAACAATGATGGGACCAGTTATAGATATTCCCGTTCAAACAGGGAGAGAATGGAAAATAGAATCATATGACATTCCAGGGAACCTCATATCCGTCTCCGAAAACTATGGGGAAAAACACAACAGCACCAGCCCCCCAGACCCACACCCTCACCTCTGCAGTGGCTGACTATATTTTGGCCCTGTCTTCGGGATGTTGGGAGAATACATTTGCACAGCTTTGTGTCAGTTGGTTAGAAGCAATAGGGAATTTAGTTGAAATACAGCAAAAAGGATTTAGGTAGGACTTGAGTGATGTTTGATATGAGAAGGGTTTGTTAACATGTGTTTCCAGCACTCCCCCTTCCCTTCCCTCAACACCAGGAAGTGGGAAACGTACAGATTCTCACATTAGATCTGCCACCTTCTAGCTGAGTAGAATGAGGACATTCATTTCACCTCTGTGCGCCTTAGTTTCCTCCGCTGTGAAGTGGAGCTATTACCATGTACCCCATAGACTTGTTGTGAAGGTCCAGTGGGAATAGTGTGTGAAAAGTGTTTTGTAGACTTGGAACTGTTTGCAAATAGTAGCCGGATTTGTGGTCTGGGCCCTGCTGTGCCCTGGGACCCCTGCCCCAGGGAGGTTAGACTGCCACGGACCTTCTCCTCATTTGGAATACCCCTTCCCCACCACATGCCAGTCTGATTAATTGACCGGTGGTTAGAGGACAAGAGGTGCAGGATCCCACCTTGGGTGGCTCAGCACAGGGTCACAGAGGTCACTACAATGGCCAGAATTCTGGCCACAAGGAGGAAATTGTGCTCTTGGGGTAGTCCAGTGGGAGAGAAATTTGACCAGTTCATTTTGGTTCAAAAACCATTTTTAAAATGTTTTGTAGAAGGTGACATGCACTTAAAAAAATCAGATCTGCAGCAAAAAATCAAATCTCACACCACTGAACCTGTTCTCCAGCCCCTCCCTAGATGCTTTATGGTGTGCATTCAGGGGCATGCACACACACACTCCCCCGATCCTTGACTACTTCTAGACATAAGTGGAAGTGTATTGAACACACTCTTCCCGACCCTGCTTTGTTACTTTAGACATTGTTCCCTATCAAGGCACATACGTCTGCCCCCGTTCTTTTTAATGACTGCAGGGAGCTCCAGTATCTGGTCACATGTTGATGGATAGCTAGGTTGTTTCCAGTCTTATACGCCTCTGAAAATACTACAGTTAATAACTTTACATACACATGTGCACACTTGTACAAACACATGTGAAGGTTTAAAAAAAAATTTTAAAAAGATAATCCCACAGTACTGACATAATCACTCCTAGCATTGGGTTGTACTTTGTCCTTGTCTTACGTGAATATATCTAGTGTTCAGCGAGGATGTGCTCATGTTGTGCGTAAACTCTCTTATCTTGCTTATTTTATTTAACTGCATATTGTGAGTATTTGCCTACATGATTAAATAACTTACTGACTTACTAAAACTGGCGAGGAGACAGTCTGTTGGGCTTTGCGGATACAGTAGTACCAAGTGATTGCACAAATGCCCCATTTGGAGCTCCATTTAGGGCCTTGGTGATATCTTGCTGCGTTGTACCGCACGCTCAGGTGAACGTATTTGTAATGAAAGCTTTTTTGGCGTTTGGGGTCATTTCCATAGGAGAGACGGTCGGGGAATGGGTGTGCTGTGTTGCCTAGGTGCTGTCCAGAGGGCTGTGCCAGCGGTCGCCTGGGCCTGCCCCGTTGGTCCCATCTAAGACGGGAACTGAGGGATGATTGTGATGATTGTTAATTAAAGCGAGACAGTGCGAGCTGGGTGGGAGGTGCCGCGTGTGCAGGAGGGGTGGCGGCCTCTGGTACTGAGCGCCAGCGCGGCTGGGTTAAACGCTGCTCTGCCCTGGCTGGGATCAAATTACAGTTGGTGTGAATCATTCAAGATTCTGAGACTCAGAAGGGGCTGCTGGAGGGAGGAAGGAGATGAACAGCCTTAGTTAAGGAGAAGACGTATTTTTTTAAGATAAGATTTCAGAAAAGATAGAGGAAAAGTCAGGCACCAAAGAGCATGGTTATAACCCACAACTGTCCTTTCTCCCTTATCCAGAGGACAAGGGGCAGGGGGATGGGGGCCCCCAAGTCATCTCCTATGGATCTGGGTGTGAAAGGAAACACTGTCACCAGGCACCAGACAGTGTTGACCTCATGGGTAAGATTAAGGGGTACCTGCCCCCCAAACAGCGGTCTCCTGCCGGCTTCCCACAGTTCTCAGTCACCTGAGTGTGCTTTTCCTGGGGCTTTAGAACCCTCCCTCACCTACCCCTGCAGTGTGCCAGGGTCCCAGACATCCCCCCCGCCTACCCCCGCAGTCTGTTAGGGTCCCAGACCCTGGCTTTCCAGTCCTTTTCCCCAAAGAGGACTCTCAGGCAGTTGCTAAACTCTGGGCGTTTGGCTTCCATCTCTGCTTGGCGCAGCTCAGCCTGACAGTTAAGTCGGGTGAGCTTTTTTCCTGGAGAGGCATCTGGCTCGGGCAGCTGCAGCTTTCCGAGATCCAGAGAAATATCTCCACATTGTAAACCCACGTTGTCCTCAACCCTGGAGCAGTGTTCGCAGCAGCCCCGCTGCCAGTTTCCCCACAGGGAGCCCCAGGGAGCTTCTCCTTTGACCTCCGGCCTCAGCATCGCAGGCAGCCCTCACCTGTCAGCTGGAGACCTGCTGCTCCCTGGGGTTGGGAAGTGCTTTCCTGGAGGGCCAGGCGTTTCTAGGAGTGGCGTCCTCCCCATCGTCAGAGCGCGGGTATGGCGGTCACAGAGGCTGGCCACGTGCACCGACCGTGAGGCTTGGGAGGCCCGCCTCTCTTTCTTCGATCCGGCTCTTCCCAGCGGCCCCAGAGCTCCCTCAAGGCCCTGCACACTTGTCAGGACCCATTTCTCCCAACATCTCTCTGCTCCATCCCTCAATCGGAATTCCGTCTTGTCCCATTACATATCCTGAGCCCTTGCCCACGCTGTTGCTTTCTGCCCAGCTGCTCTGTCACTCTTCCTACAGGTTCACATCCTTCCCAAGGGCACGGTTCAACCTGTTTTAAGTACCACCCTCTGCTTGAAGCCTTCGTTGTATCTTTTGGCAATTAGTGGTATCTCTGATGTCATCTGAATTTTCCCAGTAGCTTCTCCCTCCTTCTCTTATGGCTCCTAGAACTATCTGCCGCCGTCCCTGTTTTGGAGCTGTGTGCCTGTTACTAGCTGTAGCTCCCCTATAGCACAAACTCCTGGTGAGCAGGCGCTTCTCCTCCTCGTCCCATGTCTGTCAGGAATCTGGCGTGTGCAGTACCGTGTGTGGACGTGAAGATGGGTGGCTGCTGGGTGGGCAAACAGATGGGTGGGTACTTGGTAGGAGGCTGGGTGTCAAACACTGGTCCCATTGTCCATGGTGTCTTGTCCAAGACGGATTGCCCCCAAGACCTCTGTGCTGTACTTTCTCCCCACCGTCTTCCTCCCCACTATTAAAATTTTTAAGTAAGCATTCTCTTTTTAAGAGTTAGTTATATTTATCAAATGCAGTCTTATGTTTCTTATTCTTAATTTAAAAATCCTGAGAATTGAATACTTGATATTTCTTCAAGAAAACAAGAATCTAAACCAAGTTGCCTTTTTCTCATGTTTGACGTTTTGCTTGATTTATTTATTTTCTTTTTAGACTCTGGCTCTCTATGAAAGAGAGGGTCCCTGTCCAGAGCTTAGCACAGCACCTGGCACACAGCAGGGTCTCTGTGAATGTGAACTGCACAAAAATGAACTGCGTTGTACTATGCTCAACAACCAAGGAACTCTTGGGGTCTCTGCAGCTTAGAGACCGTCCCCTGCATGTGCTACAAGGGAGTTTGAGCTGGGAGGAGAGTGAGGCTGATGTGCTGTGCCAGAATTCCTCCCTGCTGTGGTCTTTTCCTCTTGGCCTTGAAAGCTGGGACTGGGCTCCCCCTTCCCTTTGTAGACGCTCTCTTGAGGGCTGAGTCAGACCTGGCTGCAGACAGCCCTCCACCCCAGGGCTCTGCAGCAGGCATTGCCTGCAGAGCGCCATGTGGATGCCAAGCAGCTTGCCCGCCCTGACTGGGGATGTGCCTGGTCCACCCTGCCACCCCCAACCTCCCCATTGATGAGGTCACAGCCAGCCCCTCCCCATCAGGACAAAGTACCAGTCGGGTGGCTGGAAGGAGCACAGGTCTCTTGGGGTCCACAGCTGTGCATACCCAGAAAACTCTTCTGACGTCCTTTGATCCTCACAGCAACCCTGTGGGTTGGAAGGAAGGGATTCCCACCTGACAGATGGAGAAACTGAGACTCAGGAAACAGAAGTGGCTTGTCCAGGGTCGCACAGCTAAGGGAGCTGGGATTTGAACCAGAGTCTCCTGACCCTTTTAGCTATAGCATGTCTCAACTCTTACTGTGACTTTGAAAAAATAAAAAATGCAGGTTTCCAGGACCTGCACCCTGAGATTCTGATCCACAGGGTATGGGGTGTGGCCAAGGGATCTGCATTTATAAGAGACCCTCCCCCAGGTACCCCAGTGCACCTTAGAGAAACACTCCCCTAACCATCTGACTTCTCCTTAACTAGCTGCACGAAGAAGTCTCCTCTCCCTCCGTTAGGTCCACTCCTGAGGGCGGGCAGGCTTGGGACCTGGCTGACACTCCTGTGTTTATGTAAAGGAAGGGACAGGGGAAGGGTCCCTTCGGGAGGGCGGGCCTGGACAGGTAGATACAGGTCGCAGTGCTTGAGCATCTTGCCTTTCCATGAGACAGACTTGGTTTAAAATTCTGGCTACACAGTTTCATAGCCGTGTGGTCTGAGGTTAGTGGTTTCATGTCTCTGTGCCCCAGAGCTGAGAGCCCTGCTGCATTGACTTGCTGAGGGAACTAAATGACTGTCTCTGAAGGGCTAGCACAGTGTTGTGCTTGAATACAAAATCTCCTAAATTGGCCACATGCCTGTCTCCGTGCCTTTGTTTGTGCTGTTTTTCCTTCCTGGAAAGTCCTTCCCTCATCTGTCCTCTTAACTGGATAGTGCTGGCCTGGTCAGATGCAATAGCCCATGACTGGTGTTTCATTACCTGCTAAGGTGTGCAAGGAAGTCCCTACGCCTGAGTTTTGGAGTAGCTAGGAAAAGACAGGTGTCTGCCTCAGCCCAGGTTCCAACAGAAATTCTGCCTTAGCTCAGAAGATGCCTAGAACTTTTTTTGTGTGTGTGTGTGGGGGGGGTTCCTTTTCTGTCACTTGTACATGTCAACAAACCCCTTCTGATTCCCCTCATCCCACCCCAGGTCCTTTCCATGGTAAGTGTTCTGAAGGCAGACATCAACTCTCCTCCTGCACCCTGTGGATTGGGGTGGACTGCAGGAAAGGTTTCATCCAGCTGCATTCTGAAGTCATCCTCAACTTGCCAGCCACATCAACCCATAACTTATTTTACTCTGGGAAGTTTGAATTAAAACTAATGAAGTTAGTCAGTTTGGGGCTGGAAAGGACTTTCAAGATGCGGACGCCCTGCTGCTCACTGGACGCTTCTGTTCTCAACAAGCTGGTGTTTGAGTACCTCCAGGAACAGGGTTCTCGTCCCCCACACAAGGCTGTGGCAACATTGCACTTTTATCTGTTAGTTCTCTTCCTGCTTTCAGAGGTTCGGGAAGTTTCTCGGAACCAGGGAGTCTGGGAACAAGCGATGCAGGGGGGATGAAGGTAGCAGGACTCCTGAGGCTGGGATGTGAGAGGGTTTATCACAATGGGTTCCCAGACCCTGGAGTGGGGTTACAAGGTGGGCTTCGTATCAGAAACAGCATGGTTGAGGAAGACCATGGAGTGGCGATCTCCCAGCCTGCTCTTACAGACTCTGCCGTAGGAACACTGCCTTGATGTGCTTTATGTTCAGATCCTATGGAGCTGAATGAAGTTCCCCAGCGCCTCCCTGACTAGTGGCGGAATGAATCCAGAATCTGGAGAGAGGCTAAGACTGAAGTTGGCAGCCAGGTGGTCCAGCAGGTAGAGAGGAAGGGTGAGGGGATGAGGAGTTGGGCTGCTCGGAGGTTGGGTTTGGGGCTGGGATAGATACCGAGGACTGTCTATCGAGAACTCAGCCCCCAGGCCCTGTGGTTTCTTTAGGCAAAGGCGACCGACTCTCTTTGGAAAACTCTTCCCTGGTCGATGGTACTTCTAGCTCATTTCACATAAGACTTTTCACGTGAATCACTAACTAGGGGCAAACTCATCATTGAACCTGGTGTGCAGTTTGACCTTCATGTGGAAGAATATGTTTCAACTGGCCTGGGAGCTCAGGGCCCCTCACAGAGGATTGAAAGACGGATTCGTGAGGATGGGGCTGAGGGAGGAGGGCGCCATGCCATGCCATCCTCAAGGGTTCTGTTTTCCAGTTCATTGCCTCTTTTCCGGCCCTTTCTTTCATCCCAAGCCAGAATGGCCTGTGTGATGGTGGTTTTCCCAGCGTTCCACTGTCGTAGTCTCTGTCCTTGGCATGTGAGGGCGAGGCTGTGCCAGCTGGCGTCGTAGCACAAATCTCAGAACCCATATTTCAGAGCAGTTACACACACACACACACACACACACACACACACACACACACACACAGCAAGCTTAGCTGCGTGGTTCATAAATACTTCCAGACACCAGGCCACAGGCCTCTAAAACTGCTCACACGGTACCTGGGGTCTATGGGGCTGGTTCAGTGTCAGGAACCACCACTGCCATCCGGGGAACAGGCGTTGTCATGCATGGGGGGAGACCTTTCTCAGCCTGGGCCAGGCACACATTCTAGTCTCCATTTCTCCTCTCTACTGTGGGACCCTGGGCAGGTCACTGGGCCTCTCTGGTCCTCATTTTCTCCTCTCTTAGTTGGAGGTGATGATGCCTACCTTACAGGTTTGTGGGGAGAGTCCACTGAGATGAAAGATGCAGAGGTGTTTGTAGACTGTAAAGTGCTATGTGGATGTTAGCTGGGCTGTGAGCGAGTCCTGTGCAGCCCATTTTTAGGCATAGGGTGTTAGGTTGAAGCCTCAGTCTTGTCATCCGTGACGTGGCATGGTAACACCCACTCAGAGGCCCATCTTTGGGAGTCAGTGGGAGGTCATGCAGGGTAGGTGCTCGGCCGGGTCCTGGTGCGCAGGAAGCTCTCGCTGTAGCCATAACGTTAACTGCCCGGAAGGAGTTTTCAGAGTTTATCATCAAAGATGAGATTTGGGAATGATTTGCTTGGGAATGCCGGCTTCTGTCTTATACACCGAACACATGTCAGTTTGGTTTCCTGCCCACTGTCTCATTTGACCTCCCAGCAATCCAGGAGGTGGGCAGAGCAGGGATTTTTAATTTTTAGAGGTGAGAAAACGAAAGCGCAGTGGAGGGAAGTGGCTTTCCCTAGGGTCACAGAGTGAGTTTCTGGCAGAACAAGAGTCTCCTGACTCCCAGAATCGCCCTTCTAACTTCGAACTGTGTTGAAGTTGGAAATCCAACCCCAAAATGCGTCCGTGGTGGGCTGTAGCCTGGAGACGTGGGTCTGCCCTGGATGGAATGTTCAGTAAACACTTAAAAACAGCAACAGTAACATAGCTACTACGTCCCAGGCGCTGTCTTGGGTGCTTTTTATATATATGTCAACTCACTAAATCCTCTTAAAAACTCAATGACATCGGTACTGTTATTCTCCCCCATTTCACAGATGAGAAAACTGAGGCACAGAAAACTTGCTTGAGGTTGCAAGGCTGGTAAGTGGCAGAGAACCAGGTTTTGGAAACCCAGATGGGCTGGCTCCAGAGTCTGTGCTCCTAACCAGCTTCCTCAGTTCTAGAACTGAACACGTGGCAGTGAGGGTAGAAGGTGCTGGTATAGAGATGAGCGAGGTGCCCCTGCATTGCCCTGCAGACTTGCTGTGCGGCCAGGGGCAACCACCACCCCTAGCTTTCCTCTGCCCGCCAGTGGCAAGGGAGCATTGGACTGTCCAGCTCTAGCCATGGATGGCATTTCTCCGGGTCCCAGGGAAGGCCTGGGGTATGGAGTGGCCAGCCAGAGCCCCGGGCCAGCCATTGTGTGCGGGGGTTGGCAGGCCACCGGGCGTGGCCCCAGCACTGCCAGCACCCCCCCCCACACACACACACACCCCCCCCGCCCGCCAGAGGAAGTGCCCGTGTTTACAGGAAATGCAGGACAAGGCCTGGGGGGTGGGTGGAGGAGGAGTGGAAGATGTGTCTTGGCCTGGCAGTGGGGCTGAGGGCGGGTGCCCCTCTTCCCGCCCCAAGGATGAGGCCTTTCGTTGCTGTTGAAGGGAAAGGTCCCACTTCCCAGGCAGTCCTGCCCCTCCCCTGCCTTTTTCCTCCAGGACGCCACACCCTGCAAGCCTCCAAATCCCTGGCCAGCCGACCCCTCCTCCCAAGGGAGGCTCCTGGGAGCCTGAAAAGAGCACTGAGCTGGGCGACAGGAGATCTGCCCCTAGTCCTTCTGCTCTGGACTCAGTCTCCCCACCTGTTAAATGGGTGACTTGCTGCAGCGCTAACAAAGGCACAGCAACACTCACTGCCCTGGTGTAGCCCGCAGCCCAGCTGTGAGAGGAAGGAAGGGCAGGCCAGCCCCACTCAGCCCTGTGCCCCGATAAGTGCAGGGTGGCCTCACTTTTGCCACAGAAATGTGCCTGAGAAGTGTGTGTGAATTGAAATTTTGTGAAAATGGGCCCTGGGTTGATTATACTGGAAGCACGGATTATTATTATTATTATTATTTTGTGGCTGCGTTGGGTCTTCGTTGCTGTGCACAGGCTTTCTCTGGTTGCGGCGAGCGGGGGCTACTCTTCATTGCGGTGCGCGGGCTTCTCATTGCGGTGGCTTCTCTTGTTGTGGAGCATGGGCTTTAGGCACGTGGGCTTCAGTAGTTGTGGCTCACGGGCTCAGCAGTTGTGGCTCGCGGGCTTAGTTGCTCTGTGGCATCTTCCTGGACCAGGAATGGAACCTGTGTCCCCTGCGTTGGCAGACGGATTCTTTTTTTTTTTTTGCGGTACGTGGGCCTCTCACTGTTGTGGCCTCTCCCGTTGCGGAGCACAGACTCCGGAAGCACAGGCTCAGCGGCCATGGCTCACGGGCCCAGCCGCCCCGCGGCACGTGGGATCTTCCCGGACCGGGGCACGAACCCGTGTCCCCTGCATCGGCAGGCGGACTCTCAACCACTGCGCCACCAGGGAATCCCCATACGGATTCTTAACCACTGTGCCACCAGAGAAGTCCCACACGGGTTATGTTTAAAAGCCTGAATAAGAACTGGAAAGGAGAGTAGCATTCACTGAGTCCGTGCCAGGTTTCAGGCACTGTTTTTGTTGCTTTTACATCCCCGATTTCACCCTTTGAGAGACAGGGGTTGTATTTGGGGCAGGAAGACCTGAATTGAAGTCTTGGGACTGCCTCTTGCTCGCTGCGTCACCCTGAGCAAATCCCCCAGCATCTCAGAGCCTCAGTTTTCTCATCTGTGAAATGAGGATAATACTTTATTGTTTCCCACACCTCCCTGTCGGGCCCACGGACTTGCCCGAGCCCACGCCTCGCCCTCCCCCCGCCCCCAGCGTGTCTCCTCCCGCCGCTCCTCCCAGGTGGCCAGGGTGAACTCTGCAGGGAGCACAACTGCTCGGGTCCTTCCCCTGGCTAGAACCTTCGCTGGCCCCCATCCCGCCCAGGATACACAGTCCAGGGGCATTTGAGATTCCGCTGCCTGGCCAGCCCCTTGTCCCAGCCCTCCTCACCCCACAGCACGCAGACCCCAACGTCTCTCCCTTCTGTGCCTTTGCGCAAACTTTCCCGAGATCTCTCCCCTAACGTTCTTTTTCCTGTCTGTCTCGTGTTCAACCTTCAGACTGTCTCAGGTCTCCCCTGGCCTGGAACCACCCCCCTACCCCCACACCCACACCCACACGCACAAGTTTAGGGCCCCTCTCCTGTGCTCGCAGCCCTCACCACCCTTCTTGTCCGCTGCTTGTCCGTCTGCATTCCCGCTGGGCTGTGGGTGCCTCAGGGGCAGAGAAGGGGTATCTCCTCCCTCTCTGTGTCCCCCGCTCAGGCGTGGGGTGGACGGTCAGCACGTGTGAGGTGTGTCAGGCAAGAGAGTGCAGGCAGCAGGCACTCCATCTGCAGGAAATTGCTGTGTCTGTGCTTGGGGGCAGCTCTGACCGGGGGATGCCCCACATCCGTGTCTGCTCACAGAAGCACACACAGATGCACGCATGGATCTGGCTGGAGGTGCTTCCCCTGGAGTCCGTTGAAACCAGCAGGTTAGTTGAGCACCTGCTGTGTGCAGAGTTCAGCCCTGGGGGCTGGTGAGGTAGAGGAAACCTGTGCAGAGCTAAAACCACAACCAGGTGAGGGGAGCCCCTGGGTACAGGGCCGTGTAGAGGGGAGCAGGCCCTCTGCAGGGAGGCGTGTCCAAGCAGGGGCAGATTCTGAAGCTTATGTAATCTGGGGAGTCTCTTTAAGATGAAGAATGTACAACGAAGGATGGAAAATAATCTGCAGAGCCTTGAGAGAGACCTATGCAGGTGTGGGGCCTGAAGCTTAAGCCTCACTAGTTCGTGGTAGACCTGCCTCAGTGGTCAGGGAAGGCTTCCTGGAGTAGGAGGTGAGGTCGGAGCTGGGTCTGGGGCGAATCCATCGGCCTGGAGACACTGGGCGTCTCCCGGGCCTCTGTTCTCGGCCGGCAGCCCTGCCCTCGAGAAGCCGGGTGGATTCATAGGCTCTTACAGGCCTTTGGCAAAGGATGGCGTTTCTCTGGAAATGTTTCTTCCCTGTTTGGGGGAAAGGAGGCTGGTGGAGTGGGCACGACCACAGATGAGCCATGTGACAAGAGTATGTGCGATGTTGGATGTCTGGGTCCAGGCCTGTTGCCCTTGCCTGTGTCACCTTCCCTTCTGGGTCTCAGCCTTGGGGTGTCCGTCTCTGTCTGGACGCCGTGTCCCCCATCCAGGCGTCCCACTTTGTTCCCATGTGACTCGCTTGGTCACGTGTCAGGAAGTCCCCGCCTCCGACCCGCCTTGTGCCGACTGCACTGCAGACCCCCAGTGTGTCTGGGCACGTCTCGCACGTTTTCACGTCTGTCTCCCCAGCACAGAGGGGGCAACAGTGAACCAGATGAGTGAACATGTCTCGTGAGTGGGCCCAGGTGCGGATCAGCTGTTTGTGGCTCTGTGTGGGAGAAGCTGAGCGAGGGGCAGAGCAGAGTGGGCTTGGGTGACTCCTTCAGCCTCGCAGAGCCTCCATTTCCCCAGATGCAGGATGGGGATGGTAGTGGGGCTTGTCCCACTAAGTGGCTGAGAGGGTCACAAGGGATGATCCCTGAGGCATGTGCAGCTCCTTGCCTGACACACGTTAGCTGCTCCTGCTGGTGGAAGCAGTGTAGGTGAGCGGTTACAAGGACAGGCTCTGAAGCCGAGGTCCCTGTGTTCAGATCAGATCCCAGCTCTGCACATATCGTGTCCCTGCTTATTTCTTCATCTATAAAATGGGCACCTTAATACCTACAGGATGCAGTGATTGAGAAGCATTTCTCAAGTGCCCGTCACGTCCTCAGCACTCAAGATCACTGGCTTCTGCCTCTCCTCCTGTTGCTGCTGCTGCTGTTGTTGTTATTGGCTGGCTGTGTCCATGTGGCAGGGAAAGGTGGGAAAAGGGGCTTGTTTGTTTCTCAGACCACCACGCACGCAAGCCGCAAACACCCTCTCTCATAGCTCCTGGCAGCTTCAGATGTGGTGTGCCATTCTAGAATTATAGCGCCCCTCATGAATCTCCAGCTGCTGGGGGTGCAGCCGTGGTTCTCCTGCCCTTCTCACCTCCCCTGTGCTCTGGCTTCTGAATCTGGAGCAGAGATGACAGGAGAAAGATGTGTCCAAGTTTGCTCTTGCTTTGGGCTGTTGCTCAGGAGTGAGGGCTGTGGAGCCCATCTTACAGATGAGGAAACTGAACGCATAGAATCCGTTGAACCTGTGGGTGAACCACATCCAGCTCATGGGGGTGCCTCTCCCAGCCCCCCTCCTTCAGCCGTATTTGAAGCAATATAAAGTTACGGCCTAACTAGCAAAAAAGCTCATCTATCCATTAAGACTCCACGCCACAGCATCCTCGGTAGTCACAGCGCCTGCCAGTGCCATTTCCACCAGAGGTGTGAGCACCTGCTGTGCGCCAGGCTCCTGCCGGATGTGCGGAAGTGGAGGAGGCCTCACTGACAGGCTGATGGAAGTCAGAAGAATAGCTGCATAGGACGGTCACTCAACACGTGCTCGTCATGTACCTACTATATGCCATTCATGGAATGCACAGAAACGCATAGCAAGCCCATGATTCCTGCCCTCAGAACTGGTGGCTGACAGGGGAGCCGATACAGGGACACAGATTTCTGCAGCCTCAACATGTAAGTGGTGAGGGGAGCCCCATCCGGCTGGAGCCTTGGAAGAGGCACAGAGATGGGCAGGTACAAAGGTGTGTGAGGGTCAGGCAGGTGGTGGTTTGGCCGCATGTGATGGCTGACGGCAGCAGATATGTGGCGGGAATCACCGGGACAGAACTCCTCAGGTTTGCAGGGGACCCCTTTGGACACAGACTCACAGAACATCATGGTGGAAGGGGCCTTCAGAAGTCCTCCAACTCCCTGATTTTACAGATGAGGAAACTGAGGCCCACAGAGAGGAGAGGGCCCACACAGGGTCAACAGCAAGCTGGTGGCAGAGGTGGGATTAGAACCCAGCTCTGTGAGACCTCGAGGATCTCTGGCTGATTAATTCGTCTCTGGCCTGTAGCTCACACTGATTGTAGTAAATCCACCTGCCAGACACTGTGCCAAGCAGTCCACCCGCCTCATTCATACACACCGTCTTATAAACCCTGGGCGGGTAAGTGCTGTATCATCTCCATTTGACAGATGGGGAAACTGAGGCAGGTTAAGCAGCTGACCTTGGGTCGTTGGGCTGATGAGTGGAAGAGCTGGGTCCTGACCTTAGGAGGTGGAATTCTGACACTGTGCCCTTTAACATTATCCTCTCCTGTGGCCCCAGAGAGGGCCACAGTGCTGGGGGCAGTGGTCAGAGCAGGGCCAGGGCCATGTGCCAACAGCATGGCTGCTGCTAAGGGCCAGAAGCTCAGGACTCTTCCTCTGCTGTCCTCACTGGTGGCCTGAGTTGCATGAGGCAGATACTGTTACTGAAGCCGGGGTCAGAGAGACCATTACACTGGGGAGACTGGGACTGTGGCTTATGGTTTTTCTCTTGTATGTTACCTCTTTATATTAGTCTGTCATTTCATGAGGCTTCTGCAGATCTCCCAAAAGTATTAATTTTTTCTCCCTGGACCTCTGAACCTCAATTGATTTTCTGAAAAGAAAGCCTTCATAGTCACAGTTATGTTTCTCTCTGAATAGGAAACAGGTGGTGTTTGTTTGGGGCGGGAGGAGGCTGAATTGTAATCAAGGAGAACAAAATTCCTCGATAATCCCTATAGAACCACTTCAAACCCACTAGGAAGGCTAAAATAACAAAGACAGACAATAGCAAGTGTTGATGAGGATATGGAGAAATCAGAACCCTCAACGCTGCCAGTGGGAATGCAAAATGGTGCGGCTGAAAATGGTCTGGCAGTTCTTCAAAATGTTAAACGTAGAGTTACCACATGGCGCAGCCATTCCACGCCTGGGTATACCAAGAGAAATGAAGATGTATGTCCCCCCAAACACTTCTACATGAATACCCCTAGGAGCACTGTTCATACAAGCCAAAAAGTGGAAACAGTCCAACTGTCCGTCAAGAGATGGACGGATAAACAAAATGTGGCACAGCCATGCAGTGCAATATTATTTGGCCGTTAAATGGAATGAAGTACTGATACATGCTGGAACACGGATGGACCTTGAAAACATTGTACTGAGTGAAAGAAGCCAGACACAAAAGGACAAATGGTGTATGATTCCATTAATATGAAATGTCTAGAATAGGCAAATCCATAGAGATAGAAAGTAATTTAGTGGTTGCCAGGGATTGGGGAGAGGGAGGAATGTGATTGATGGCTAAATGGTACATGGTTTCATTTGGGGGTGACGAAAATGTTCTAAATTAGATAGTGGTGATGGTTGCACAGCTCTGTGACTATACTAGAAAGCTCTGGATTGTACTCTTTGAAAGGGTAAATTTTATAGCATATGAATTGTATATCAGTAAAGCTATTATAACAAAAAAACAAATCCCTGTAAAAAACCATTGAGGCTGTGCTTTAAGCAGAGGGGTGTGGATGTGACAGGACAGAGAGCAGCGATGCACTTCTGTTTTTACTTAGTGAAAAATGGAAATTGAATTTTTAAAAAAGCCTCTCCTTCAGTCATGTTTCTGGGAAGCATTACAAGCACTATCCCTTGGCTGACCCTGGGTGTAAGATGCATTCTCTCCAAGAAGGAGTGAAACAGAGAGGAGAAGACTCCAGGCAGCAGCTGCTCTCAGAGCCTGGCCCCCAGGCCATCGGATGCATGTGGTCCGGTCTCAACGCGCCGTTTCACGTCTGTGGGTGTCTTGTTCTCCATCTCCACTTTACAGGTGTGGAGGCCCACCAGGAGGATCATGCAGTGGGTTAGCAGTGAATGCAGGACTCCCCCATCTCTGACCCCCATCTTCTTGGGCAGTTTCCACTGTCTGAGATTGAAAGTTCCCAGTTACAGTGCGGGTGGTATCCAAGAAAATCTCATGTGCCTTTGAAAGAGGGGGACCTGTGAGGGGTCAGTTTTGAGTGACAAGGAAATATCAGGGCAGAAGATGCCACCTGGGGAAGGTCTGGAGGGACGTTTGAGTGACCTCTGCAGGTGCTGAGGGATGGGGGAGGAGACACAGGACAAGATGAAATGTATGAGGATTTGGAAATCCATGATTTCGCGCCCAGCCCTCTCCTCCATCCACTTCCATGCTCTTCCAGCTGCCCTGCTAATTAATTAGGATAGTCATATTGACCAAGTCCGTCCTCCTGTCTCCTCCATCTCAAACTTTCCAGCTCCTAGAGATCACAGCCCCGAGGCCCCCCTGCCCCTCCCGCCAAGCTGGCGAGCTCCGGGAAGGCCCCAGCCTATCTCAGAGGAGCCAGAGGACGTTACATCTGCAATCTGGCCTCCTCCATGTGTATGTCACTGCACCGGCAAGGGTGGAGCGAGGGGCCAGAGCACCCACTGAAAGGCTCCCAGTGAGGAAAGCGTTCCCTTTTTATGAGTTATGAGGCCATTTTGGCTGTGCTCAGGGTTATGGCTCCCAGTGAGTGTCACATGGGACGGCATTTAATGGGCAGAGCCGGACAGCCCTGGACCAGGTTACAAAGTTCTCTTCCCCCCATGTGGGTGCACATGTCCTTTTATGACTCTAGGCTGCTGGAAAGGACTGTGCTCATTTGGAGGGTCGTTTAAGGTCACGAGCTCTGGGCAGCTATAATTTATGTTCCCTTTAAAGCACAAGTCAACCCAGAGGGAGGGAGATCAGCTCTGTGAAGACTAGTCTGGGGGTTTAGAACTTGGCCCCTCTGCAGGCTGGCCAAAAAGGACCTACTGTGTTCTAGGCAATGGCTACTTTTACTATCATGTTCTTATTAAAGCCCACAATGAACCTATACAGTCATTCCCACTTGACAGATAAGAAACAGAGATGGTGGGTGACTTGCCTAAGGTCACCCAGTGACTCTCCTTGATCTGATGCCAAAGTTTTATACCACTTGGTCTCTAAACCTACAGTGCTGACCACGTGGCATTTTGTCTGTTTTCCCAGCATGTGTCATTACCCTTGATTTACAGATTAAAAAAAAAACAACTGAGCCATGGAAAGTTGAAGTAACTTGCTTGAAGTGGTAGAGCTGGGATTCAAACCAAGTGTTCTGACTTCTGAGCTCATCCTCTTAACTAATACTTTGCACTGTGCTTTCTGTGAGGCCAGGAGAGTGCTTTAGTCATCTTTGAGGCCTCCATGTGTTTGCACTTTGAAGTAGGTGCTAATTTGTGTTTGTTGAATGAGTGAGGGAGTGGATGGATGGAAGGAAGGATGATTGCGTAGCTGGATAGTTGAGTGGGTGGATAGAAGGCTGGCCAGATAGGTGCGTGGATGAATGGATGCAGCAATGGATGGCTAAGTAGATGGGTAATTGGATAGATGAATGGGTAGAGGAGTGGATGGAGAGGAGGGCGGTAGGGAGGAGTGGCTAAATGGGCGAGTGGATGGAAAAGTGTATAGATGGCTGAGTAGACGGGTAGGTTTTGGGTCAGAGGGCTTTCTCATATGTAATCTATTGGTATATTCAAAGAAGGTGTCTAGACACACAGATGTAGAGAATGGACTTGAGGACACGGGGAGGGGGAATGGTAAGCTGGGATGAAGTGAGAGAGTAGCATGGACATATATACACTACCAAATGTAAAATAGATAGCTAGTGGGAAGCAGCCGCATAGCACAGGGAGATCAGCTCGGTGCTTTGTGACCACAGGGAGGGTGGGAGGGTGGGAGGGAGACCCAAGAGGGAGGGGATGTGGGGATATATGTATACATATAGCTGATTCACTTTGTTGTAGAGCAGAAACTAACACACCATTGTAAAGCAATTATACTCCAATAAAGATGTTAAGAAAGAAAAAAAAAGGTGTCTAGAGACAACACCTCACCCAGTTATGATTATAATGGGCATTTTGACTGGAGAGGCCATAGAACAGACAATGTGTTTGTTCACCACTGTATTACCAGTACCTACAGTACAGAGTCTGAATGACCAAAAAGCAAGCAGATAGGAACCAGATAGCTGAAAATACAGACCTTGCAGCCTTCCTTAGGGCATACTGTGTAGAGGACCCACCTCACAGGTTTATGTTGACAGACTAGGGCAATGGATGGGCTATGTGAGGGTTCCCAGTCTGTCCTCCGAGGGAGGAAGTGGTTACTCACCCAGGACACGAGTTCTCCAGGGCCTGTCAGAGCATTTGGGCAGAAGTTATTAAGAAAACATTTGGAGGTGTTTATCGTCCCCTGTATTTGAAGATCAGCCTGGTAGCAAATATCAGGGGTCTGTAGAGGCAGTTCTGTCTTGATTTGCTTATTTAACAAATGACTTTGGTCCAATATAAGGTCTGTCACTACAGCTTCCACTGAATCTGTTAAGGCCTTGGATTATACTTGCTCTTTTATGTTGTGAAAGCATGTTTTTTGTTTGTTTGTTTGTTTTGCGGTACACGGGCCTCTCACTCTTGTGGCCTCTCCCTTTGCGGAGCACAGGCTCCGGACGCGCAGGCTCAGCGGCCATGGCTCACGGGCCCAGCCGCTCCGCGGCATGTGGGATCTTCCCGGACCGGGGCACGAACCCGTGTCCCCTGCATCGGCAGGCGGACTCCCAACCACGGCGCCACCAGGGAAGCCCTGAAAGCATGTTTTTAATGGCAGTTTGTCCCCGTCTGCTGTGCTCACAATCCCTCAATAGGACAGTGAAATAAATGAGCCAGAATATCATCAGAGAACCCAAACCCTTGTCCTCTGACTTCCCTTTTAGATCTTTCTAGAAAACAGAAGTGAGAGGAAGAAGGAGAATAAAAAGAGCCTGAGCCACATTTCTAGCCAGAAGCTAAGGTTGGATTGAGGACAGATGGTTGGTGGGTCAGCAGTAACCACGTTTGTCTCTAAGGTCTGTGCATCTTCAATGGAGGGCAAGATCATTTTAGTCAAACGTGTTATAGGTTAATTATTGTATGGTTTATCTTAAAGTGTTAGAAGACTACGTACTGTGACTTCATGGGTATTATCACTCAGGATGAGGTCAGAATAGTTCAGATGTTAAAAACGAGCTGACATTAGACGACAGTCGGTCAATAATGGAACAGCCGTGCACAGCCAGGCCAAGCTGGTAAGGAGGAGAGCTCACACTTATTGAGTTATTAAGTGTTGGGAACTGTTCTGAGTGTCTTGCATTATTTAATTCATTGAATCCTCCCAGCAACTCAGTGAATTGGGCACTGATGAGGCTTAGGGAGGTTAAACATGGCCATTAAGTGGTCGAGCCAGGGTTTGAACCCAGGCAGTCCCACCCGAGAGTGAGCTCTAATCGCTTCACTCTGCTGCTTCTCAGAAAGGAAATAAAAGAAGAGCACGGACAACAAAAGCAAAGCCTCTTTTGCCCTTGCAACCTGAGACCCAACCCCGCACGTCAGTGCACTGAGGGAACCCGACTGGGCCTCTGTTTTCATGTCTGTAAAGTGGGATCAAGCATAGGCAGAGGCATCTTCAGAAGCGATGGGCGTTGGTCCAGATTTGCCCCGTGACCTTGAGCCAGGCTCTCCGCCTCTCTGGAGGTTTGGTGTCTATGAGCTCTCTCCCCAGTGTCACCCATGGCTCTGCTCCGAGGAATCCAGCCCTTGCCTGGCTTGAGGCAGAGCCCCCGGATGCCTGGTGGAGTCTGATGCTGGGCAGACTTCATGGCAGCATCAGGGCCCAAGGATGCCCACCTTCCCCAGCCCCAGGTTGAGTGGAGCCTTGCCTGGCAGGCTGGGCTGTTGGGGCCAAATCCCAACAGCACTGGAATATCCCTGAGCAATTTGAGCAAGACGGTGACAAGATCAGATTGGATTTGAGAGGGTCCCTCTGGCCGCTGGGTGAGCAGATCAGAGGGCAGTCGGGGGGAATGGGAGCCAATAAGAAGCAAGTGTTACAGACATCCAGGCAAGAGGTGGCTTGGACCACAAGGCTGTCATAGAGATGCCAGTGGAGTCGGGGAAGATTTGAAGGTGAATTTGGGAGAGGTTTAATGTTCAAGCAGCAGCTGGCTGTGCGGAAGATGCTCGGGTTTCCAGCTTGCTGCCTGGGAGGATGGAGACACCCTTTACCTGGCGGGAGGCTTGGCTGGGAATCCTTTCCGCCTTCACAGCACGTTCTAGGAAAGGCCTGCCGTATACTTGCTTTTCCTTGATAAGGAGGAGGAATGGTCCCGGGGCACAGTTAACTGCTCCCTGCCTCACCATTCCTGGCCATCCTTCACATGCCTAATGGGCTCCTGCTGGGGCCTAATGTGGCCATTCCTCGTGGAGGGAGAGCAGGGCTCGGCCCCCTGTCTGAGGACTTGCACAGCTCTGGAGGGAGGGGGGCTGTAGCTCAGTGAGACCGTCCACGCCATCCCTTTCTCGAGCACGGTTCTGAGCTCCCTCAGCAGTTGCAGCGTCCCGACCTCTGGGCCAGGGGACGGCTCCTCAGAGGGCGGAACTGGCGGCCCCAGCAGGAGGGGAGGCTCTCGCGTGCCTTTGTACGCCTCCGTGGTATATGGCTTGTTGCAGAGTACTTGTTTGCTCTCGTAGTTTGAAAGAAAAGAACAAAGTAAATCTTGAAAAAGAGGAAGAAAGAGGAGTGGCCAGAAGGGTGTGCAGTTGGATGGCAGAGCGGGTTGTGGCGCAGCTTGGATCAGGGCTGTGCCTCTGCAGACAAGTGCACAGCTCCAAGCCCTCACCACTCTCACATACACACACACACACACACACACACACTCGCACTCTCTCACACACACACTCACACACACTCACACACACACACACACTCACACACACGCAACAAGAGCCCAGGCAGGAACAGGCTGCTGATCTTTCTAGCCTCTTCGCCAGTGTGTGGACCAGGGGACGCCCGTCCTGCTCCAGGCAGACCCTTGTTTCCTGGGCTCCAGGTGTTCTGGAGAGAGGTGTCCATGGTCTGGCTCCTATCATAGTCAGGAAGGAGCTCCAAGAAGGGCCTCTACTTGCACTGCAGCCCAAGGCTCAGTTTCTCCTCTCCTGATGTACCCACCCCGGCCATGCTTCCCCCTGCCCGAACCAGACCTGAGGCAAGGGCCCTGCACCTGCCGGCCAAAGGCCTGGGCTAGAGTTGGCAGGGCCACTCCAGAGGATGGAGGCTCCCTCCTTGCCGCCCCTCCTCCGTCTGTCCATCCATCCATCCATCATTCCCAGAGGGCAGGAATCAGTATTCGATAAGAATTTAATAAGATGCCTGAATTTTTAGCATGAAGAGAAGTTTTGTGAGAAGTTGTCTGGGACCACATTGCCAAAGGCAGGAGGGAGCCATGGAAGGTTCTTGAGTAGGAAGGGGATGTGGCCCAATTTCTGTTGTAGAACAATCACTGCTGTGTGGAGAGGGAGGCTGGGAGCAAGGAGCAGAGCAAGGAGGCTGTTGTGATGGGGCCAGAGCATCCTCTGTGAGGAAGGTTTAGAAGGCAGAGAAAGGAGGGTTCCTGTGCTCCAGGTCGGCTTATGTCCCATGCCAGGTTCTTTACTGCCTCGGTGCCTTTACACATGCTGCTTCCGGCCTGGAACACTTCCCCTCCTATCGCAAGGCTCCTTCTCCTCCTTCTGGTCTCAGCCTCAGAGGTGCCTTCCCTGACCTATCTCAACAGCCCCCCTCCTGTTACTCTCTATAAGAGCACATCCTTCTCCTTCACATGTCACCATGTATGATCATATATTAGCTTTTCCCTTTTTGAGGACAGGGACCATATCTGCTTTATTCACCGGTGTTTTACCCACTGCCTAGCTGTGTGCCGGGCATAAAGCGGGCAATCAATGAATACTTATTGAATGAATGCATTATTTAATCAGTTAATGACATTGGCTACATAATAGTCATAGTTATGTAGATATGAGATTATCACACCTCAATAAGCTTTCTACATATTGATCCTCACGGCATCTGCCAAGAAAATGAGCATAGGAATCATTATTCCAGAGTAGCCTAGGTGGAAACTGATATCCTGAGCTGTGTCTTGTCCATGATCTGGCTGGCAGCAGGGCTCGGGCGAGGGGCTCGAATGCACATCCCAGACTCTGTCTGCCACATCATTGCATCCCTTCTTCAGGCCCAGAGGACACGACCACCTTGAAGACTGACCCTGCTGCCCAACCAGGCCAGTCCAGACTGCCACACTGATCAGAATGAACATCTCTTGCCCTCATAGTAATTATTTGTACCTTCCTTCAGCATCACAGCCTACCTCGTGTCTAAGGGAGACAAGTCTGTCTTGAACAGCATGTGTAAAGGTACTGAGGCAGCAAAGAGCTTGGAATGTTCAAGGAACTAGTAGGAGAACAGACTGGCTGGAGTGAGGGCAGGAAGGAGGTTCTTATTCACTTCTGGGTCCTCATGGAAGCACAGAGCACTCATTAACGGCTCATGGCATTAGTAGGGCCCCTGGCCTGTTCGCTTTCCCTTTGTTGGACAGGGAGCTCTAACCTTCTCTCTCCTCTGCTCTGACCCCAGCGCCTACACAGAGCCCTATAAGGTCTGTCCCATCTCGGCAGTGGCCCCCAAGGAGGACCTCACATCGGATGAAGAGCGGGGAAGCTCGGAGGAGGAGGACAGTGCTCCAAGAGACCCCAGCCTCACCCACAAGGTAGGGTGCCCCACCCCAGGCCGGGGGCCGGTGGGAGGTGGGCGTCAGAGATGTGAAGGTGGAGAGAGGGTCCACTCCTTCCCTTCTCCGTGCGGAGGGAGCTGTTTTCAAACAGCTGACGCCAAGGTGGATGCAGAGGCTGAGTCACAGGGCGGCTGGGGCTGCGGCCTGAAGGCACGTGGCAGACACGGGGGCGCTGATGCTGCGGGGGTGACTGCTGACATCCTCCTGGGTCCCAGGAAGCCTGGGGATGAAGCGGAATAGAGCCTCCTGATTTGAATCCAAACAGGGCTGGATTCCAATGACCTTGGTCCCCTGGGCAGCCTCAGTTACCTCATCTGTGACGTGGGAATTGTGAGGGTAAGATGAGTTAAAAGGGTTATGAGCAAGTTTCGTGAAGTGAAAACTTCAGAATGAGAGCTGGTGCCCCCGTTCCCTGCAGTGATGCTGAGGGGGCGGGGCTCAGAGAAGGGCTGTTACTTCTCTGGAGGCAGATGGTGAGTTGGGGCCCAAGTCACAGTGGAGGCCCGGACCTTCGCACTGGGTGTCGGGCATTGGGTGTGACGTGGTTACCTCTGCTCGGCCGATCTCGTCCTTCCCTACCCCTTCCAGGAGGCATGGGCTGTCTTCCGTGTTTCCCGTTTGCAGAAACTGTCCGAGCGGAAGAACTTGCCCAGTGCCACATGGCTGTTACTAGTGTCACCCAGGAGACAACACAAGGTGCTGGGGGCCAGGAATTCAGACCAGGGGGACACCCCAGCTGCACGGAAGGTTGAGGCCAGCCTGACATTCTCCCCCTCCCCCATCTCGCGGGCCCGCTCCCGTCTGCCATCTGCCAGGGAGGGGCCGGGGCAGTAGAGGAAGTGCCCTTGGGCCCCTGTTCCTGGCTGTCTCCCACTCTGGGCATCTTCCCCTCCCAGCTTAGGTGAGGCGGGCCCCTCTGATTACAGACTCTTCCTGTGGGAGCACTTGGTACAGGTGCCTGGCCCCTACCAAGCATTTTATAAATGGGCGTGTCTTTGATTTCGTTTCGTACACTCGATTTCTTTTAAAAATTCACTCTCCTGTCTGCCCATGTACCCAGTGCTGTGGGAGCGGTGAAGGGGGCTTTCCCACCGGCTCGTCTGCACCCACTTCCCCTTCCCTCTCTAGATGGCGAGCCGTCTGCTGGGCACTCCCAGCTTCCTCATCTGCTCTTTCACTCCTTACAAACACTCTGAAGCCGGTACCGTTGTCTTGTTTTGCAGTCGAGGACACAGAGGTTCAGAGAGGTTAAGTAACTTGCCCAAGGCCACACTGCTAGTGGTTGAAGGGGTTGGACTTGAAAACGGGTCTGACTCCAAACCCAGTCTTGTTTGTTTTTCCGCTGCAGTCCTGGTAGCCTCCTCTTATCTCTCCACTTCTTCCCCTCACCCAAGAAGAAGCTATTGGCTCCTGGAGTGGGGAGAGGGTGACAAGGGAGGCAAGCTTTGAGTGAGTGGTGCCCATTTAGAGATGATTTTGGCTTCTCTGGGCATCCCTGGGGTCATGGAGCCTGGGAGCAGAAAGACATAGCTGTCATCGGGGATTTGGTCCCTTCTCTGAAGCTGGGAGCTGGGGCTGGATCCCAGGCCCAGAAGAGTTGAAGAGCTGAGAGGGCAGTGGGGCCCATGTACACCTTTCTGTACCTCGTGATGATTTCCGACTGGTCACTGATTTCTCTGTTAAACCTTCCTCTGGGACCACCTGCATCTCCGCCTCCAGCTGTGTTACCACTGGCTGGTCACGTCCCATCCTGAGAAGGACGGTCCTGTCATCCTGAGAGCACAGAGGGAGAAGTGTGGGTCCAGACTCCCCACGGCAGGTCAGTGCAGTCTCGGGAGCCCAGCCTCTTCAGCTGCCGAGCGGACTGACTGCCACCCCCCACCCCCCGCCGTGCTCTCTTCCTCCTTATGAGGCCTTCATGATGTAGCAGAGGTAAAATGGCCTTTAGTAATCAGGTTCTCTTTGCCCGAGGCGTGCTGTGCTAGATGGTCCTCATAATGTATGAAGTCATCACGGGGGAGGGTTACGTGCCCTGGGACACTCATTCCTGGTCCTTGTGCCCTTATGGACGTAACCGGCATGCAGTTTGGTGTGTATCCTTCTAGAACTTTTTCCCTGTATTCACCTACGTATATCATCATTATGCGTGGGAAATGGATGGTATTGTTTGTGGAGTTGTGATTTTTTTTTTTTCCGTAAACCACATCAAACTATAAGAAACGGGGGTGGAGGGGTAACTCGGCTGGTAGTATCTTAGAGATCTTCCCACATCCGTACAGGGAGCTCTAACTTAATATTTTCCTGCCCTATAGTATTCCAGTGTCTGGATGTGCTGTCATTTACTTTGCCCTCCCCCTGCTGAGGGACATTTACAATGTCTCTTTTTTCTGCTCAGTGGACAGCACTGCAGGGCACCTGTTCATATCCCTCCTTACACACACGTTTTTGCCGAGGGGATCCGAGAGCACTTGCAGTTTCAATCAGTCTTCATACCTGCTGCTAAATCCCCTGCCCCCAGTCTGTTACAGACACTCCCTGGCAGCCCTCAGGGTGGAAAGGCTCCCAGATCGCTGGGAGCTTTCCGGACTGAGCAATCTTTCCTGGCTCCTTTCTGCTGCAGACGGTTTGGTGGGGCAGGGGTGGGGAGGAGGGGCATTTGCTTCTTATTCTTTTGCCTTCCATTCTCTGTGAAAATGCTGTTTCTCAAAAGGCAGACCTCGCCTCCGTCTTGTCCTGGGGGAAGTGGGACCCAGATTACCATCTCGAACCGTCTCAAAGGGGCAGACCTGGACCAAGTGTGCGTGAT
Source organism: Monodon monoceros (assembly GCF_005190385.1). NCBI lineage: Eukaryota > Metazoa > Chordata > Mammalia > Artiodactyla > Monodontidae > Monodon > Monodon monoceros. The sequence continues at coordinate 98,698,705 of NW_021703780.1, read as the reverse complement.
CATAGAATTGCCTCCCCGGGGCCTTGGGAGGCGTGTTTGGGGGTGTAGTGGTGAGCCCCACCCTTCTTACAGTGTGATATGGTTTATGTAACAATAAATAAAAAGTGCTGAGCCCCACCCTTCCCAGATGTTTTGGGGTGACCGAGTCAGGAGGGGAGAGGATTTTGGAGCAGGACAGGATGCTGGGCCCAGCTGGTCCACCCACCTGTCTGACCGCTCTCTCTCCCACTTGCAGACGTACAAAGGGTGTGGGTTGAAGGAAAGAGGGGGCAAAAAAGGAGAATCAAGAGGGACCTAAAAATAGATCTAGCAATGAAAGGAGACATTCAAAGGCGGGCTGGCGAGTTGCCCCTCCCTGACAATGCGCCCGGTTTTCAGGCTGATGGCGACTTTTCAGGCGAGATACCAGCTCCCCTGAGACCAGCCCAGGAGTTGGCAGCCCCTCCCGGCTACCTCCTCCCTGGCCGGGCTCCCGCTGTCACCATGGACGTTGTTTCCTGGCCGGGTCCACCCCTGAGCCCAGCCCTGTCCCCTGGAGCAGACCCATCCTGCCTTCACGCCCTCCCTGGTCCCCGCCCACTCAGGACATCCCCTCCCTGGCTGCACCCAAGGTCCTGGCGGCCTGGCCCAGGCCTCCTTGCTGACCTCATGACCCTAGCCTTGCACCTGTGGCCTTGCCTGACCATCTGCCTGGGTTAAAGGATCTGCGTGGGGAATTCCCTGGCGGTCCACTGGTTAGGACTCTGTGCTTTCACTGCCGAGGGTGAAAGTTCAGTCCCTGGTCAGGGAACTGAGATTCCACCAGCTGCGTGGCACAGCCAAAAACCAAACCAAACCAAAAACAAGGATCCACTTGAACCCTGGTCATTTCCACTGGGCGAGTCTCCAGCCTGTGTTAAATGTCACACTATGCCTTCTCCGTGCTGGAGACCCTGAACCCCCGTTCCAGCTGCGCGTTGGCTCCACTGCAGACACGCGCTCCTCCGGGCCCCGGGGAGGCCATTCCAAACCTGCTGCAGCTTCCTCTCCTGCAGCCTGTTCTCCTTCCCAGAAAACACTCTCCTGTCGATGTGAACTCCCCGCCATCTGCACCTCTTCTCTCTGTGTCCTCACCCAGTTTCACCCGTCCCTCCTCTTCTTCAACAGAATTTTATTTATTTACTGAGTACTTACTGAGCACCTACTATGTGCCAGGCACCCTTCTAAGGGCTGAAGATACAGCAGCCACAAGTCAAAAGACTCTACTAGAGTCTACATTCTAGAAGGGGATGAACAATCATCCAGAAAACTCCCAAGGTGGGTTTAGGTGGTGAAAGTGCTATAAACAACGAACAAACAAAGCAGACCAAGGTGGCGGAGGACAGAGCACTGGGGGTGAGGAGAGGGAGGAAACTTAGACAGGGAGGCTGGAGAAGGCTGGGGTTTTTTTTTTTCCATTTTTAAAAATTTTGTGAAAATACACATAACATAAAATCTTCCATCTTGACCTTTTTTTTTTTTTTTTTTTGGCGATACGGAGCCCTCTCACTGTTGTGGCCTCTTCCATTGCGGAGCCAGGCTCCAGACACGCAGGCTCAGCAGCCATGGCTCATGGGCCCAGCCGCTCCGCGGCATGTGGGATCTTCCCGGACCGGGGAATGAACCTGTGTCCCCTGCATTGGCAGGCGGACTCTCAACCACTGCGCCACCAGGGAAGCCCCATCTTGACCATTTTTAAGTATGTGACCTTAAGAACATTCAGTGGCCTTAAGAACATTCACATTGGGACTTCCCTGGTAGTGCAGTGGCTAAGAATCTGCCTGCCAATGCAGGGGATGTGGGTTCGATCCCTGGTCCGGGAAGATCTCACATGCCATGGAGCAACTAAGCCCATGTCCCACAACTACTGAGCCTGCGTGCCACAACTGCTGAAGCCCTTGCGCCTAGAGCCCGTGCTCCACAACAAGAGAAGCCACCGCAATGAGAAGCCCGCGCGCTACAAAGGAGAGTAGCCCCTGCTCGCCGCAACTAGAGAAAGCCCGTGCGCAGCAACGAAGACCCAACAGATCCAAATAAATAAATAAATAGAAAAAAATGAGGAAGAGAGAGAACAGTAAACTTACATTAAAAAAAAGAAAAACAAAACGTTCACCTTATTGTGCAACCATCCTCACCACCCATCTCCAGAACTTTTTCATCTTCCCAAACTGAAGCTCCAGTGTCCCTTAGACAGCAACTCCCCACCACAGTCCTCCTGGCACCCACCACTCTGCTCTCTGCTTCTGTGATTTTGACTACTGTCATGCGTGGAATCGTACAGTATTTGTCTTTTTGTGTCTGGCTTATTTCACTTAGCAGCACGTCCTCAAGGTTCATCCATGTTGTTCCAGGTGTCAGGATTTCCTTCCTTTTTAAAGCTGAATAATATTCCATTATGTGTACGTATCACGTGTTGTTTGTCAGTTCATCCATCGATGGATGCTTGGGTTGCCTCCACTTTTCCACTGTTATGAATCAGGCTGCTGTGAACATGGGTGTACAGATATCTCTTTAAGACATTGCTTTCAATTCTTTTGTCTATGTACCCAGTAGTAGAATTGCTAGATCACATAGTCAGTCTATTTTTAATTTGGGGGGGAACTGCCATACTATTTTACAGCTGCCCCATTTGACTTTCCCTCCAGAGATGCAGGCGGGTTCCAGTTTCCCAGAGAAGGCCTTTGTGATAAGGAGGCACCCTTCGAGCAGGGAGCTGAACGTTGTGAGGGAGGAGGAAACGGGAAGGTCTAGGGACAGAGCATTCCGGGCCAGGAGCAGCAGCGCAGAGGCAGGGCGGGAGGTGGGAATGAGCCTATACAGCCGAGGTCAGCGTTGGGGCAGCAGAGAAGGGGGTGGGCTGGACGGGTTCTGCAGGACTTGGCTCCGCCCACAGACATGTTCCTCCCTGCTGTCCTGCCCCCCTTGCTGCAGTCATTTGCCCTGCACACTGTCCACCTCAGATCCCAAGCCCCCGCTCTGGTGGTCTCCCTTCCCGGGGAGCTGCCTCGGCTTCTCTGGCTCTGTTCTCTCCTTGTTCTCTCCCTACTCCCCTGACCATCCTCTCTGCCCACGCCTCCATGTGAGGCGTTGACGTCCCAGGGCCTGGGTTCCTCCAGCCCCGCTGTCCTCCTGTGTCCTCTGCTTAGGCAGCCCCTTCCGGGCCAGCGGCCAGCCCTTCTCAGGTGTGTTCCCAGAGCCGACCTTCTGCCCCACCCCTCCCTGCGACCCTGCACTCCATCTACGAACTGCTTTTTGGGGCCCTTCTTGGAAGCCCTGCAGACACCTCAAACTCAACAGATCCCAAGCTGAACTCGCCATTTTCCCATGCCCCCCACAACCCGCCCGCCTGCTTCTCCACTTGAGTTTGCTATTCTGGCGGTTGGCACCAGATTTGAAAGATTTTAAATCCCTGGCATTTCATCTTCTGTTGCCATGTTTTAATTATGGATCAAATGAAATTCAGCCTCGAAGGCTACAGAACGAGTCAGTCTGTTCTGTAAACCCACCCCAGGGCCTTTGCACTTGCACTTGCTTCCACTCTAGATGTTCTTCCTGCCCTTTGCACTGCTGGCTGCAGGTCTCAGATGAGATGTCACCTCCTCAAAGAGGCCTCCCCTGCTCACCCTGCTCATTCCTCTCATTTCCTTCCTCATGCTTATCCCAAGCTGTGATTGTGTTTTTTATTTTTCTGCTTACTTGCATATTCTTTGCCTTCCCCTTTCAGAGTAGCTCCAGGAAGGCAGAGACCATGATTGTCCTATTCACAGTTACGTCCCTGCTGCCTGGCACATAAAATAGTATTGAGTAAATATCCTCCAAAAAACGAATAAGTAAGTGAATGCATTAGACTCAGTTCCTGCGTTTAAGTAAGGAAAACAAACTTCGATGAACAACAGTTTAATAAACAAAAACACTCATTTGGTCCTGTACAATTTACAGTGCACAGCGAGGGACGGAGTGGGGAACCAAGCCTGCCTGTCACCAGCCCCACAGCAGCCATGCAGAGGGCACAGCAGTTCAGCAGAGTAACGCAGAGACATTTTCAGGCAGTGCTGAGTGGAGGAGGACGAGGGTGCAGACTCTCAGAACCCAAAGGGGAAGGGAGAGAACAGGAGCTCAGAGGTCCGGGAGGCATCCTGGGTACCCGCCTGTCTCACACCCCTTTTTCAGGGCCCTGGAGGGCTTGAGGCTGTCAGGAGCCAAGAAGCTGGGGATGGGGGCCGTTGGGATACCCTGGTCCCGTGAGAGCTTATTCTGTGGCTGGTTTTCCTCTCCGCCAAGTCTCAGATGTGCCCCCCCCTTTTTAAAAAAATTAATTAATTAATTTATTTTTGGCTGTGTTGGGTCTTCATTTCTGTGCGAGGGCTTTCTCTAGTTGCGGCAAGCGGGGGCCACTCTTCATCACGGTGCGCGGGCCTCCCACTATCGCGGCCTCTCTTGTTGCAGTGCACAGGCTCCAGACGCGCAGGCTTCAGTAATTGTGGCGCACGGGCCTAGTTGCTCCGCGGCATATGGAATCTTTCCGGACCAGGGCTCAAACCCGTGTCCCCTGCACCGGCAGGCAGATTCTCAACCACTGCGCCACCAGGGAAGCCCTCAAACGTGCCCCTTTGACCCGTTTAGAATTCGGGCCACAGGGTCACACTCGCCCTCACTTTCTCCTTCCCAGCTTCGTGATAGTCGCTCTCTGTGCCTGGTCTACAGCCCTGCTGCTGGGAGTTGGACATGTGGACCAGCAGCACCCCAGGCCCCCCTACATTTGTCCAATCAGGACTGCATGTTTACAAGATCCCCCCGCGGTGGCTCATATGCTCACTCAGGTTTGAACTCTGGTCTGTGTGTCAGCCGTCCAGTCTGTATGGAGCACCCACAGTGCCCCCAGCTCTCTGGGGTGCCTGACCGTGGGGACTTACTGTCAGGCTGGAGACTGAGAAAGCTTCTTATGTGATAATCTCTAAACTTTACATTTTATACACTTTTATGAGGGTTACGTCTGACAGATTTTTACAAGACAAAGGCTGCTCGTGAGATGGAACAATTATGGGGCAGCCATGGCGGCCTCAGCTTTGTGACCTAATCCCTGAGCAGTGTGACTATCCCAAGTCTTAAAAGTCAGGACAATCAGGGAGGTTTCCACGAGGAGGTGAGGCATAAGTGCTCTGTGAAGGAGAGTAGGATGCGGCTAAGTAGAAAGGAGAGAGAGGGTACATGGGAGGCCAAAGCAGGCAGCACGAAGGCATGCAGCCGAGTCACTGACTGGCTTCTTGACTTGTGGCTGGTCCTTTCCCGAACTGAAGTGAGATGCTGAGGACAGGAAGGCTGTGTCTCGTACGAGCCGTGTGCTGGCCTGTTCAGTGAGAGCTGGCCCGGTCACAGTTACCACCACACTCAGGCTCCTTTAAGCTGAGAGAGCTGACAGAGGCATTTAGAGTTCACTTCATTTTATTTTTTTATTGTGGTAAGAACACTTAACATGAAATCTACCCTCTCAATGTCCATCGAGGGATGGATGGATAAACAAAGTGTGGTCTCCACATACAATGGAATGTTATTCAGCCTTTAAAAGGAAGGAAATCCTGTCACGTGGTACAACATGGACAAACCTGGAGGACATGGTGCTCAGTGAAGCAAGGGAGTCACAGAAAGCCAAATACTGCCTCATGCCACTTACAGGAGAGATCTAAGACAGTCAGAGTCATAGAAGCAGAGAGTAGCATGGTGGTTGCCAGGGGCCGGGGGCAGAGGGAATTGGGTGTGGAGTCTGTGATGCACGAGATCCCTTCGTCTCACGTGAGGGAAGACTGCAGCTCCTGGAGAGGCCACTGCTCGCTCGTGGCTGTTTGGCACGTTGGCGGCAGAGTCAGGAGTAGGCGCCAGGTCTCCTGATGCCTCATGCGGGGTGTTCCAAGATAGCGTGCTGTCCTCTATTACAAACTGCATCCGGAACCAAAGATTCTTTGCAACTGAAAGTTTTCTAGAGTATCTGGGCCAAACCCAGACTCACACCAGCCTGTGCTCAGGAACTAGAATAAGGCTGGATGTCAGCAGGAAGCGAAGCCTACCACTTGGTCCTGGGGGAGGAGGGGAGGAGGGGCTGTGTTTGGTCCCTCCTTCTTCCCCCCTTGTCCTGCAGGTGTTGCCTCTCCTTTGCCCTCCTCATCCCTCCTCTGCCACCTGTGGGAACAGAGGCAACAGCTGGGATGAAAGATGAGCCGTCTCTCCCTGAGCGCCTGTCTGAATTTTCGAATGGCCGCTGAAGGCTGTGCTGGGAGCCCTGGTCTGCATTCCAAGGGGGAGGTGGCCACTGTCCGTGCAGGTGGTGCCCCGAGGGGCCTTGGAGACAAGCGTTCTCCTGGGGTCCCTGCCATCCCGTGAGTGTGGCTCCCTGAGCACGTTCCCTGCTCCAGCTGTGGCCTCGGGAGACCCCAGCAAGGCCCCTCGCTGGGACCCTCAAAGTAGCAAGGGCTCATTAGGGGTATTTCCCCAGGGCTTGAAGCAGCCCTGGACGGCAGCCCCTTCCCTCTTTGCGGATGTGCCCCTCCGCCCCGCCCACGGGATGTGCGGCTGGCAGATGTGGAGCATCGGGGGCCTGCCTTGGCGCTCTGCCTCACTGGGGTGAAGCGTGTAACCTAGAGACACTTATTCGATCACAGAGAAGTTCTGGACACAGGCATCTGTGTGAGCCAAAAAGCCCCGAGGAATGCAGGTACGGTGCCTGGAAAGGGTCTTTAGGTGGAGTCACAGGTGCAGGGTAGGACTTATTTGTGCCTCAGTTTCCCCATCTGTGAAATGGAGGTAATAATAATAGTTCCTCATAGTTTTTTGGGAAGATTCAGTGAGGTAATTCATGTAAAAAGCTCAGAGCCATATTTAGCACATGCTAAGTGGTCAAGGAACACTAGCTGTTATATTATTAAGTACGTATTGTTATTATCCCTCTTTTACCGATGGGGCCCAGAGAAGAGAAGTAACTTGTCCAAGGGCATAGGTTTAGGAAGCGCTGAAGCCCAGGACTTGAACCCAGGTCTTCTGACCCCAGAGCGCAGGTCTCAGCATCAAGCTGGACGACAAGTTCTTTCTGTAAGTCCTGGGGAGCCACTTGGGACTGCAAGTGACAGCAGAAGGCAGTTCCCACAACCTTGTGTGGATTGGAGTAGGTTCAAGGCTGCAGCTCTCGTGAGCTAAGAGGGGAGTTCAGCTGAGGGTGGAGGGGAGCTCGGGAGCTTACGTCCCCACCATCTCAGAGCAGGGCAGTTCTGAGCGGGGACAAGGCCCAGGTGGGTGGAGCAGACATAGAAGTAGGTGAAAGTCGTCTGAGAGGGAAGGGAGTCTCAAGGAGGTGAGAGGCTGAGGGTTACGGCGTGGAGGGTGGAGTTCCCAGGTGACCACAGGCCGGGGTACAGGTGTGAACTAGGGAGGGGGCACTGAGCCAGGCACCAAGACGTCAGGACATGGGCCTTGGCCCGGAGCTGGCAGAGATGAGGGTGAAAGGAAAGAGGCAGCTGTTTAAAGGCAGAGCAGGTATCAACCCAGGAGGCCTGCAAGCAGGGAGAGAGGTGACAAAACAGGAGCTTTGGAGGTGGTTTCTTCCTCTTCTGCAGGACAGGACGCTGTGGAGAGATGGTGTGACCCCTGGGAATACATAGGGCCATGCTGAGGGCCAGGCCATACAGCCTGGGGCTCATTACCCTACTTCTCACAATAACCGTAACGGTGATTGTTATTATAATACAGTGGCAGTGATGCCTCCTCTTCGGATCTTCACTGAGAATGAAGAGCTTTTCCGTCCACAATCCTACATAATCAGGGTGACAGCATCTAAAACAGTGGTTCTCAAAACCTTTTGGTCTGAGACCCCTCTAACCTCATAAAAATGATTGAAGACCCCTAAGAGTTTTTATTTCTATAAGTTATATCTATCCATAATTACCACGTGAGAAAGTAACACTGAGAAAAACTTAAAACATCTATCTTTTAATTCATTTAAAAATAACAATAGACCATTATATGTTAACATAGATAGCACTTATCATGAAAAATAGTTGTTTTGCAAAATATTTAGCGACAAGAGTGACCAGGTTTCACATTTTTGCGAACAGTGTTAACTTCCGGCTTCATAGGGGACGCCTGGATTCTTCTCGGGTTCCGTCTGTTGAAAATGCTGTTTTGGTCAAGTTTAGTGAAAATCCAGGCTCACACAGATAACGTAGTTGGGAAGGGGAGGCAGAACCCTGGGGCTTCTCAGAGCAGACTTGGGGAACCACTGTTCTAGAAGGGGCCTAGGAACCCCCGTCTTATAGCTGGAGAAACTGAGTCCCAGGCAGAGGACCAGGACTCCCAACTCTTTCTGGGGTCTGTTCAGCCGGGGGGTCCCTAAGGGAAGACTGTTCCTCCCGTCCTGCGCTGCTCCCAGAATAGCCAGCACTGAGCCGGCAGGTTTGCCTGGGGCCTGGGGAGGAAGTGCGGCTGGGCGGCCCAGGGGAACAGGGGAGATAAGCCGCTTGGGCTTGGACCTCGGACAGAAGGGCGGCTACTTGATGTAACCCTCACAGCGCCAGCCTGAGAAACGCGATAGCACGGGCCCAGCCCCCACACGCCAGGGAGGAACCCTGTTCCCAGAAGTCTGTCCCTGGACACTGCCGTCAACCGCGGAGTTCATTTCCTGGTTAAACAAACATCTATATTAAATGGCCCAGCTGGGCAACGCCCAGGAGCAGCTTCTGAGGAGAGCCCCAGGCACATGGCCCTCCAGGCCTTCTTCTCTGGCTGGCGAAGACCCACCCGTCATCAGCAGAGTCACTAAAGCGGGACGGCCTGTGCATCCTGCCCAGAGTCTGCCCGTCTGGCTGGAGGGCCTGGGAGGGACGTGCGGAGTGGCCCGTGCACAGAAGTCCCTCCCGACAGCTTCAAGATTGTGACAGTGGTAATGAGGACAACTCCAGAAGTTCGGAGGGGTGGGGCGGGGACACTGCATCCATCGTCTCATCATCTGGTCCTTGCAGTGGGGGAACACTGACCCCATCTTCCCGATGAGAAGACAGGCGTCGGAGGAGGGCTTGCACTCGGTCAGATAGGTGCTCGTGGCCTGGCTGGGGTGTGGATCCGGGCGTCCTCGCTTCCGGCACCGCTCCCGTTGCTGTGTGCCGTGGTGGGTGCTGCTCTGCGGGCTGGGAATCAGAAAGGGCTGTGGCGGGAGGACTAGCCTGGGCGCCCTGGAGTGCTGGACTCCTGCTGCCTCCTTCACAGTGAAGGTGAAGAGCAGTAGGTGTCTCCCAGCTTGAAAGCCCACCTCCTCCAATGAGCAGAGACACGATTTACTGAGCACTTGCCGAGTGCCAGGCACGCTGCCAGGTGCTTCAAGGTTGGAGCTGACGACCTGGCTTTGAATCTTGGCTCTGCCACTTACTAGCAGTGACTCTGGGCAAAGGGTAGAACTTACTTGTTGCTCAGTTTCCTCGTCTGTAAAATGGAGATCATAATAATAGCATCTACCTCCTAGGTTGTTGGGAAGATTCAGTGAGATAATACATGTGAAAATCCTAGAGCCATACTTAGCACAAACTAAGTGTTCAATAAATGCTAGCTCGTATATTATTAGGTAGGTATTATTATTATTATCATCATCATCCATGTTTTACAGAGGAAGCTCAGAAGAGAAGTAACTTGTCCAAGGGCATAAGCGTAGGAAGGGGTGGAGCCCAGGACTTGAACCCAGGCCTTCCGACCCCAGAGCACAGGTCTCAGCATCAAGCTGGATGACAAACGAGAGTTGACTCACAGGCCCCGGAAGATTGGACGTCATCTTGATTCTTGTCTTCATCTTACAGGGCCAATCTCCTGACCCCGGTCCTTTCTCTACAAAGTAATTCTCTTTACGGGAGCTTGACCACAGGGTTTTCTTAACTGTTGAGGCCTGTCCTGGCAGAATACGTTTCCATTTTGAGGGTTTTGTTTACGAAGTCTTTTTGCGTGTGGGACTCTGCAGGAGCCCCTGCTTGGGAAGTGAGCTGCTCTTGCCTACAGAGCCCCACGCTAGCCCTGTGGATGCACAAGGCAGACCGGGAGTCGTGATGCGGTACCCATGGGAGGGCGAGAGGCCAGGTGAGGCTGGAGGCCTCTGCAGGCCTCACAAGTTTCCTTCCTGCTCTGTGGATGGTGTAACAGCATCACCCACCATAGAGGTGGCAGTGAGAGGCAGGAGGAAGACTGACCGTAGGCCCAAGTTTTGCTGAATTTGGGTGGCCTGGGAGAGACTGAAATCTCCAAAACACTGTGCTCTTAGCCAAGAAGCTATTAGGGACACACCAGCTAGGGAAGGGAACTTGTTTATTGAACACCTACTATGTGCTGGGCACTGTATCTCAATTCCATCCGTTTATTCAAACGTTTCTTGAACATCTCCCGTGTACAAGGGTAACATTAGGTCGTGTGACTGCTATAAAGAAAAGTACAGCAAGAAACAGGGTTCGAGCAGAGGTTCTCACTCGAGGTGAGCTCTTGCCCCCCAGGGGACATTTGGCAATGTCTGGAGACACATTCAGTTGTCACAACTTGGAGTGGGGCTACAGCTGTCATCCAGCAGGTAGAGGCCATAGATGCTGTTAACAGTCGTGCAGCACGTGGGACAGCCCTTGCAGCGAAAGCCGTGTGGCCCAAAATGTCAGTGGTGCCAAGGCTGAGAACCCCGGAGTAAGACTGACTCTGGGAGTTCTCTGGGTCGGGTGGTCATGGATGGCCACATTGAGGATGTGACTTTTGAGCAGAGACCTGAAAAAGTCAGAAAGTAAGAATGAGAAGAAGGGGCTTCCCTGCTGGCGCAGTGGTTGAGAGTCCGCCTGCGGATGCAGGGGACGTGGGTTCGTGCCCTGGTCCGGGAAGATCCCACATGCCGCGGAGCGGCTGGGCCCGTGAGCCGTGGCCGCTGAGCCTGCGAGTCCGGAGCCTGTGCTCCGCAACGGGAGAGGCCACGGCAGTGAGAGGCCCGCGTACCGCAAAAAAAAAAAACAAAACAAAAACAAAGAATGAGAAGAAGATCTGGGCAAGAGCATCACAGGCAGAGGGAACAGCAAATGCAAAGCCCGAGTTAAGAGTGCATCATCCCAAACAGCGGTGTGTGAGACCGGGTTGGTCATTCTCCATGTATTTCAGGTGAAAAAGCTGAGGCTCAGAGGTCATGGTTTGCCAGCCGTGCCACAATTACACGATGCTGGAGCCAGGATTGGTACTTAGGTGTGCTTGATTCCACGGTCCATTTGCTTTCCTCTGCCTCAACTGCTATCAGAGGAGTGGCTCAGCCTCTACTCTGCAGTTGAGGCCTTTCCTTGCTTGAGCCTGTAGACTATTTGTTCTTATTCCATCCCTGGGCACCTGGTTCTGTTCCTCAGGGTACAGAAAGCACAAGCATAATGATAGCGGTTAGCTGTGTAGTGTTTACTGTGTGCCAGACACTGTTCCAAGTGTGAGATGCAGATATGGATACAGATACAGAGAGGTCTCTATCTGTATATATACACACTCATTTAATCTTCACAATATGCGTGTGTGTGAGATACCATTATACTGCTGTGCCCATTTTACAGGTAAGGAAATTGAGGTACAGAAAGGTTAAGTGACTTGTTTAGTACAAGGGAGAAGCAGGATTTGAGCCCAGACTGCCTGGTTCCGGAGTCCGTGCTCTTAGCCACAGCCCCGTGCAGCTGCTCCCTCGACAGGCAGTGCGTTTCTGGCCACTGGAGTAGATCATCGCATTTCAAGTTTAATAACACACAGGTTCAGCAGAGAACGGCCTTCAGAGGTCACTCTACTCACACCTGGGAAGCTAAGGCCCGACCTCGGAAAGTGACTTCTGCAGGGTTGCATGGGAAGGTGGCAGGAGACCAGAAACCAGGAGCCGTGCGTCCCGTCAGTGCCCTCTTCTCCGCGGCGGCCACCCCGTCCAGCCTCACCTGCACAGGCCCAGTATCTTTCCCCATCTGTCCTCTCACTGCCCCATAGTGTCTCTGCTCTTCCGGATACACCGCGGTGTGTCTGATATCCGGCAGGTTTGGGGCCACAAGGGTTGCTCGTGGCAGAAGGCCCGGGCCTCTGCCTCGGCCCCCACTCATCCTTCCTGTTTATAGACAAAATCTCAGTTATTGTCGAATCTCACAGGTGCGGAGGCTGGGGTTCAGATGGGTTAAATGGCTCACCTTCTGAGGTTAGCCAGGAGAGTCAGTGCTTCCCAAGTGGTATGAACATTCATTCATTCACTCATTCATTCTTTCAGTAACAAAAGAGGACCAACCCCAGGCTGGGCACTGTCCTGCAGAGGTGCACTTCCCGGTGCCTGCCTGCAGGGGGAGATGTAATCGGTGTCCTGAGAGGGGGCTGCCCAGAAAGGACACCTAATCCAGCTGTTCAGGGAGGGGATCAGGAGTGCTCCTCGGAGGAAGTGATAGACATCATGGCTAAGTCTCCAAGGATAACTGGGAGGTGGCCAGGCAGAGAAAGGAAGAGTACACTGAGGTGACAGCATGTAAAAAAGCAAGAAGAGAGAGCTCGCTTGGCACAGAGAACCGCAGGTTGTTCAAAACCTGCCGGGCTGTGGGCAGAGTCTGCGTGGGTGTGAGGGCGGCCGAGCATGCAGGCCGCAGCAGGCACTGGGCTGAGCACTCGATGCTGTTAATGTCCACATTACAGATGAGGCAGCCGGGGTGCGGCGAGGCTGAAGATCACACAGGTAGTGAGTGCCGGGGTGGCCTGAGAAGCCTGTGGAATTCACCTCCGGCAGCGTGACGGTCCTTCTATAAACCTGACTGATGCTTGTGGAGCTGGGATTCCCCTTCTGCTGCCCCCATGGGTACCGTCCCTCCTGATGGCTCTGTTTCCTCCCACAGGTGGACGGACAGTCCAGAGCCCACGTCATAGCACAGGAACTGCTGTCTTCAGAGAAAGCGTGAGTCCCCAAGCAGCTGCCTGTGGCCTTGAGCTTGTTAACAGAACATCACCCCTGCCCGGCTTCTACAGAATGAGAATTAATGCACACTCAAACCTCTTTCCCCCTGCAGATACGTGGAGATGCTCCAGCACCTACATCTGGTGAGTTAATCACTTTAATTGTCCAAAACGAATCGCCCTTTTACAAGGCTGTGATATAAGGGGCAGAAAAGCAATGAGGAGGCAGAGGTGCTTTCCACAAGCAGAGGCATCTGTTCACCGAAACTTTTCAGGGAAGTCTGTCTCCTGCTTCGTGTGCTTCAGGGGGCGAAGAGCACACTCTTTCCATGGAGCTACCCTCTGCCTCGGTGGAGGGTACATAGGGGACGTGCTGAGGTTTCTGGAAGGATGTTTGCGGTCTCCTCGACCCTCTCATTGAAGAAGACAGGAGGAGGACAGATGTAGTTCTGGGTCGTAGCTGTGTGTGTGCAAGTTCAGGTGTGTGGGGTGGGGACATGCATGTGCGTGTGTGTGTGTACAGGTGTGTGCGCTCATTGTATGTTTAGGTCTGTGTGGAGAAGGTGATGTGTTTGCACAAGGACCAGGCAGCTGGGGTATCAAGAGGCTTTCTCAGTCACCTTGGTACTGGGACAGTAACACCTGAGCCGGTGGGGTCAGGGGAATCCTCTGGATTTTCAGAGGAAAAGAGGCCAGACTGGGGACTGCCTGGATTTCTGGCACTGCCACCCTTCACAACCTGCCAGACTGCCTGGAAGGTCTCCCTGTGCAGTCAGTTCAATTCAGTTCAGTGAATGTCTTTTGGACACTTGCTGTGTGACAAGAGCTGGGGATGGAAAGTCGGATCAGACAGGTCCCTTCTGCAGGGGCAATCTGGCCAGCGAAGGAGACAGATTGGTGAATGAGTAATTATCCAGAGCAAAAGGGAGTGACTGACAACCTCAGGGAATCTAGGCAGGCTTCCCGGAGGGGGTGACTTTGGGGCTGAGTCATAAGGAAGGGCAAGGGAAGAGGGTGCAGCAAAGATGTGGGAAGTGAGGGCATCTGTCCCATAAAGGCCCTCGTGACCGCTCCCTGCTCGGCTGGGCTCTCTAAGCCATCTGCAGTCTCCTCGTAGGCTGGCACCTGGTCCCGTGCTGCTTTGATTCGTCTTTGTGTCTTTCCAAGAATGTCAGAGCTGGGAATGTCCATCCTGAGCGTTTTGTCGGTGGTGATGCAAAGGCCAGTGCCCCTCGGTGGCTGAGCCAGGAGGAAGCCCCAGGTCTCCTGACTCCTGCGCTGCCGTCCTGTGTTAGTCACGTGTCCCCTCCGCCTTTGGAGCTCTTCGGGGCAGGGGCCTTCCTGCCGGCAGCGGAGCACCAGCACCAAGCCAGGTCTTTGGTCGAATCCTGCTGAGGTCCCTCTCGGTGACATCACCCTGGTGTCATGTTGCCATGTGAACAGAGGCACCCAGGTCCCCGGGAGAGGGGGGATAGAGCACTGCTCTGGCCCTGCACTCCCAGCCCCTCGTTTTTGCCCTTCAGGCTGAGAACTTCGTGTGGGTGATTAAACCCAAAAGCCGTCAGGTGTGAAGCGCAGCGGGCCCCAGCACGGCAGGAAGCATCACTCTCCCTTTTGTAATGCTTCTCCCTTGCTTCTGAGCTGGCAGCTTGACAGAGGGGCTGCGCCTTTTTGTTTTATGACTTTGTTAAGAGGGTTCTAACTGGGAAACCTCCATCTCTGTTTGCACTGCTTCCTGCCAGTTGGAAAGATGCTGAAGCCGCTGGTAATCCATAATAATATCCTGAGGAGGGGAAAAAAAGAGCACATAAAAAAAAAAATCACAATTCAGAAGCTAGTTGTGGGAAATTGTGGCCTGGAGCTACATTGTGATGTTAGTGCTTATGGGGATAGAAGTGGCAGAAATGCCTCAATGTGACTCCATGTCCTAGCCAGGGACACTAGTCCAAAGGAGAGCACAGACTTTGGGACGTTCTCCACCACTCCCCTCCCTGGGTCTGTGTCTGATTGCTAAGGTTGGCAGGTACTCTCAGAATTTCTCTGTGGAGATCCGCTGCTTTTGAAATTCCAAGGCTGCCCGGTGGTGGGAAGGGCCCAACTGTGCATTTCAAACCTCCCCAGCTAGAACAGTCCTCGACTCCATCGTGCTTTTGTTGAGAGGGCGACAGGGATAGCCTCTGGCCTTCTGTGTTAGGGATTCAACTTTGTGTTTGTCGAATGGTAGATAGCGCTACCTCAGGGATTCATAAAATTTCTGGTCATTCAGAAGTGCATTCTCATGGTCAAGATCTTGTTTTTCTACAGCCTATTAACTAAGAATGGATTTTACATATTTTAAACAGTTGTGAAAAAAAAGGCAAAGAAGAGTATATGACTGAGACCATATGTGGCTCACAAAGCCTGAAATACTTATCACGTCTTTACAGGAAACTTTGCTGACTTCTGGTTTAAAGACTTGCTCTATCCTTCCTTGAACCCAGTCATAAATGTATTCATCCACCTGCCCACCTGTGTGTATGATCAATTTCTCATCCACTCATCTAGCCAGGCTTTCACCCACTCATCTGTCCTTCCATCTGTCCATGCACCTAATGATGTGTCCATCCAGCCAGCCATTCATTCATCAAACTCCCTGTCCACCCATTCATCCATTTGTCCGTTCATCCGTTCATCCATCCATCCATCCATCCATCCATCCATCTGTCTGACTTACCCGTTCCTTCTGGACAGAACATCACAGGATGTTTACAACACCGTAGACACTGAGATAGGCCTTGGATCCCCAAAGAGGGAAAAGGCCCCCAACCTGCCCTTGAGTAGGTCTCCTTTTTCTGTTGAGGGAAAGGTTGGAGGTGGGGAGGAGAACTATATATGTGAACAGTTGTGCTACTCTGTGCTAAGTATAATTTGTGCAAAAGTCTGCACGAGCATGGGGGGCAGAGAGGCTTATTCCCCTTTGGGGTATCCAGGAAAGTTGGCAGAAGAGGTGCCACTGACATGGACTTTGAGGGAGCCACCAGGCCAAGGTGGTAGAGGAGGCAGGTCGTCAGCATAAGAACACTCACAGGCCTAAAGGAACGTGATATGTGTGGAGAACAGGGCACCATCACACGTCGTTAGAACATGGATACGTTTGGAAAGGCAGGTTTCCATGTGGGTCAAGTGATGGGTCCAAAACCAAGGTTAGGACCAAACTGAGATGTACCTAAAATGCCAAGCTAGAAGGCTCCTGCTTTTCCGCATATAATGAGTCATTGGAGATTTTAAACTGGTGTGGCCCTTAGACACCTTTAATTCTCTTGTTTTGTCATCTAAAACAAATCCCTCTCCTACTGTAACCAAAAGTGCGGTCTGGCTGCTCGCCACTCAAAAGCCAATAAAGAGGCCGCGTTGGTGGACAGTTTGCTTTATTTTGGATGGTGGCAACTGGGGTGGGCAGTGGCACAGTGCGGACGACTATCCAAAGGCCGACTCCCCACCACTGACAGTTGGGGGCAAGAGCTTTTATAGACACAGGGAGGGGGCTACACGCAGAAACAGCACAGTCAGCTCTGACAGTCATCTTGAAATTGGTCTTCAGCGGTCTGACCAGCAGCATCTTGATTGTATTAGGTACAGTTAATCTTCAGTTCCAGGTTCGGTTTGTTTCCATCTCTTTGAGGCCAGTTTTTGGAATTGTGGCAGCTTATGTCATGGCTACAGTCTGGTCATGATGTAGTTCACTTCTTCCACCTGGTGGGCGTTTTAGTATCTATAAGACAGCTCACAGGATATGGCTCAGGATATTATCTATAGCCCTTAAGGAGCTAAAGGAACTAAAGGTCCTTGACTATGTTTAATGACTAAACTATTATTATTTGGTCTCCTTTGACTGTTTTCATTTGTTTCTGCATTTTCTCAGTTCTCTGATTAAACTTATTCTTTGGCCAAAATTTTTCCACAGACAAAAGGCAGACTGAGGACGTGGGGTAGGGGGTGGGCAAGGACCATAGGGTCCTGCTCCGTGTCACTAGCAGTTGCAGAAAATTCCTACCATGGGTCCCTCCTTTGGGCCGAAGCATTGTAGGCCTGTGCATAAGCCAGTCTGCTGACTGGGAGAGGTGACTGTGGAAGCTGTCACCATCTGAGACCCCAGGAGGAGGTTCCTCACCCAAGAGGCCCTATGCGGTCTGATCCTCATCCACGTCTGCGACCTTTCCTCTGACCACTTTCTCCTTCCTGCACCCCAGCCTCACTGGCCTTCTTGTTGTCCTTCAGGTGCTACAAACGCAGTCACATTGCATGGGTTTTGCACTTGTCCCTTCCTCCACTGGCATGTCCTGCCCCTGCTCTTCTCACAGCCAAGTTCTTCCTTCTCATTCTGGTCTCAGTTCAAGTGTCACCTTCTCAAAGGTGGTGCCCAAAACTTAGTGGCATAAAACAACCATGTTATGATGTTCACAGATTTTCCGGGCCAGGAATTCGGACAGGGCAAGGTGGGGAGAGTGTGTCTGTCCTCCATGATGTCTGGAGAAGACTAAAATCAAGGAGTGACTTGATGACCAGGGGCTGGAATCAACCAGAGGTGCCTTCACACCAGCTGCTGCTGCTCGGTGCTGGCTATTGTCTGGGACCCCCGCTGGGCTGGCGGCCAGAACACTTACTGGTAGTCTCTCTGCCTGGGCAGGTTTTGGCTTCCTCACAGCGTGGTGGTTAGATTCCAAGAATGAGTGTGCCAAGAGGGAGCCAGGAGGAAGTACGTGACATTTCTATGATGTAGCCTTGGACAAAGCCAGGTCATAAAAGTAGCACCACTACTACCACACTCTGTTAGCTGAGACAGTCACAAAAGTCCACCTTCGCTCAAGGGGAGGGAACATAGTCTTCACCATTCAGTGGGAGGAGTATCATGAATACAGGATGGCTGCTGTATTCTAGCCATCACATCTGTGTCCCAGGCAGGAAGAAGGAAATGGGGGGAATCAAAAGGTTATGCTCCTGGCTGAGTTAGTCTACTTGAGACCAATTTCCTGAAAGCCTCGCTGGACAACTTCTGCTTTCATCTCATTTGGCACTCCTAGTTGCAAGGGAAACTGGGTCAACTGGGAGTCATTTGGTCAAAGTTGGGTTCAAGTCAGCAGCTGTATTTCTTGTGTGTTTATTCTGGGGCCCAGTCTGAAGGTACAGCAGGTTCCTCGGGGGAGGCTATTCCCAGGGTGATGGTAGGAGAGCAAGTAGAAACACCAGAGGGCTCCTAAAATTCACGCTCACAACTGGCGCATCGTCGCTTCTTCCCACGTGGCTTTGGACAGAGCAAGTGTCATGGCCAGGCCCAGAGGCAAGGGACAGGGATGTGCTCTCCCCTGCGATGAGGCCGTGACAAGGGTGGGATGCAGAGAGGGCAAGGAACCGCAGCTCTCCTGTCTTCTGTGCTCCCTCCTGCTTCATTTTCTTTTCTTTACTGCACCTTTTACTATCTGAAATGATCGAATTTATGTTTGTTTACTTGTTATGTTGTGTTTTTATTTTCATTCAGTTTCACATACTTTGTAATTCCCTTTGTGCTTTCTTCTTTGACCCATGGGTTATTTAAAATTATTTAGTGTCCACATATTTGTGAATTTCCCCCGTTTCCTTCTGCTTCTGATTTCTAATTCCGTTGTGGTTGGAGAATGTGCTTTGTGTGGTTTCAGCCCTTTTAAATTTATTGAGACTTGTTTTATGGCCTGACATATAGTATATCCTGGAGAATGTTCCGTGTGTACTTGAAAAGGATGTGTGTGGGGGTGTTCTGTAGATGTCACTGAGGTCAGGGTGATGGTAGCGCTCTTCAAGTCTGCTGCCCCCTGTGATTCTCTGTCTCGTCTTCCATCCCTCCCGGAGAGTGGGATGTTGAAGTCTCCACCTGTGGGTGTTGAGTCCTCCATGTCTCCCTTCAGTTCTGTCTGCTTCGCTTCGTGCATTTCAGGGCTTTTAGGTGCTTGCTTATTGTCTGCCTCTCTCACTAGACTTGGAGCTGCTTGAGGGCAAAGCGCTTGTCAGATCTCATCCCCAGTGGTTTGTGATGCCTGGGATGCTGTCGGTGCTCAGTAAATGCCTGATGAATAAATGATGGCGGGGTCAGTTCTTCCAAACAGTCTTACCATTTCTTCAATCAAAATTATTTCCTGAGTAACCTCCTGTGGGGTGGGTACGGGGGACTTATGGAGGAATGACAAGCGGGAGGGCCCTGCCCTCCAGGAACTGACAGTCCAGGAGGGAAGTGTGCATGAAGGAAACAGTATTAATACAGTGGTGGGGGGCACCCAAAGACTGCAGGGGCTCAGGGGAGGTACCCGCCCCAGGCCTCTGGGGGTCCAAGAAGGATTCCCAGAGGAAACGTGTCTAAGCTGAGACTTGAAGGATGGGGATAAGTTAGCTGGGTGGGGAGCAGTGAGGAAGGCTTGCACCTGGCAAAGGGATCAGCATGTACAAAGGCCCAGAGGCCAGCTGGAGAATGGTGTGATTGGGAACGGAAAGAAGTTCAGCCTGGCTGTAGCGTTGTGAGTAAGAGAGCGGTGAGCGCTGAGGCCAGCACAGCCGTGGCAGAGCCCGGAGAGCCCGCGAGGCATGCTTGGGGTTTGGGTTTGATCCGCTGAAGGTCCGTGGGAGGCCGTTGGGTGATTCTAGCAAGAGTGAGAGTGGGCTGCGGTGCTGCAGGCAGATTTGAGGACTGTGTGCCTGGGACTGATGGGCCGTCGAGTGTGGGAGGGGGAGGGCAGGCTCCAGGCTGACCCCAGATTTCTGGCTTGCTGACTTGCTGACTCGCTAAGACAGCAAGTGCTGGAGGGGGTCAGGCTAGGCTTGGGGGCAGATGATGGGTTAAGTCGAGGGAGGGGGTCTTGGGGAAGGACGTGCTAGTGGTCAGCTGGGTGCGGGATGTGCACCAGAAGCGGTCAAGCGTAGAGAAGTTAACTGAAGCTCCAGGAGAGGCTCAGATTTCCCCGAGGGAGGGTGCAGTGTCAGGAGAGGGCTCTCAGGGACCCTGGGAGGAAGGAGGTGCCCTGGAGTGGGGGAGCCTGCCAACCGGCAGGCTTTTATGAAGGGGCGAAAGGACTTTGGGAGGGGTATTAGGCAGACACGGTACAGAAGGGCAGGGAGAGGCTCATGGATCCTTCCTGTGCCCCTCCCACTGACAGCACCGCCTGCTCTTCTCAGCGGTGGTAACCGCTGGAAAGGATGTCAGGGGCGTAAGGAGCACCCCAGGACACAGCCCGACTTCTCAGACTGCTCGGAGAAAGAGGAGAGTCATTCAGAAGCCCTTCCTTATCAGCACGTAGGAGTTTAATTTGGCTGCGGCCTCGGTGCTGACATGACTGGGGCAAACAGAGGATCTAGAGGGACTTTTCGGCAACTTTCTGAGTTTATTTACCTAAATTGGTGTGCTGTCAGTTTGGCCCCCCAGTCCCCTCTTTTCTCACCCAGCCATAGAGCATTTGTTGAGCTCCTATGTGTGCTTAGCAGTTTACATACGTTAGCTCATTTAGTTGCATATAGTTTGTGCTCAGTAAATATTTCTCACATGGTTGGATGGGTCCAGAACTGAGTCCCAGAGAAGGTGAGTGACTTACCCAAAGTCACACAGCCAGTGAGAAGTGGAGCCAGGGCTGTTTGACTCCAGAGCCCTGAGAAGGGGGAGGAGACAAATAACTGTGGAACAGTCCAGTAAGGTGGCAAGGAGCCCGAGGAGGGAGGAGTCAGTGTGAGCCGGAGGAATGAAGTCAAGGAAGGCTTCCTGGAAGAGGAGGTGTTGAGATGGACATGGATGGACAGGAAGTAGAAACAGGCCTTTTGGCAGGTAGGAGCCACAGAAACAAGTGCACAGATGGGAGGGCTTGGGGAGTGTAGGGTGTACAGGAAGAGTCTGGAGAGCTGGTCTTCAGGCAGGGCCTGAATGCCAGGATGTGTCGTGTTTCAAAAAGGAGACATAGGAATTTGGGAGCCCTGAGGACTCGAGCAGGGCAGATGTAGTGAGGGAGTTGTAGGGAAGGTTGGTCTGGTGGGTTTGGTGGGAGGGGGCGATGCTGGAGGACCACAAGTTTAACCCAGACTAAGCCCCCAGACGGCCTCATGCTGGGGAAGTTGATGTATAGCCAGGAAGATTTTCTGTTTTTCAGGGGCAGGAACGAGGCTGTCTCTTACTTATTTTTGCAGCCCCTGCCCACTAAGAAATAATTTTTAATCAAGTTGGCGGGGGTTGGGGGGGTTCTGTTTCTCAGTCTTTGCTGGCAGAGAGAGCACATTGATCTTTGGGAGAAGCAGAGAGAAGCAGATTTTAGTTGCGTGTGAGAAAATGTGCTCGCTTTCCCCCTGAAGTGCCAGGGGCGTTGGTGAGCTCCCCATTTTGGGAGGTACGAATTTGGTAGCTGTTGGGGGCATCTCAGTAGAGGAGTTTCCTGTGCTAGGCGTGTGGCTCTTCCCTCTGTATTTTCATTCAGTTCAGGAAAAGAAATTGCTGTGTGACCTTGGAAAGTCTCTTTCTCCTTGATGCCTCACCCTGAGATGGCTGATGGGACTCAGACATTTTTAGCCATGGAAGCTTGTTTTCAAAGGAATTTCATTCAGAATGCCAGTATGAAGAGTGGATGAAAGTGGAGGCACTTTTGTTCAGAGGCAGGTGGAGGCCAAAGTCGGCTCTGACTCCACCTTCCTTGGCCCTGGGTCTCCACGGAGTACAGTGTGAGAAAGACTCATCTACATCAGTGGTTCTCAAAGTGTGGTCCCCGAACCAGCAGCATCAG
Source organism: Monodon monoceros (assembly GCF_005190385.1). Lineage (NCBI taxonomy): Eukaryota > Metazoa > Chordata > Mammalia > Artiodactyla > Monodontidae > Monodon > Monodon monoceros. Next base: position 98,676,995 of record NW_021703780.1, on the reverse strand, counting down.
CATCACCTGGGAACTTGTGGGAAATTCATAGTCTTAGATCCCACCTCAGAACCTCAGATCTGCTAAGTCAGAAACTCTGGGGGTGGGGCCTGGCCATCTGTGTTTTCAGAACCCTCCAGGCAGTGCTAACATTTGAGACACACAGATGGGTAATCCTGTAAGTTCCCTCAGCACAGGCCTGGCAGCTTTAAAAAAGTATGGATGCTTGGGTTCCACCCTTAGAGATTTGTGTTTAATTGGTCTGGAGTGCAGCCTGGTCATGGAAACCAATGGAAACGCTCCCCAGTTTATTGGAATTTGCACCTGAAATGGAGAACCTAGTGGGAAAGTAGCAAACATTTTGCTTTGTTCAGCACAGTTGTGAACAAAGCCGGGTCAATCCAAGGGTGAAACAAAAATGGGTAGACACAACCTGCTCTCTGCTTAATTGGAGGGAAGATAATAGAAACATGCAGAGCAGGTAAATAGCCTGACAATGCAAAACCTTGTAAAGCCATTACTTTTCGGGCTGGGATACAGGTTACACCGCCCCGGGTATGCAGTAGGTGCCTGGGGCATAGTTGAGGCCACGGGATAAACACGGCACATTTATTAAGAGCCTCCACTTTGCTCTAGATGTGAAATTTTAAATTAATTAAATTGGGTATATTTTGGAGAATAATGTAAAATACGCATTCATTTTTAAGCTAAAATATGAGACTTCAGAGACATTCTGAGATCGGGGTGGCTCCCTTCAGGCTGTGACCCCGGATTTCTGGAGGCCCTAGGACACTTGAGAGTCCCTTAGACTGATTGCTGAAGTAACCCAGGAAGGCCTCATGATGGAGGTGGCGTTTGAAAGCAGCTTTGTATAACCGAAACTAACACAGTATTGTGAAGGAATTATACTCCAATAAAGGTCTATTAAAGAAAGAAAGAAAGATGAGCAAGATATGGATCAGATGCTGGAGGCACAGAATAAACACACAGAGGCTGGGAAAGAGGATTCTTATAAAGCAGCAGTTCTCAAAGTGTGGCCCCGGGACCAGCAGCAGCAGCGACATCAGGGAACGTGGAAGAAATGTTAAACTATCCAACCCCTCGCCCGACCTGCTGAATGGAAACTCTGGGGCTGGGGTCCAGCAAGCTGGGTTTGAATAAGCCGGGCAGGAGATTTGGACGCACACTCTGCTTGGAGCCCCACTGGTGTAAAGGAATGAGCGTCAGCTGCAGAGACCAGCGCGGCCAGCTCCTGAAGGGCCGTCAGCGACCGGCCAAGCAGACTAACTTGGCTGTGAGGGCAGGAGAGGCCGCGAGGGGTTTGGAGGAGCGTGAAAGCAGTGGGGAGCTCTTGCGTGTCCTCACTCCCCCAGGGGCCTCAGAGAACTGTTTTGCTTTTTTAAAAACTGTCTTGTAACTTACCTACAGGTAAGTGCACACATCTCAAGGGTGGGGGTCAAATTTTTAATACATGCCTGTGTGCACACTTGTAACCACCACCCAGGTAGACCATCCCCATCGTCCCAGAAGGTACCTTGTGCCCTGCCCTAGTCGACGTCATCCCCCCAGAGGGTACCACGATTTTACTTTCCATCACATTCAGTTGGTTTAGCCTGTTCCTGAACCTCATCTGAATGGAATCATGAATTGTGTATTCCTTTTGTCTCTGGCTTTTTTTAGCTCAACGTAATGTGAGATACATACCAGTTTTCCGTGTATCAGTGTTCTTTCGTATGGATCTCCCACAGTTGGTCTATCTATCCTCCTGTTAAAGATCGTTTGGGTTGTTTCCAGTTGAGGCTATTACGAAGCTGCTCTGAATGTTCTAGGGAACTCATTTCTCCTCAGTATTTACCTAGGAGTAGAATTGTCGGGTCATAGGGTGAGCATAGATTTGGCTTTATTAGAAGCTGCCAAATAGGTTTACAGCGTGGTCGAAGCAATATATACCCCGACTCCCGATGTGTAGGACTAGCGCTTTCTCCACGCACTGGCCGCCATACCCGCACTGTCTGTCCTTTCACTCATGGCCATTCTGCTGATCATGTAGTGGTTTCTCATGCGATTTTAATTTGCATTTCCCTGATGATTAATGAAATTGAGTATCTTTCCTCTGTTTACTAGCCATTTGGAAATCCTCTTTTGAAAAATGTCCTAGGCTTACTTTTTTAATTGGGTTGTCTGTCTTTTTCTTTTTGATTTGTAGGAGTTATTTAAGTATCCTGGACACAAGTCCATTTTCAGATATGTGTACTGTGAATAGTCTCCCAGTCTGTGGCTTCCCTATTCAATTTTTTCAACAGCTTAATTCAGATATAAATCTCATAACCATATAATTCATCTGTTTAAAGCATAAAATTCAATACTTTTTAATATATTCAGAGTTATACAGTCATCACCACAGTCAATTTTAGCACGTTCTCATCACCCCAAAGAAACTCCATACCCCTGAGTTATCACCCCCCTCAGCCCTAGGCACCCACCAGTCCAGTTCTGTCTCTATAGATTTGCCTATTCTGGACATCTTATATAGACGGAATCATACAATTTTTGGTCTTTTGACACTGGCTTCTGTCATCTACCATAATGTTTTCAAGGTTCATCCATGTTGTAGTGTGTGTCATTGACTCATTCCTTTTCATGGCTAAGTAAAATTTCATTGAGTGGATATACCATATTTTTGTTTATCCATTCGTCAGTTGATGGACATTTGGGTTCTTTCCACTTTTTGACTGTTATGAAAATGCTGCTGTGAACATCCATGTGCAGACTCCTGCATGAACACGTTTTCCATTCTCTTGGGTATATACTTCGGGGTGTATGCTGGATCATATGGTAACCTTTCTTGAACCTTTTGAGGAACTGCCAGACTGTTTTCCAAAGTTAGCTGCACCATTTTACATTCCCACCATTGTAGTATGATGGTTCCAATTTCTCCACTTCCTTGCAGCACTTGTTGTTATATGTCTTTTTAATTATAACCATCCTGGTGGGTGCAAAATGGTATCTCATTGTGGCTTTGATTTTGCATTTCCCTGACGACTAATGATGTTAGGCATCCTTTCATGTGCTTTTTGGTCATTTGTATATATTGTTTGGAGAAATGTCTTTTCAAATCCTTTGCCCACCTTTCAATAGGTTGTCTTTTTATTGTAATTCTGTATACAAGTCCCTTATCAGATACATGATTTGCAAATATATCCTCCTATTCTGTAGGTTGTCTTTTCACTCTCTTGATAGTATCCTTTGAAGCATAAAAGTTTTAAATTTTGATGAACTCTAATTGATCTATTTTTTCTTTCCTTGCTTGTGCTTTTGGTGTCATAGGTAAGAAAGTTTTGCCTAGCCCCAAATCACAAAGATTTACTCTCATTTTTTAAAGAGTTTTATAGTATTATCTCTTTTTTTTAAAGATTTTTTTGATGTGGACCATTTTTAAAGTCTTTATTGAATTTGTTACAGTACTGCTTGTTTTATGTTTTTTGGTTTTTTGGCCACAAGGCATGTGGGATCTTAGCTCCCCGACCAGGGATCGAACCCACCCCCTTGTACTGGACGGTGAAGTCTTAACAGCTGGACCTCCAGGGAAGTCCCGTATAGTATTAGCTCTTACCTTTAATCTTTGATTTTGAGTTAATTTTTGTGTATGATCTAAAGAAGGAATCCAAATTCATTCTTTTGCATATGGATATTCAAATATCTCAGCACCATTTGTTGAAAAGACTATTTTTCCATGGAATTTTCTTGGCACCCTTGTCAAAAATCAATTGACCGTAAATGTGAGGGTTTATTTCTATTCCTTTAATATAAATGTCTGTCCTTCCATCATTACCACACAGTCTTGATTCTTATAGCCACATAGGAAGTTTTGAAATCAGGAAGTGTGAGTCTTCCAACTTTGTTCTTTTTTTAAGGTTGTTTGGGCTATTGCATCTCCATATGAATTTTAGGGTCAGCTTGTCAATTTCTGTAAAAAAGGCAACTTGGGTCTTGATAGGGGTTGATGTGAATCTGTCTTTCAACTCGGGAGTGCTGACCTGTTAACAATATTAAGTTGTGAACATGCGACATCTTTCCATTTACTTAGGTCTTCTTTAGTTTCTTTCAGTGATGTTTTGTTGTTTTCAGAGTACATGTTCTATGCCTCTTTTGTTAACTTTATTCCTAAGCATTTTATTCTTTCTCATCTTATTTACTTTTAAAATTATTCTTAGCCTTTTATTTTAAAATAATTCAAGGGACTTCCCTGGCGATCCGGTGATTAAGGTTCTGTGTCTTTCCACTGCAAGGGGCACAGGTCCGATCCCTGGTTGGGGAACTAAGATCCCGCATGCCTCATAGTATGGCAAAAAATAAAATGAAATGAAAAGTAAAATTTATAGAAAAGTAACAAGATTAGGAGTAGTACACAGAACAACCAAATTCCATTTTTCCATATTCATCTTCTAACGTGAAGTCCAATTTAACAGTTTTTTTCTGTATGGTTAGTACTTTTTGTATACGGTTTAAAAAGTCTTTGCGTGCCCCACAGAAACATTTTCAGGGTTCCAAAGTATCCTCCGGTGATTGGCCAGGTCAAATGAAGTCATGTGCCCTGGACAGCTCACGGCTTCTGCCAGGGCGCAGTTATAACGTAGGTGGGTCAAGGTTGATGTTGGTGTACGTTTGGACTCATGGGATTCCAGTGCGTCCACTTGACTTCTGGCAGCACCATCAGTGGTTTGACCACTTGCAAGGAGTGGGAAATTCTGGCCACCCACTAACTGTTTAGCCCAGAGAATGGAGATGCCATGTCACCCAGAAAATGCAGTGAGTGGTTTGGAGAAGGGGAAAGGAGCCAGAGGACCAGGCCCCTGAATGTGAGGTCCCTGCATCCACTGCAGGCATGTCCAGAGCAGGGTCCTGGGAACCCCGTGAGCTCCCAGGAGACTCGTCTGGGCTCCAGAGGCATAGGCTGTCCTTGTCTCTCTCCCAGGCTGCCCCAGGGTCTCTGAGGTTGGGCAGAGCCCTGGCCAGGATTCTGGAGATCTGGGCTCCAGTCTCCCTCCTTGACCTGAGCAAGTCACTTACCTGTCTGGTCCAGTCATAAGAGGAGGAATTGGCGTGAAGCAGCTGGAAGAGCCAGGGTTCTGAAGTCAGGCTGACGTGGGCTCAAATCTCGCCATCTGGTGGCCTTGGGAGAGTTAATTAATCCTTCTGGGCCTAATCCCTTATTGGTAAAATAGAAATAATAATAATGCAAGCGTTCAGTAACCATCAGCGTTGCTGTTTGTTGAGCACCTGCCCTGGGCTGGGTGCTCGGGGCACAGAGATAAGTACCACTCAGTCTAGGGGAGAAGCAAGGCCCAGAAACGAATCTTCCTAAAACATGACAGAAGGAGGTCTGCACAAACCCTGTGCAGAGGTACGTGTGTCCGCATTTAGCAGAGGGTGAGATTGAGGTCCATGGTGATGGAGTGACTTGCCCCAGGTCACATGGAGGCAACCGTCTAGATAGACAAGGACTCGTTCTCGTTCTCTAGAGCCCTCGAGGGTTGGGACAGGAACTCCACACAGAGCGGGGGAGGCACGTATGTGAGAGGGTAGACCGAGTCAGGAAGGCCTCCGGTGCCCCAGGGGGTTGGACTGGACCCTGCAGGCATGGGGTCCAGTCACTTCGTACTCCTTACCGACTCTGGTCCGTGCCCTCTCTCCCACAATGGCACCATTGGGTCCTGGCCTCTCCCCTGTTCTGGACGACTGGAACGGCCTTCTCACTGGTCTCCCACTCCAGCCTTCTCCAGTTTGTTCTCCCAACAAAGTGAACTTTTAAAGACAGATAACCTGGTCACTTTGCTCCCCTGCTTAGCACCTTCAGTGATTCCCCACCACCCCAGGATGAAACCCAAGTCCCTTAAGCCTGCTGCAGGGCCCTGTGGGGTGGGTCCTGTCTGACCCTCCAGCTTCATCATGCTCCAATCCTGCATGCGGCCTGCGTGCACACACCCACGGCACGCAAACCACACCCAACTCGGTTCCTCCTCCACCTCAGGGCCTTTGCATATGCTGTCCCCACACCTGGAACACTCCCCCTCTTGTCTCAGTGTGGGCGTTACCTCCCTGGTGCTAAGCCGGGTCTCCTTCCCGTGGTCTGCACAGCCCCTGTGTTTTTCCCATCACAGCAGTTACACCCATGTGTTGACGTCATCGTTTTGCTCACTGCGTTTCCCCTAGATGGCAAACTCTCTGACGGCAGAACAGCGTCTCTCCTGTTCCCACTGTCCCCTCAGGGCTTGGGGCAGAGCAGGCGCTCAGGATATTTGTTGAGTGATAAGGAGATGAGGACCACGGATCTTCTACCCCCTTCCTCCCTCTGTGGTGGCTGCCAGGCCCCGAGGTGCGGTGATGGCAGAAACCGTTCAGGGAGCAATGGATGGGGCGGTGGGCCCTCGCGCTTCCAGCCGATGCGAGTTTGCAGAACGGATGTCTGTACGGTTCCGATTGTGCTCCAGTTCAAGGAATGAGTCATGCTGTTGGTGGCCGTCCTGCCCATTGGGACTGAGTCAATTGAGTGAGAATTAATTACAGATGAGAAGCCAGCTTGCAAAGCCATTAATATTTAAGCTCCCTGGAGTGTGATGCAAATGCAGCCATCAGCCTTGTCTTTGCTTGTCCTTCGTGTTCCCACTCCCTCTCCCTCTCCACCCCCTTCTGTGTACTGTGGTCTGCGTATCAGGGTGACCCTATTCAGGTCTTGGCTCCCCCGTGACTCACTCTCCTTTTCTGGTAAATAAGGGCGCTGCAGTGCATCCATCAGCAAGTATTATAAAACACCTCTGTGTCGCATGCTTTGCTGGACTTCAGAAGCATGGGAGGAAACCAACAGATGTGGCCCTGCTCTGAAGATGTCATATCTAAAATTGAACCATTGCTGCCGCAGGAATAGCGCTTTATAGTTTACAAAGCAGTTTCGAACATCAGGATGAGCCTCTCAGGAGCCTCACTTTGTAGATACCTGGTGGTACTGTTATCCCCATTTTCCAGGTGAGGAAACTGAGGCTCAGATAGGTTGACGGCTTGCCCGTGATTGCTTCTGGGGTAGCTGGGCTGGAACCTGGCACTGAGCCGATAAGGGGGTGTGTTAAAGTCCTCTGTCCACCAGCTGCCAGGCAGGAGGGGTTATCAGCCTCATCAAGCACGTTTTCTCTCTTTCTGTGGGATGCCACGGCTGAGAAGACCCTGCAGGCTGGAGACTGAGTCCTAGTGAACACAGAGACGCCGAAGGGAGGAGTGGGCGGGCCCTCCCGTGGGCCCTCCCATGCCAGGTCAAGGTCAACAGAGAAACCTCCCCTCCAGGTTCAGGATGACCCCAAGTGTCCCAGAGCCAGCTGTGGGCAGAAATAAGAATTCAGTAGCACCACCTGCTGGCTGCCGTCCCCACCTAGCTGCCCTCTCATTGTCATTCATACTTTCTCCATCCTCCTAAACTTGCTTTCAGGAAAGGCTCTGGTAGCTCAGGTACAGTGCGATTCGGTTTCTAATTATGGCTCAAGCATGTGGCCTCCACTTAAGGACACACATTCTCTCCACCCAGTTTCCGACCTGAGTGTTGGGGCTGGCGAGGGCCGGCCTCAGACAGGACCAACTCATCCCCCCTCCTTGGGAGTGCAAGCCAGGGTGGCCGCCCTCCCCGTGTCCCCCCTGCCGTTGCCGGACGCAGGACGGGGTGAGGTGTTGAGGAAGTGGGGACCTTTGCAACCTCCACGTCTGCTGCCCTTCCTGGAGCACAGTGGCCTCTTTACAGATGTTCCGGGGCAGCCAGAGAGTCTCCCCGGGTCTCTGCCCCTCCCGTTCTCTGTCTCGCTCTCTCCATCAGCACCCCTCCCTCTCCTCCTTTGCCTCCGTCTGCCCCATCCACCTCCCTGCCTCTCAGGCACTTTCCCTTTTCAGATCTCTATGTAAAGAAACTTTTCTAACGGTAAAAACTGTTCAGCAATGGGATTAACTGTCTTGCCCGTAATGAGTTCCCCATCAGGGAGGCAGTTGAACGAGGCAGGGTGGTCGTCCTTCCTGAATGTTGACAAGGTGACGTCACCTTCTGGATTTGGGCCGGACCATGGCTGCTGATGCTGAGATTCACCTGATGTGCATTGCTTCAGGATTCAGGGTGGTTTCAGGATAGTCCATGTATTTGGAACCGTAGTGCTGGGCCTCATGTAAGAGCATGCGTATTTGAAGATCAGACTTTTTTTTTTTTTTTTTTTTTTTTTTGCGGGCCTCTCACTGTTGTGGCCTCTCCCGTTGTGGAGCACAGGCTCCCGATGCGCAGGCTCAGCGGCCATGGCTCACGGGTGCGCCGCTCCGCGGCATGTGGGATCTTCCCAGACCGGGGCACGAACCCGTGTCCCCTGCATCGGCAGGCGGACTCTCAACCACTGCGCCACCAGGGAAGCCCAAGATCAGACATTTTTGTTGTGAGAAAGAAGTCGTACATTCTTTATAATCTTAATGTTTATTAAATTTACTTTAATTTTTTAAAAATATTTATTTGGTTGCGCTGCGTCTTAGTTGTGGCAGGCAGGCTCCTTAACTGCAGCTCTTGGGCTCCCTAGTTGTGGCTCACCAGCTCCTTAGTTGTAACATGTGACGTCCTGAGTTGTGGCAGGCGGGCTTCTTAGTTGCAGCTCGCAGCCTCCTTAGTTGCAGCACATGGGCTCCTTAGTTGTGGCATGCAAATTCTTAATTGCGGCATGCATATGGGATCTAGTTCCCTGACCAGGGGTCGAACCCAGGCCCCCTGCATTGGGAACGCAGAGTCTTATCCACTGCGCCATCAGGGAACTCCCTAAATTTACTTTAATTGTTAAAGTATGTAATCATGATACAGAAATTGTAGAAAACAGAGGCAACAAGGGAAAATAATCATTCCTAATTCTATACCCCTGATGCTGTAACTGTTTACATTTCATTCCCTTTCAGCTTTTTCCTTCATTCATTTTTTACACAGCTGTGTTAGGGTAGGAAGACAGCTTTGTACCCCTTCCTGATTTCTTAGCACTACACATGAATGTTTTTACAGCCATCATCTTCACCATTTTTACACCAGGGAGCAGATGCCTATAGTTTCTTTAGACTTTGTTTTGAAAGAACAGCCCATGAACCTCTTCAGAGGTGGATAATTGTAAAGCAAGAGCTGTATATTTCTTCAGAGAAGGAATTACACAACTTCTTACCCATCTTGTAAAAGAAGAGTGTGCACCCAAGGTCCCACAAGGAAGGGGAGGAATGAGCATACTTTAAACCTACTCCATACTGGGAGCTGTGGGGGGCTCTTTGGGCATCAGTTACCTGTGATCACCAGGTGCATGTTGTCACCCCCATTTCACAGGGTCTGAGACACAGGTGTGAGGTCCCGTGCCCTCAGTATGTACCCAGGGCTCCAAAGCCGCGGAGGAGCTGCCTGGGGGACTGTGCTCAGTCCAGTCGACTCATGCGTAACAGGCCTCTCGGGGTTTCAGGATTTCCATGGAGCTGTCATGGGGGCCTTGGATGAGATGGACCAAGAGGGCAAGGACACGTTGGCCAGGGAGGAGCTGCGACGTGGCCTGAGTGAGCTCCCACCCATCCGCGACCTTCACCAGGGGATCCTGGAGGAGCTGGAGGAGAGGCTGTCACACTGGTGAGTGGCCCCGGACCCCCGGTCCCCACCTCGTTGCCTTGGGGAATGCAGGAGGTGGGGTAAAAACCCCACCATGTGAAATGGTGTCTCCATTTGACTGGTGGGGAAGCTGAGACACGGAGGGGTTAGGTCGTTCACCCAAAGTAAAGCAACCGTGGGAGAGTCGACCTGGGATCCCCACCAGGGATGCAATGCCAGCCTTCACCGTCCAACACTGTGTGGTCACAAGGCTGAGTTCTTGCTGTCCTCTCCGCCCCCTCCTTGGCTGCAGGGAGAGCCAGCAGAAGGTGGCTGATGTCTTCCTGGCCCGGGAGCAGGAGTTTGAGCACCATGCCGCTCACATCCAGCAGTTTGATAGGTACCTGAGTCTGCTGGGTGAGAACTGCCTCCATGCCCCCCGGCTAGCAGCTGCTGTCCGAGAATTTGAGGTGGGTTGTCGGTAGTCCAAGAACCCGCTCTGAGGATGCAGGGGTGGGGGTGGGCATGGAAGGGCTTAATGCAAATCAGTGGGGCTTCTTAGTGGGGCAGACGGGCAGACCTGGGGGTAGGGAGGAGAGGGTGACCCAGCAGGAGGGGAAACCCAGAACATCCCCTGTTGGGCCATCGATGACAACTCCATGAGCACCAGCCATGGGGAGAGTTTTAGTAGCTGTTTCTCTGTCCAGGAGAGAAGCACAAAGCAAGCTGGGGCCCTAAGCCACTGGAGTGCCCAACAAATGACCACCAACTGGGGATCCAGTTACTGGGCAGCAAAATCAGGGACTTTGTTCTACCACTAACATTAGATGCAAAGCAGGGTCTGGGAGCGATGTATAACTGAGTGTAGCACAGTCTGTGAGCCTGAAAGAATGAACTGTCAGAGTGGGGCGGTGCTAATCTGGGAGGACACGCTGGAGGAGGGGAACCTGGTTTTGGAGATGCTCAGCCTGGCCAGGAGAAGGCATGGAGGGAACATGTGTGGGTGGGCTCATGTGGGATGCCGTAAGCCCGGAGACCTCAGGCAGGGGTCTCTGACGGAGTTTCGTTCTCCTGTCTCTTGGGAGCAGCAGAGTCAGCAAGGAGGTGGCCAGAGCGTGAAGCACCGGCTGCTGAGGGTGGTTCAGCGCCTCTTCCAGTACCAAGTGCTCCTCACAGGTGGGCCCCACAGGAGGTCAAGGTGTACCAAGCTGGTGTGGGGAGGGGAAGCACCTGCAGAGGGGTGGGGGAGGCCTGGCAAGGTATGCGATGAGACCTCCCCTCCCACTGTAGCAGGAAGGGGTGGGAGGAAGGATGCCGTCACCCCCTGCAGAGGTGCCAGGCCCAGCCACCACCTTACCTCCGGCTGAGCTTTGGATCCCCTGCTGCCACGTGGAAACTTGCCCGAGTGGCCACCTGCTACGTCTCCCTTAAGCCTCTCCCGTCCTAACACACAGGAACTCACACCTTCCCCTGGGCTGCATTTCCTCCCTGGCTCAGTGGGTCTCATTTCCCTAAAGCTGTCTTATCACCAGAGCCCTCTTGAATCAGCGGATGTTTTCCCCCTTGGACCTGCTGGCCCTCTCTGTGGCTTTGCCGCTGACCACTTCCTGCTTCTCGAAGCCCTTTCCTCCCGGGGCTTCTGTGGTATACTCTCTCCCTGCCTCCCTCTGACCCCTCTGACCGCTCCCTCTCCATCTCTACTGGCCACTCTCCACGGCCCCGTAAATGTCAGTGATTCTTGGGGCTCTGCCCCAGGTCCTTGTTTCTTCCTTCTATACAAACTTTCCTCAGGAGTGTCATCCCCTCCCCTACCTCTGCCTGCCAGAAACACCCTTACCTCTGTCCTGAGCAACTGCCTTCTAAATGGACAGAGACCCCTGGCTCAGGAGCTGGTGCTCTGGTGGGGAAGATGGAACTACACACATAGAGATAGGCATGTAACTCCAGGGACCAACCAGGCTGTAAGAAAAGACATTAGGGCCAGGAGATGGAGGATTTTTTCATCTAATTCAACCAGTATTTATTAATCACCTACTGTGTACCAGGCTCTGTGCTAGATGCTGGAAAGGTAGAAGTGAATTAAACAGTCAAACTCTGTGATGCTATGGAGCTTATACTCGAACAAACAAATAAGGAAATAAAAGTATAATATGTCTGTGATAAGAGCTTTACAGAAAAATAAAGCAGATTAAGGACATTCAGGGGAACAGGGATGCTGTATTAGATCCATCCCTCAGGGAAGACCTGTCTGAGGAGGTAACATTGAACAGAGATATCAGTGAAGTGAGGACATGAGCGATATGAAGATCTGGAAGAAGAGAGTACCAGGTGGAGGAAATAGTAAGTGCAAAGGCCCTGGGGTCTGAGCAAGCTTGGCATGTTCAAGAAGTAGCAAGAATGCCTACATTGCCCCACTAAACGAGAGGCATGGAGAGGTAGCTGGAGCAAGACCAGCCCGTGTTGAGCCTTACGGGTGTAAAAGTGTTAAGGGTCTGACACATCCCGCTCTACCATGTTGGTGGCCACATCTGTCTCCCCCGGCTGACTGTGTGCCTCTTTGGCATAGCACAGTGCCAGCCACACAGCAGGTGCTGAATAGATATTTGTGGAATGAGTGAATGAATGACTAGCGGTGGTGGGCGTGATGCTGGTGGTGATTCTGGGGGCCCAGTTTCGTGCCAGTGTGTTCTTGTGATGGGCTAACAGAAGAGAGGGTGGGCATCTCATTCTTCTGGAAGTCTCATTCCTTCTCTGGAGGCAGAGGGGCTCCTGTTGTGGACACGAGGGGCTGCCCTCCCCAGGGCAAACTGACTCCTGGCTCTTGTTCTGTCTGCAGACTATTTAAATAACCTTTGCCCGGACTCGGCTGAGTACGATAACACGCAGGGTAAGTCCGGTGTGAACCCAGAGGAAGGGGATACATTCCTGTTTTGGTCCCTCTCCCCAACTCTGGACTCTACACCAGATCCCAGGCACACAACACAGCCGCCTCCCCCCAGCTGGGTGTGCAGGGGACGTGAGGCCTCCGGGGCTGCCAAGTGACTCCCCTTCACCTCAACCATGGGGACTCCCTGGGATGGGCTGACGTCCAGTCAGAGGAGGAGAAGGAGGTGATCAGAATTCAGTGATAGGAGGTAGTGCCAGGTCTAAAAATCTTACCCAGACTCCCTGTTTCCTCCTAGTTCTGTGTGGCTGTCCCTGCATACGACCTGCCAGGGCAGTCCCTATTTTAACATATTCTAGTTACAGCCAAGGAAACTGAGGCATGGGGTGGTCACGTGACTGTCAAGGTCACTTAGGCGGTAGTGGCCAAGCTGGGATTGGGCCAGTGACCTGACCCGGCCATGGGAAGAATTGGTGCCACCCATACACAAGGCCCTGCAGGGGTCCTGCGTGGGGAGAGGCGAGGAGGTGGCAGCTAGCCCGGCCCGCCCCAGGAGGCCCAGCCCTCGGCTCTGCTTCTTTCTGTAGGTTCGCTGACCCTCATCTCCAAGGTCACAGACCGCGCCAATGACAGCATGGAGCAAGGGGTAAGTTCAGCCCTGGGCAGCTTCCGTTGGCTGCAGGTTCCAGGAGCCCCTCCACCCTGCACAGGTCTGCCTTGTGATACCCCACTTCTTGGTGAGGGGCACAGGCAACCATTTATCTCATGGGATCTTGCAACGAGCCATGGGTTCTGGCGCTGACATGTGCTGTGTGACCTCAGGTACTGTGTGTCCCTCTCTGGGTCTCCAGTTCACCATTTATTTGAATAGTGAGGGAGGCTGCAGACTTGCACAGACCTGATAAGTAGTGCCCAGACTGTAGTCTGAGAACATTTGCGTTAGCACCTGGAGTGGTCTGTAAACTACAGATTCCTAGGCACGCCTTAGGTCTTCCCAGTTGGAACTTCTGGGATAGGGTCCAGAGATAGGCATTTTTAACAAGCACCCCAAATAAATGGCCCACAAAAGTTTGAGAGCCGTTCATCCACGAGAACATGTGAGCTCTAAAGCATGCCTGGTTCTGACAGTGTATATAACTCTGCATTCGGGAGATACTGATCAGATGCTTACTGCGTTTCTGTCCAGGATGGCCAGTTTTATCCCACCTCCCAACTCCGTTCCAGTGGTTACCACAGTTACTTGTGTCCACATATTTTCTGCTCCTCTAAGCAGTAAATATGCTAGAGCTGTGTGTTAAGAACGATTCTGAGGCCGAGTCCTAGACCATTGGGAAAGAGTTCAGTGATCGGTTAGTGATGTCTTCCACAGGCAGAGGTGGGAGTGATGGTGGTGTGTATGCCGAGCTGTTGCTCAGCTTTGCTGTGGCAGGTATGCAGAGCACCCATATAGTCAGTCATCAGCAGATAGAAATAGGGGAAAGGAAATAACGTCTCTTGGACCCCTGCTGCATGTCACGTCTTGTATTGGGGTCTGGAGATGCAGAGCTAAGACGTGAGTCCCAGCCCTTGAGAAAATCACAGCTTAGTGGAGCAGTAAATACGTGGACATGAAGAACCATGATAAACATCGTGAGGGAGAGAGAGAAAGTGCTACAAGGTTCAGGGAAGGGATTCATCTCTCCAGCAGGGAGATCACTGAGAAGCAATGATACAGGAGGAGCCCACACAGGGAGGAATGTGCGTGTGCCATGAAGGCAGAGGGAGCAAGGGTGGTCCAGGAAGAGGGCCTGGCCTGGGCACAGGCGTGGAGATGGGAAAGTGCCGGACATGTCAGAGATCAGAGGGTCACCCAGCGTGGCTGGAAGATGGGAACAGCATAGGTGCGGTCGGAAAAGAGTCTGAGGGGAGAAGTCAAGGTGGCTGGTGGAGACGTGTGCAAGTGTGGAGGCTGAAGACAGCTGGGTGCGAAATCCAGGGGGTCAGACACGCTGTTGTCATCAGCACCCCGCCCCTCCGGTGTCCGTGGGCTCCCTGCTCTTTGGCATTTTGTACATACAGTGAGATTTCCCTCACTGTAGCCAAAAAACAGAGGTGCTTTGGAGTCGGCGCCCTGTCGTGACGTAGCAGCAGATGGGCTGGGCTGCCTACACTTCCCTTTAGGAGGGATATGCCTCTGCTTCCAAAAGGGAAAATCTGGGTCAGGAAGGGCTGTGTCTTCCCTCCTGTGGTGAGCTCCTGCACATGGCCCCTGCCTGGAGGAGCAACTGGAGTAGCCCACGGCCAAACGCCCTCCTGGCTTTCTCCAAGGGCCAGGCTTGATGCTACGCCAAGATGCAGGCTGGCTGTTGTCTCTCCAGCTGCCTGTGGACACTGCACCAGGCCTGCTCTGGACTAGTGGCCTCCACCTCACGCCTGCTGGGACCGGGCTAGGACTCTGCCTGAGCCATGGACGGGCAGGTCCAGATAACCCAACCCCCGACGCAGAGCTCGGTGGCTGTGAGTGTTCCTGAAAGATGGACTGGGGCTCTGCCTCTCCCTCCCCCCTGGTCCCCCTCCAGCTCGGGCCTCATCACCTCCCAGCTCTGCCATTCCATTCTCCATCTGGCAGCCAGAGTGATCCTATTAAAATATGTTTGATGGTGCCAGAACCCCTTTTTGCAAAGTCTTCCATGAATCTAGATGGCCTTCAGTAGAATCTGGAAAGTACTTATTGGTTGTGAGGACCAGCGAAGGCTACTTGGAGGAGGGCAGCGTTCGTTTGGGGTTTATGCTCACATCAAACCATTACCACAGTTCCTCACACAGGTCATAGCTGGAGGTATGGTTTCCAGGAAAAGCCAGATCCCACCACCCCGCCAATCCAAAATGGGACCCACATACCATCCAACACACAGTGTGAAACACCACCATCCCCACCTCTCCCCAGCCCCTGGCTACCACCGTTCTGCTTTCTGAATAGAGCTTTTTCGGGAACAGTTTTAAATGTATAGAAAACATTGAGAAGATTATACAGAAAGTTCGCACGCATGCCACAGTTTCCCCTGTTACGAACATCTTGTATTAGCGTGGTACGTTGGTTACAGTAAAGAACCAATATTGATGTAGTATTATTAACTAAACACCATAGTCCATTCAGATTTGCTTAATTTTTGCCTAATGTTTTCTCCAGGTTGTCATCCAGGATATCGCATCACTTTTATTTTTTTTTTGTTTGTTTGTTTTGTTTTTTTTTTTCACACACACACACACACACACACACACACTGTATTTTATTTTTACAAGAGATAAATAAACTGACACCAAGTATTGTAAATGGGTGACCACAACAAAAGCAAGCAACAATGATTGCAATTACCGAACATGAAACACACTCACACTGTGTCATAATATTGACATTCAGTCCAGGAGTCCTCCACTGTAACAGCTCCTTTACTTTGCAGTGAAAATTGATTTGTATATTTTTTGCCTCTGAGTCCTTGCGGGATTTTTTTTTAATTCAAACAGAAAGTCACAAAAATTATAATCATCCTCATCAGTTCACTCAGTTCCATGTAATTAATTTTTTTTCATCTTGATCTTTTGTGAGCACTTTTATGAATTCGTCAGTTTTCCATTAGAGTTCTGAAAATGCTTCTTCATTCAGTTCAGCAGTACGGTCAGTTACCAGAAACCTGTACTCGTCAGAGTCTTTTCCATGAATTCCTTGAAGATGAAACCCTTTTATAGGAACGTTTTTGCAAAAGCATCAGAGTGCACCCAGAACTGTCTGTAAGTGACAAAAGCCTTAAAAATGACCACGGTTAAAGATTTGATGAAAGTTCGTAATAATGCAGTTGACAAGGAAATTTAGTTATTTCTGAGATATACGTTTTAAAGTAATAACTAGAATTATGACTTAAACATTATACCAGAACATATAAGACTTTTAGATATTTATCACGTCACTTTTAGATGTCATGTTTCCTTAGGCTCCTTTGACTGTGACAGTTTCTCAGGCTTCCTTTGTTTTTGGTAACTTTGACAGTTTTGAAGAATACCAATCAGTTATAGTGTAGGATGCCCTCTGTTGGGATTTGTCTGATGTTTTTCTCATGGTTAGACTAGGTTTGTAGTTTAGGCGGAAGATCACAGAAAGTACTATTCTCATCATAGCATATGAAGGGTACATACTGGCAACCTGTTGTATGACTGTTGATGTTGACCGTGATCACCTGGCCAAGGTTGTGTTTGTCGGATTTCTCCATGTAAAGTTCCACCCCCACCTGCCCTGTCCGTACTCTTTGGAGGAAAGTCACTTATGCACAGCCCACATTTAAGGAGTGAGGAATAATGCTCCCTCTCCTTGAGAGCAGAGTATCTACCTAAATTATTCGAAATTCTTCTGCAAGGGAGATTTGTCTTTTCTCTCTCATTTATTAATGTATTCACTAATTCTAAATAAATTATTTATATCAGTAAGAATTCACGTATATTTATTTTATGTTTGAGTTCTAATCCCATCTACTTTATTTTATTTCTCAAATTGTTCCATCTTTGGCCATTGAGAACCTGGCCAGTTGGATCCTGTGCGTCTTTCACATACCCCCGTTGGTGTGGGTTTGGGTGGGGATTTTTATTTTGTTTATTTTTTGAGCACTTCCTTACTTTCTGGCACTACAGGATGCTCCAGGTTCATGTTGTATATTTCCTGCTACAGTCCTAGAATCAGCTATTTCTCCAAGGAGGCTTGGTTCCTTTAATTGGTTAATGGTATTAGAAACCAAGATCTGGGCACCAGGTTTGCTCATTGCTATTGGGGTATCATTTCTTCTAGATTCTCTTAGCTATAGAGCAAAGTAATAAATGTGTATATACCAACCTGTGTATATACTCATATCTATAGCTATTTCTATATATAACCACCTGTATTAAGCTAGATATGAGTTCTTACTGATGTCTTCAACTCTGATTCTTACCAAATGGATCATTCCAGCCTCCTTCCCTGGCTTATCTGTAAATTTCCACTCCAACAGGGAGAAACCTGGCTCCTGCCATCCAACATCCATTTATTTAATTGATCAGTTTACCTTCCTTCTTAAAAAATATTTTTCCTGGGTATAGAAATATGGGTTGACCAATATTTTCTTTCAGTACTTTAAAGATGCCATGCCACTGTCTTATGGCCTGCCTAGTTTCTGATAAGAAATCTGCTGCAATGTTTATATTTATCCTCTTTATGTAAAGTGTCCCTTTTTTACTAGCTGCCTTCAAGATCTTCCCTTTACATTTGACTTTCAGAAGTTTGACTATGATATCTAAGTATGTGTGTTTTGGAGGGGTGTGGCATTTATCCTGTTGTGATTCTTAAACTTCCTGGACCTGTGGTTTGTTGTTGTTCATTAATTTTGGAAAATTCTCTTGGATGCCCTGTTCTTCCTCCCCACCCCCACACTCTATTTTCTCTTTGTGTTTCAGTTTGGTGAATCTCAACTTACCTATCTCCAAGTTCATTCATTCTTTCCTCAGCTGTGTTCAGTTTGCTGTTAAGCCTGTCAAAGGAATTCTTCATTTCTGATACCACATTTCTTATTTTTCACATTTCCGTCTGTTCATGCATGCTGTCTACCTTTTCCACTAGCTCCTTTAACATATGAATCATAGCCATTCTAATGTCCCTGTTTGATGGCTCCAACATCTGTGTCACCTCACATTCTGGTTTTCTTGAATGCTTTATCTCTTGAAAATGAGTTGGGGTTTGTTCTTGTTTTTTGTGTTTCCCATAATGTTTAATCAAATACCAGACATTATGTGTAGAAGAACTGTAGAGACTGGGGGAAATAGTGTCTACCTCCAGAAGTGGACATGCTTCTTTTGTACTCATGCCATTCATGTCAAGGGTGGGAGTTGCATCAATCCAGTCAGTAGTTGTGCTGGGTTTAGGTTTTGTTGTCACCATCCTCGCCTTCAGAGCCCCACAGACTTCACGCTCCTCCAGGAGGGGGCTGCCGTTACCTGATGCTGTGTGTTGGGCCTGAGGTGCTGGAGAGTTTTTCTCATGTTCCTGCTCCATCTTTGGAGATCTCTTTGTTCTTGCCCCTTCCCCTTCTCAGGGGTAGACCACTGTTTCCTGTTACTCAGTGCTAGGCTCATAGGTCACAGCTCTCCTGGACAAGCCTCAGTCTTAAGTAGGGCCTGTGAGCCAGGCTCTCTCAGCGTTCCTGCCCCTCCTCTGCACGGTGGCAAAACTCAGCTGTGTGTCTGTGGCGGGTCTTTGACAGGTTTCTGCTTTGTGTTGGTGCACAATCCT
The DNA here is from genome assembly GCF_005190385.1 of Monodon monoceros. NCBI lineage: Eukaryota > Metazoa > Chordata > Mammalia > Artiodactyla > Monodontidae > Monodon > Monodon monoceros. The sequence goes on along the minus strand of NW_021703780.1, from coordinate 98,658,230 downwards.
GGGCCTGAGAGGTTACCCACCTCTTCTTGGAACAGGTATCTTTTGCTTCTGCCCTTTCCCCAGAAGCAGTGGGCGGCTCTTTGCCTGGGCTCTGGGAGTGGGAGGGTTGCCCCACCTCCCCCAGTGGCTGAAGGGTTTTGTACCAGAGAGGGGCCTGTGGAAGTGGGCAGGGTTTTATTCCAGCCCCCAGTGGTAGCCTGCTTGCCTTCACCACCAAGAGGGGGTTCTCTCTGGCCCCAGTCCTCCTAGTAAGTACCTGGCAGAAACTCCTGGAAAAGAGCTTGCAAGTGACTGCAGATGCCCCTTGTGTCTGGGGCTCCCTCTTATTCTGAGCTGTCCCACCAGCCCACACCTGACCTTTAAGAATCTATCAACATTTTAGCTGCTTTCTTCTCACCTTTTTTATGCCGACCACCTCCTCCCCATGTGTTGCCAAAGGCAGAATAGCTCATTCCTCTTGTGTTTCCATGGTGGGGCTGTGGTCCGTCTTTGGGACTCAGTTCACCCAGTGGCCTTGGGACCCCACCTCTCGCATAGGCATAAGAAGAGTTATGCTTTTGCAGACGATATGGCTTTTTCTCCCTGTTAGGTTGGGGACATGGTTTCCTTGCAGCTCCTACATGATAAGCAGAAGTGGAACAGCTTATATATATTTCTAATGGGTAGGATTTTATGCCCTAAACTGGGGACAGTGTCAAGGCCTGAAATTCAAGACAGTTTCTCTACACACAATTTTCACCTTGTTCATTGGCTTTAGAAACAACCCTGCAAAAGGTTAAGGGGCATGTGCCCCATGGGTTAGGTGCTTGTCATTTCTAATTTTACGGGATGCTGTGCATAGGCCTGGGGGCATGTCACCTTACGTATTGTGGATTCCCAGTGAGGGACCGACAGGGAGCTCCGGGCACACTTGTTTTTCTTGAGGGAGTACAGAACATTTCCTCCACAGGTGCTACGGTTTTTTGGTTATTCTCTCTCAGGCCCTGCCCACCCCCCGCCCCACCAAAGGGCGCAAGCCCACAGAGCCAGTCCGGCCTTGGGCATCTGGCACCTCTGGGTATTGAGGTCTGGATGCTCCAGGCGTTACGGGGGACACAGGCTAGACTAGGAGCAGAGGCCGGGAGACAAACAGGTATCGGATGGCACAGCGAGGCCACGTGACCATCTCCATGGCGTACAGAAAGACGGCAGTGTCAGACCCCAGGCCCAGAGAGACTAGCCTGCTTGTAGGCAGTCCACACAGGTGGCATCCTGCAGACCCAGTCTCAACTCCTGGTCCTGCCACCGACAGGAGGTCAGATTGGGATCAAGTCCCTTCTGGGCTGCATTTCCTCCTTTGAAGTGGAAACAATGCCACTCCTTACAGAGGAGATGAGGCGTCCTGACCATCTCCCCCTCGCCCTGCTCCCGCCCGCAGGAAAACCTACAGAAGCTGGTCCACATTGAGCACAGCGTTCGGGGCCAAGGGGATCTCCTCCAGCCAGGAAGGGTGAGTGCCACCACCGCTGCCAAGGGCAAGGGCAAGGGCAAGGGGCAGCCAGGCAGGCAGGCGAGGCCTTGATAAGCCCCATTGTTCAGCTGGGCTGGCCCCAGGCAGGCCTGGCTGCAGGTGCCTTTCACCCAGGAGGGTGGGGGGGAGGGCAAGGGCTCTGCTGGGCTCCCCAGGCCCCCCAGCTGCCTCCCCTGGGGTTTTCCGCTCTCAGGGCCTTTAAAGAAACAGTGCCATTTGGGTTCCGTGTCCTTCTGAGAAAAAGAGACACCAGTATTCTTAGTTTAGTCCAGTTGCTGGGAAATCAGGGAAACCATCTCTCAGGAACCCCAACGAAGCATTTTAAAAGGAACATTTTTGGGGATTCCCCTGGTGGCGCAGTGGTTAAGAATCCGCCTGCCAATGCAGGGGACACGGGTTCAAACCCGGGTCTGGGAAGATGCCACGTGCCACGGAGCAACTAAGCCTGTGCGCCACAACTACTGAGCCTGCGCTCTAGAGCCCGCAAGCCACAACTACTGAGCCTGCGTGCTGCAACTACTGAAGCCCGTGCACCTAGAGCCCATGCTCTGCAACAACAGAAGCCACTGCAGTGAGAAGCCCGTGCACCACAACAAAGAGTAGCCCCCGCTCGCCGCAACTAGAGAAAGCCCGTGCACAGCAGAGAAGACCCAGTGCAGATAAAAATAAATAAATAAATTTAGAAATAACATTTTTTAAGAGACAAATTTACCCACTTTTAAGCTTCCAAATGGAAAACGTAAAACTCAGCTCAAGGGTTTCCCTGGTGGAGCAGTGATTGAGAGTCCGCCTGCCGATGCAGGGGAGGCGGGTTCGTGTCCCGGTCCGGGAAGATCCCACATGCCGCGGAGCGGCTGGGCCCGTGAGCCATGGCCGCTGAGCCTGCGCGTCCGGAGCCTGTGCTCCGCAAGGAGAGGCCACAACAGTGAGAGGCCCCTGGACCGCCAAAAAAAAAAAACCTCAGCTAAAGAATAGTCAAAAATGTGTTTATTACCTATTCCAGTCCATGAAGGACAAAGAACAAAGGAATGAGAGATTGCACTTAGGTGTAAAATCACACCTAATGTTTTGGCCCGAGTCATCAGTTTAGTGAATATTTATTAAACATCTATTTGTATCCTCCATAATTGAGGGGGCTGTAGCAACTGTTCACAGGTCTTCAGCCATTTTATCAAACTTTCAAAGGCTCTGTTCCAACTGGACCCCTTGTGGTAGCGAACCAGCAAGCGAGTCATTGTCTGGGCCACTCTGTGGCCAGAACGGTGTCTGGGGTTGGTGTAATTCAAGGTGGATGCTCCTGAAAGGCCAGGTGCCTGTCCCCAGAGCTGCTCCACCAAACACGGAGCACGTCTCCTAAGCTGGGAATTCTCCCACGAGTTGCTCTCTGATACTCTGGGAGGCGCTGTAATTTGTTTCCCACTAAGGGGCCTCCCCCCACCCTTCTCCAGGACATAGGGGGGTGTCAGCCTGACCACGGAGGTCTGCTTCTCTCCCCACAGGAGTTTCTGAAAGAAGGGACACTGATGAAAGTAACAGGGAAAAACAGACGCCCCCGACACCTGTTTCTGGTAAGTACCTGGCCCCCATCCAGGCCCCAGGACTGTCAAGTTCTGTGAAGTGTTCTGGGGCAGTACTCAAGGACAGCTGCAAGCAAAGGGGAGACTAGACCAGAGCCTAATCCTTAGGGTGCGGATCATTCTGAATAGCCGAGCTTTCCAGAAAGCTGAGGGCTTTACAACCCATCCCTAATGTATTACTTGAACGATTTTGAGGGGAATGTTGCCAAAATTTAATTACCCAGGTGCCCATCCTAAAACCAAGAAGTTCTTAAACTGGGAATAGCTGTTCAACTGCCTTATCTAACAAGCGAGAAAATTGAGATCCAGAAAGGAGGGTTGACTTGGCCGGATCTACCCGCAGGTCGGTGGCAGAGGTCCAGAAGGGAACCAGGGTTCTGACCCAAGCCCAGCCCTTTCTCCACTGTGCACAGGATGGGATATACGTAACGTTTTTGATGATTTACCGCCACAGTCTGGAACACCAGGGAATGTCCAGGCCTGGGGTATAGTAACATCAACCTCAGTGGCTACTGAGCTACAAGCAGCTCTTTGCCACAGTCCTGAGACCCGGCCCACGCCCCCCCCGCCCCGCAAGTAGTTTTGCCTTTTAAGTTCTTCTCTCTGCTGGATGTAATTTTTCTCTCTGCTCCTTCGCCGTTAGCTGTCATCTCTTGTTACTGTCAGTTGTGGCTGCCCTAACAGCCTCCTTACACTTTGTCACAATCGTGTGCAGAGTAAAAGGAGAGAGGCTCTGAGTCAGTGTGTAGGAACAGGCTGACAAAGGGCATTGGAGGAGTGGGAACAGCATGGGAAAACGTAGAGGCGGGAGGAGCGTGGTGTGTCTGGAGGACCTCTGTGAGTCTCGTGGAGTCATTGGCTGCAGATGGGGTCTTCCACTCATGAGCTGGGTCTACACCAGGCCTCAGATAGACCCTCTGCCACTTGGGGACTGAATTCCAGAGAGGGCTCATGGTCCAGAGCAGGGGAATCCTGAGCCTGACCAAAGCGGCACGTCTGCGGCTGCCCATCAGGGTTTTGGGAGCCTCTGTGGCACGTGTCCCGAGGCCCCAGCCCAACCTCAGTGGGTCACTCCACTCCTCATAGAGCACAAGGGGCGCCGAGCTTAGAGGCTCTTCTCCCTCTCTTCCCTACTCGCAGCCACCTGTCACCTCCCATGAGAACCCCTCCCTCTGGCTGGCTGGTGCTGCAGTGCAAGGCAGGCAGCGTGGTCCTGGACCACTCATAGAGCCCTGGGTGCTCGTGGCGTTGCCATGGCAACAGGGGCTCCAGGGGCAGCCGCAGGAAGGCTGGAACTGCTTTGGTAGTGACACAGGAGGGTTCCCCAGGGTGGGCGGGGTGTGGCCACCACCAACACACTACCCTGCACACACTTGGAGGCACCCTCATTTACTCGTGACCCTGGCTCTGCCACTGATGAGCTTTGTGATCCTGGGAGGTTGTCTAGCCAGTGTGTGCCTCGGTTTCTCCCTCTGTGAAATGGGGATGATAATAACAGCACCTGCCTGAGGGAATTGCTGGGGGGTGAATTGAGATCATTCCGGGGGCTTAGCCCAGCACCTGGCCTGCCCAGGAGTGCATGTGGAATGGCCAGTAGTTCTTGTCAGTGTTAGAAGAACAGAGCCAGAAGGGGCTTTGAAGGTTCCTCTGACCCAGGGTCGGCCTGCTGCCTGTTTTGTTCAGAAAGCTCTATTGGAACGCAGCCTCACGCATTCTTTTATGATTGTCGGTGGCTGCTTTTAGGCTGTAGCAGCTGAGTTGAGCAGTTGCGACAGAGACCATCTGGCCCACAAACACTGAAATATTCACTATCTGGCCTTTTACGAAAAAAATTGCCAACCCTGGTCTATTCCAACTCTGTTTAGACAGTGAGGCCCAGAGAGAGGAGGGTTTGCCTGAGGTCACACAGCAGCTCAGTGCCCAGGCCGGGTCTCCCGCACCACCCTGGCCAGAAGCGCCAGGAGAGCTGGTGGCAGGAAAACTCACCCATTCTGTCCCCTCAGCAGACTCTGTCTGCAGGGAGAGGAGTGTAAATCCTGAGTTCTTGCTCCATTTCAGACCCTGACATGCCTTGTCCTGTTCTATCCTCAGGACACCCCTAGTCTGCCTTGGCTCCCACGCATAGGGGCTCACTGGGGGCCACTCTCAATGTTTGTAGTGATGTGGGGGTGGGGATGTCCTCCGCTTGGCAGGTGAGGAGGCTGAGGCTCAGAGAGAAAAACGGCTTGTCCAGATTCACAGAGCTGCTGCAGAGCAGGGTCAGGACTGACGGCCCACAGCCCCACCCAGAGCGTGACATAGGCTCTTCAAGCTGTAAACTTTTAGCCAAACAGAAGCACTCTCTCCGGAGGAGAAGTGACTTTCCTTATGTTTCTTCATCTCTGCCCTTCTTCGGGGCAGGAAGCTTCAGTTGTTCATTCAACAAATATTAATTGAGCACCTACTGCGTTGCTGGAGGTATGGCGGTGAATAGAACACACCAGCTCCCTGTCCCCAAGGAGCTTCCCCCTTCCCTCCCTTCCTTCCTTCACTTTGCTTGGTAGAGGCTTAATTAATTAATTTTAAATATTTATTTTTTTGGCTGTGTTGGGTCTTAGTTGCGATACGTGGGATCTTTGTTGCGGCATGCGTGATCTTCCATTGTGGCATGCGGGCTTCTCTCTAGTTGTGCGGGCTTCTCTCTAGTTGAGGCGCGTGGGCTCAGTAGTTGTGGCACACGGGCTTAGTTGCCCCACGGCATGTGGGATCTTAGTTCCCCGAACAGGGGTTGAACCTGTGCCCCCTGCATTGGAAGGTGGATTCTTTACCACTGGACCACCAGGGAAGTCCCTGAGGCTTAATTTAATATAGAGTTAAATGCATCAGTTTTAAGTGTACGTGTTAGTATGTGTTGGCAATTGTATATCATCGTGTGACCAGCACCTGGGTCAAGGTACAGACCATATCCAGCCCCCAGAAAGTTGCCCTGTGCCCCTTGTCAGGCACCTTCCCCCACCCCCACCCCAGGCAACCCCTGGCCTTGTTTCCATCAGTATAGATTAGTTTTGCCTGCTCTGGAGCTTCATATAAATGTTATGAAGCAGCGTGTACTCCAGAGACTGGCTTCTTTCCCTGGCATGTGTTGGAGGTTGAGCCCTGTCATCAGGCATGTATCTGTCTGCTCTGTGGTTACTGTGTGGCTGTGAGGTGTGGATGAATCACAGTTTCTGTGTCTAGTCACCTGTTGATGGATGTTTGGGTTGTTTTCCTTTGGGGCTGTTATGAATAAGCCTCTAGGAACATTCCCATACCTGACTTTTTTTTTTTTTTTTGCGGTACACGGTCCTCTCACCGCTGCGGCCTCTCCCGCTGCGGAGCACAGGCTCCGGACGTGCAGGCTCAGCGGCCACGGCCCACGGGCCCAGCCGCTCCGCGGCATGTGGGATCCTCCCGGACCGGGGCACTTACCCGTGTCCCCTGCATCGGCAGGCGGACCCCCAACCACTGCGCCACCAGGGAAGCCCCCCATACCTGACTTTTTGTGGGCATCTGCATTTGTTCCTCCTGGGTGTCTGTGTCAACGTGGAATTGCGAGGAAGGGTGTCCCGTTTCAGCCCAGAGTGGTTTTGCTCTCCTGTGTGGGTCACGGGGAATGCAAGATGCCTCTGCTCAGTGATGCTCCAGGACACACCCAGCACAGCCTTCTGAGGCCAAGGCATGTCTGATGGGGTTCCCCTCCCCCCAGATGAGTGATGTGCTCCTGTACACGTATCCCCAGAAGGATGGGAAGTACCGGCTGAAGGACGCATTGGCGGTGGCCAGCATGAAGGTAGATACCTGGGGTGGGTGCCCTGGGGTGGGCGGGGGGACCCCAGGGGAGGCGGAGACACAGCCCTGCTTGCGGAGCTCACAGACCAGCGGAGGTGAGGGAGCCTGGGTTGCGAGTTACAGCAGGATTCTGTTGTAGGTAGTCCAGGGAGAGTGAGGGTGAGGGAGGCCTCCTGGGCGGGGGAGCTGAGTCCCTTAGAGTGGATAATATTTGGACAAATAGGGAAGGGAGAGAAGGAAGGGGTCCTAGGAGGAGGGAAATGCATAAGGAAAGGCTTGGAGGGAGGAAACAAGCAGGTGTTTTTTTTCAATTGTGGTAAAATATGCATAATATAAATTCACCATTTTTAAGTGTACAATTTGACAGCATCAAGTACATCCATGTTGTTGTACTGCCACTGCCACCATCCACCCCAGAACTCTTTTCATCTTTCCAGTGTGAAGCTCTGTCCCCATTAAACACTAATTCCCCATCCCCCCTCCCCTAGGCGCTGGGAGCCACCATTCTACTCTCTTGTCTCTGTGAATTTAGCTACTCTGGGGACCTCATATAAGTGGAATCATATGCGATGTTTGTCCTTTTGTGACTGGCCTACTTCTCTGAGCATAATGTCCTCAAGGCTCATCCATGTGGTGGTAGCAAGTGTCAGAATCTCCTTCCTTTTTAAGGCTGAACAATACTCCATCGTATGTGTAGGCCACACTTTGTGTACCCATCATCCATCCATGGACACTTGGGTTGCCTACACCTTTTGGCTGCTGTGAATAATGTACATGGGAGTGCAAATACCTATTTGAGTGGCAGGTATTTCTTAAATGTGAGAGAGATGCCAGCCCAGCTGGACATTCTCATGGGTGAGCTTGGAGAGAAGGGAAGGTGACACAGCTGTGACCTCACTTGCTGTAACTTAGGTTCCGAATACGGGGCTGGTTGGGAGCTGATGGGGATTCTCAATGAGCAGGAAGTTTTAGGAAGTTAATTCCAGCCCAGCGTGGGGACAGGGTCAGAGAGGCGAGCACTCAAGTGGGGGAATTGGGTGTGGGCTGTCATTTGGGAGGGCGGAGGGACAGGAGGGAACGTGCTGTAGGGGCCCTGCAGGGGCTTTCCTGCTCCTGAGGCTCCTAACCTGGAGAAGGGGAAGGGAAGCACCTCGTTCAGCTGGGAGGCGGCTTCCCTTTTTGAACCAAAGCTTCTGCTCAGGAGTCTGTGACAGAGGCCGTGAGGGAGGGTGGCCACTGGACAGGTACTTGTCCAGAACGATGGGTTCTAAGAGGGATGCTCGTAGCCTTCCTGGGTGTGGGCTGGTGGCCACAGAGTTGGAGTCGGCAGCCGAGCCCTCAGTGCATGCGTGCACGCACACACAAACACACACACACCCCATCTTCCACGTAAGAAAGGTTTGCCCTTTACAGTGAGGAAACTCAGGCTCAGAGTGGGGCAGTGGCAGGACCCCTCCCGCCCCCATCCTGAGGGGCCGCTTTTGGTTTCCAGGTCAGCCGCCCTGTGATGGAGAAAGTGCCCTATGCCCTGAAGATCGAGACTTCCGAGTCCTGCCTGACCCTGTCTGCAAGGTAGGAGGAGGGGAGAGGAGGGACGGTCTGGGGCAGAAGGGGCAGGATTTTGCTGGTGGGAACATTTGGAATAACAGGTGCTGGAAGTGTTGTCATTTTTATTTCGGTACCCTTTTGGGTAAAGGACTTTTGTCTTTTCATTATTTCTTGTCCTTTTTGGGATCACAGACCTCTTGGAGAATCTGGTAAAACTATGGCTTCTCTCCCCAGAAAAAAAAATGAGCATACACCTAAAACTTTACATAGAATCTCAGGGGTTTCCAGAGCCCGTTGCTTAAATATAAAAATATCTCATCGTTGTAAAACCCTGAGGATTATTGGGTCTTTGCAGCAGTAAGAAAAGTTACAGCCAATGAGAAGTGCGTAGTGCACCTTAGTTTACAAAATGGTCTGCGTTTAGGCTTCCAGGTCTGGAGAGCAAGAGAAAAATAAGGAGTGAGCATTCATCATTTTACTTTCCCTGTTTGGGGGTAAGGCCTTTCTATCAGAGATGGCTGTTTTCTTTAGGCCCTCGAGCTCTGCCCCGGGGACCCCTCCTCGCTGGCTTCTGGCAGAGAAAGGGCTCCCCCCTCCCTCTTTCGGGGCAACGCCAGGTCAAGCCGGGGTGCAGAGGTGGGGCTCAGAAACCAGGGAGCGGGGGCTCCTGCCAGGGGCCTCTCTGGGCAGAGTAGGGGTACAGAGTTCCCCAGGTTGGAGTGTCTTCCCTCCCAGCCAGCGTGTGACCCGGGCGGCAGCAGGTCCCTTTGTGGGCGTGGTTCTGGGTGTGGGATGGGACTTCCGGCCTGACGCACACGCTCTGTCATAGATGCGCTTTCCCGTCCTCAGTGCCCAGTCCTGTGCTGAGGATACAAACTGTCTAAGCCTTGATTTGCTCAGCAGAGCCCACTTTACGAGTTGGAAAGTTATGACCTAGCAGAGCATAACTGCTGTGATAGTAGTGATGACAAAGGTGACATACACTGGGCACCTGCCAGGTGTCAGGCGCTTCCTTGGATCCTCAGCACCACCCTTGGAGGTGGGGCCTGCAGCTCCTCCCATGTGCAGGGAGTTGAGGCCTAGAGAGGGGTTCCACATCCATGTGAGGCAGAACTGGTGTTCAAACGCAGGACTGTGAGCCAGAGCACTTCTCCACTACTATCTACTGCCTGAGGGGGGAAAAGTAGCCTTGGAAATTCTAAGGAGTGACCCCTCCATCTGGGGAAGTGAGGGAAGGCTTCCTGGAGGAGGTGATGTCTGGGTGGGTTTCCATGGCCTCTCCTCTCCTTATCTCTAGGTAAAATCGGGGGCATGAGGAGGCCCAGGGTGTGGTTTCATTTTGCCCAACCGTGAAGTGAGGGTAGTGACAGGCCACGCTTAGCCCTTCAGGTGGGGCTGCCTGTCTCTCCTAGGCAGAGGCACTGCCCTTTGGCCAGTGGCCTCAAGGAGCCACTGTCACTGTCAGGCCAGTCACCTTCCTGCTAGCCCCAGATACTTCATGCTGAAGCTTCCAGGGGACTCATGCATCTCCTTTTAGGGATGTGGCATCTGGCTGCCCACCACCCTCCCTCCCAGGCCAAACTGGTCCCTTCTTCTGGTTTGAGTCCGCACACTTAGTACGGGGTGGGAATAACATCTAGGGGGCTCTGTGAGAATTTCCACCCTGAAGCTTCTCTGGGGCAGCTCAGGCCAGGTGTGGCTCTCACCACTCAGGAGACCCCGCCAGGCTCGGAGCAGGGATGGGAAGTCTTCGTTTTGGATGAGTGAGTGGGGAGTTATGTGGGAAACTGAGGAGGAAGATGGAGAGAGTGGGACGGTGACCGTTGCCAGCATTTATCCACCCACCCTCGCAGTGGTACCCGGCCCTCAGCCCCCTGCCAGCCTGCCCCCCTAAAGTGTGGGACCCCTTGCTTTTGCACGGTGCTGTGTCCTCGACAGAGTCCTCCACACCACACGTGTCATTTGGTCCCTACAACAGCCCTGGGAGTTAGAGGAGCAGTGTTGGATGTTCCCTTGTTACGGGCAGAGCCCGAATACAAGTAACGTTTGGGGCCGCCTGCTCGGAAGCAGAGGTGCTGCGGTGCAAGCCTTGGCCCGTCTGGCAGGTGGCTGGGCTGGCCAGTGGGGTTTCAGGCATGGGGGAGAGAGGCTCTGGTGTGGGGGAGGGGCGGGGGCCACCAGGACATGGTCCACCCCCAGAGGGCGGAAGGCAGAGCCCTCGTGCACCCCTCGCTCACTCCAGCTCATGCCCACAGCTCCTGTGCAGAGAGGGACGAGTGGCACAGCTGTCTGAGCAGAGCCCTCCCTGAGGACTCCAAGGCCCAGGCTCTGGCTGCCTTCCAGCATAGCGTGGAGGTGAGCGGGGTTTCTGGGGCACCCGTCTCACAGACCTGGGTTTCCCTGGGGCCCCTGCACACCCACGAGGCCTCGCATCTCCTTCCATCAGGGCCCTGGGTCCTCCCCGTGCCCGGCTCAGGATAATCACTGTGCAGCCCAGAGCCTGGCATCTACGGCTCCGTTTGTAACCGAGGTCAGCTCCCTGGGGGTTGCAGGGGAGCCTGTAGAAGAGGAGTCCACCCCGCCCACACACGTGCACACCCCGTACGGGGTAGGGGAGCGCCCATCCAGTTGGTCTCCTGACCCCACTGCTTGCCCGATTCCGCTGTTCCAGATACGGGAGAGGCTGGGGGTCAGCCTGGGGGAGAGGCCCCCGACCCTAGTGCCTGTCACACACGTGATGATGTGCATGAACTGTGGCTGTGACTTCTCCCTCACCCTGAGGCGCCACCACTGCCACGCCTGCGGCAAGGTGAGTCCCCGTCGGGGGCCGTGGGCGTGGCGGCGGTGTCGGGTGGGGACCGGTGGGCGTCCAGCAACTGCTGCGTGTCGGGCCCAGAGTGGGGCATGTTCACACCAACCCTGTGAAGTTAATTCCCCTTTTACTGATACCCTCCCACCAGGACTCCAGATCTCAGGCCCATCCCACTACACCAGCAAGCTCTCAGAAGGGAGTCGTAGCGGATGTGGTGGTTTTCCTGGGATGAAAAGCATCCTGTCACGGTTAAGGGCACGGGCTCATCAGAAAAACAGATCAGCTTACAGCATGGTGATAGTTAGCCAAAGTGTAGTGTATATTTGAAAGTTGTAAGAGAGTAGATCTTCAAAGTTCTCATGCAAGAAAAGAAAATTGTAACTGTATGTGGTAGATGGATGCTAGCTGGACATTGTGGTGAGCATTTCATCATACAGTCTCCCTTGATATCCACAGGGGGTTGGTTCTAGGATCCTAGGATCCCCGTGGCTACCAAAATCCGAGGATGCTCAAGTACCTTATGTAAAATGGTGTAGTAGTTGCATATAACCTACGCACATCCTCCCGTATACTTTAAATCATCTCTAGATCGCTTATAAAATGCCTAATACAGTGTAAATGCTATGTGAATAGTTACAAACATAGCATGAATTCCGTGAAAACAGTGGCCAGCACACGGCAAATTCACATTTTGCTTTTGAAATTTTCTGGAATATTTCTAATATTTTTGATCCACAGTTGGTTGAATCCGTGGATATGGAACCCACAGACATGGAGGGCCCACTGTATATATGTATATTGAATCATTACATTGTACACCTGAAACTAAAATAATGTTATGTATTTTAGAAATTTTTAGAAAAGAAAAACAGATAAGCACCTGCACAGAAACATAATTACTGTGCTCAGAGCACGGGGCCCTGGAGGAGGTGGGAGCGAGCAGGCAGGGGGCGCGGACGCGTCACTGTGCGCGTGCTGGGAGGATGAGACCCTCTGACACGCATCACCCCACCAGATCGTCTGCCGGAACTGCTCAAGGAACAAGTACCCTCTGAAGTACCTCAAGGACCGCATGGCCAAGGTGTGTGACGGCTGCTACGGGGAGCTGAAGAAGAGGGGCGGGGACATCCCAGGCCTGATGAGAGGTACCGGGGACCACCCTCCCTTTCTTCCCCACGTGGCTTCTCCCAACCACCTTCCTGGGGAGGCTCTGAACAAAAGCAGCCCTCAAGGAGGAAACCATTTCCGCAAACGTTGGTTCTGTAGAAAGTGCATAGGTGCACCCAGGGGAAGGGTTCCATGGACAGCTAAGTTTGGGAAATGCTGGGTCCACGCGTCTGTGGCGAGGACGGTTGGCCGGCGCTCACGTCTGCTCTGCGTAGCGGCCCTCTCTGCAGGCCTGTGTTCCGTGGGGCCTTTTTGCAATAAGGATGACGAGATGGAGAGCAGAGGCGTCATGGTCGCGGAAGGGCTGAGGGTCCTCCAGTAAAGGAGCCCGAGGCAGCTGAGCTGGCCCGTGAGAGCCCGTGTGCAGGGGACAGGCTTCAGCAGAGCAGGGTCAGCTGGAAGGAAAGCAAGTGGATCCTGGGCCTAAAACCAGACTCCCCCCTCCCCCACCCCCCGGGGCCACCTGAGGCCATCGGAGAGGACAGCCCAGCCTCATGGAGACTTGGAGAAGAGGGGCTAGCCAGCACTCAGGGAAGGCCTGCCCCCAGCCCCGCCTTTGTGTTAGCAGAGGGGGCTGTGCCCGTCTTTCTGGTCACACTGAACCGCCCCAGTGAGGCTGGGTCCCATCTTGGGAGGGACGGGAGCTCAGATTTCACAGACACGTGGCTTCTGTGCCCATCCGCGTGGACTCTCACCTCCCTTCCGGCGCTTGTCTTGATGTAGGGCGGCCCGTGAGCATGAGCTTCCCCCTGTCCTCCACCCGCTTCTCGAGTAGCGCCTTCTCATCCGTCTTCCAGAGCATCAACCCCTCAGCCTTCAAGAAGCAGAAGAAAGTCCCTTCGGCACTGACCGAGGTGAGGCAGGTGGAGCTACCTGCATGGGAGGCTGGGGATTGAGACGTTTCTCGGTCCTTCTCAGTGGACAGGGACGGACCCCCCGCCCAAGCCGGACCAGGCTCTTCAGGACAAAGAGGATCCCTAATGGGAGTTGTCCTGACTCACGCTAACAAAGGCAGCCCTGAAGCACAGGCCCGTCTCCTGGGTGACGGAGAAGACACCTGTTGGTTGCAGAGGACAGGAGCCCAAGTGGTTGTAGGTGGTGCTAGGAGACATCTCTCCCATCCTTCTCTGCACCTGTCCCCCCAGCCTAGACCTAGTCCCCAGGGTTACTGCACAGATCACCCGGGCACTTGGGTCTAAAGCCGTTTGTCCTGGCTCAGGTCTCCCACGTCAGCCCTTCCCTGCCCCCTCCCCCCGCCCCCGAGCTTTGCACCATTCTCTCACCCTGGGGGTCCCACACGGGCTCAGGTGGTGAGCCTCCTAAGGGTCGTGGGGCTCTTTGCAGGAAACCTCAGAATTAGCTAAACTAAATTCCATTCTGGAAACAGGACCAGATTACATGTCTGTATTCTAATCACAACCACAAACAAATGTGTGCCATGAATATACATGCTGTCGAAAGAAGAGTGATCAGCTGTTTCCCAGTTTTTTCATTAATATTCATTATTGAGTAGCAGGTGGTAATAAAAAAGTGTTAGGGATGCAAATTTTAAATGAGTACAGTTCTGTCCATTAACTTAATTCCTTTTGCATTTTAAAAATCTTGTAAATAACACATGTGATAAAAATTTTTTCACAACACAGAAGACTATATGATAAAAAGTGAGTTTCTCTCCCTCCCCAGACTCCTTCAGTCCCACCCCTCAAAGGTAACCACCATCAAGTTTCTTATGGACCCTTCCAGAAATTTTTGTGCATATACATAATAAAGATAGACGATCATAGGTCCTTTTTTTTACCCAAAAGATGATATACTGGGTCCTCTGTACATTTCTTCCAGTTAATTTATCTTCGATATTATTATTTCACAGTAGTTCATACACATAAATCTCACACTTCTTGCATTGTGTGGCTGTCTCATCATTTATTTAACTAGTCCCTTTCCACAAATTGAGGAAAGATCACCCTCTCACTCACACTGTGGTGTCTGCATGAGCTGGGCTCATAGAACCTGAGTGTTCTGTGGGTGCAGAGTTCGAGAACCGTTCTCACTCTTTGGGCATCCGGGCACTATGATCCTGGTGCTGTGTGGATCTGCCCCAGCCAGGTTGGCAATTTTTGCCCGAAGTGACAACCTTTTTGTTATTCAGCGAAGACTACACCGTGGGCTCTGCAGCAGCCCCAGAAGAAATGGGCGCCCGTCCCTCTCCGCCCTCTCCTCTTCCCCCAGGAGCTCCACCTCAGCAGTGAGATCTGCTTCCCATGGGAAGGTCTGCAGGAATGCTGCCTCTGGAGCATCTGTCAGGGAGGGAGACCGCAGAGTCGGTTTCCCTGATGTGTTCTGTACATTCTGCCTTTCTCACTCTGGAGCTGCTCCAGCAGGTCAAGTGTGGGGAGAGAAGTCGAGTCTGGTGTTAGAAGTCCTGGGACCCGGAGAGGGGCAGGTTCCTTTCCTGGTACTTCTCAAAACACCCGGCTGGTTGTAGCTTCCTCTCCCTACACTGAAGTTAGCTGACCTTCAGAACATTTGCTGAGAGATCTGAGTTCTTACCCTCTCTTCAACTAAGTCAGGATTTGACCTTTGGTAGATCCCTCCATTCCTCTGGGCCTCAGTTTCCCCACCTGTAAAATGAGAAAGATGAAATGATTTCAAAACCTGGCTTTATTGCTCTCATAGTAGGGTGAATATTTATGGAGCACTTACTGTGGGTCAGGCACTGTACCTGACAGGTACCTGTCTTATGTCACTTAATTCCAGTTTTACACTGAGTCTTTGAGGACGTAAGTGGCCTGACATTACCCTTCTAGTAGCTGGTAGAGCCTGTGCTGGAGCCCTAGATTGGTCCTACTCCAAGCCTGTGTTCTTAGCCCCCATATGAAGCCTGTTCAACAGACCACAACCACTACTACTACTACTTAGAGGAGTTAACAAACTCATTAGGCAGGAGATCATAAAACCTTTCAGATAAACAGTACAAAAGGGATCCCCTCTTAAATATAAGAAAGAAATAAGCTGAAAAGTATAAGAATCAATTTTAGAAGGAAGAAACTTTCCCCCCAATATATGCAGTTTTGTAATTTGGGGGCTTGGGGGTTGAGGGCAGGGAACCAGGAATCTGAATCTCCACCAGGGGGCAGCACTCCTGCAGGCAGTTTTTGATTCCTGTGTCCAGGATCCGCAAATCCTGTCAGTAAATCCTGTCTCTCAGACATGGTACAGTTTTGCTGCCTTTGAGGTGCTGGGTGGATCCCGAGATCATCCAAGTCTCAGATTCCAAAGCAGTATAAACACCCTGCCAGCGGGTTCGCAGTGTCATTTTGGCTCTGTGTAAACCGTGTCTGCTACCTGGTGCCCTGACCGCCCTGCTTCCGTCTGCCAGGTGGCCGCCTCCGGAGAGGGCTCTGCCATCAGCGGTTATCTCAGCCGTTGTAAGAAAGGGAAGAGGCACTGGAAGAAGCTCTGGTTTGTCATCAAAGGCAAAGTGCTCTACACCTACATGGCCAGTGAGGTAGTGTGGTTCCTGCTTTCTCTCCTCTCCCGTGAGGGCCTGTGGGTTAAGCTCGTGCCTCAGACTGTCTGTGTGGGGTGTGCACTGCGCCTCACCAGAGGGCGGTGTGAGTCTAGCATCTGGTTCCCACGTCAGTTCCCACGTCGGTCAGGTGTCTACTGAGGGACGCCATGTGGATATGCAGCCATGCGTCCATTTCCAATCTGAGTAATTTACTGTTTCTTTGTGGGGCTAAGACGGTACAGCAGGCAGGCCTGTGCAGCATAGCATTTGGGTGTCACAGCCCCAGCATCCAGGACAAGCTGGCACTCCCTAAAAGAGAGCGCCTTTGTGTTCTCCACTTCAGTTGTTTGAGACAAAATGCAGCAGCTTGGAGGAAGCTACCATACTTACTTACTATTTATTTATGGTTGCATCAGGTCTTAGTTGCGGCATGCTGGATCTTCATTGCAGCACATGGGCTTCTCTCTAGTTGAGGCGCATGGGCTCAGTAGTTGTGGCGCGCGGGCTTAGTTGCCCCCTGGCATGTGGGATCTTAGTTCCCCAACCAGGGATCGAACCCGCGTCCCCTGCATTGGAAGGCGGATTCTTAACCCCTGGACCACCAGGGAAGTCCCACTTCTTTACTTTTTGTCTGTGCATTTGTCAGGGAACTATATTGCCTCGTGGTAACGCTTCTGCTAAGTAAAACTCAAGTTTATATATATATATATATATATATATATATATAATCTCATAGAACATCTTACATTTACGTCTACTAAAATATCGGAGGGAGGGCCTTGGTCAAGCCTGCTTCTGGAGTAGATAGGTGTGAGCTTGGCTGTACAGCAGGGGGCTCTCTGGTCCTGGCCCAGGCTGAACCTGTGGGATAATGTGAAAGATTTCCGTGTCCAGGCCCCACCATCTGATGGTTTCCACAGGCGAAATCCGCTTTGAAAATGGGACTTAAATGCATTCTGCCCAGCTGCACAGGGTAGGTGCTTTACCCACAAGGATGTGCACATCAGCACAGGGCTGGCCCTTCTCCCCTGACCGCAGATGCTGGCATCCGGGCAGAAGGCACTGCCTTCTTCCGGGCATAAAGCTTCCCTCATGAGGGGCCTGCAGCTGTGCCGGCTGCAGTCAGCCCCATCTTCAGGGATCCCAGAGGCCAGGAGGGATGCAGACACACAGAGGGGACCCACTGTGGGCCTGAGTGACTCGGGCACTGTGTGAGGCAAGCCCTCCCCTTGAGGGGGCCTTTCACTTACGGGTCCACAGATGGGGCTCTCCGTGCTGAGGAGAATATGGATCTTTCTGGAACAATCTGAAATGTGCTGCAACCCAGAGCGGCATCTTCCTAAGGAGGCATTCCACAGGACACTCGCAGGGGCCCTCTGAGAACTGGGTTCTGAGAGAACCCTGAGTAGACAGTTTGTGGGACTTCCTCACAGTCGTGCTTTTGAGTCTCTAACGAACAACGGCGTGTTGTGGGTCCCCAGGATGTGGAGAGTCCCAAGCTGGCCTGACAGCAGGCCCTTCCTCACAGAGCATCTCATGGAAAACACACTTGGGGAAGAAATACTGGCTTAGACAGATGAACAAAGGCTAGTGATAATTAACCAACCACCAAAGAGAGTGGATCCTGTTTAAGAATGGAAAACCCAGAGGCCCCGGGTCCTGAGCAACAGTTGTCATGGAAGTGAGAGTGTGGGTTAATTTTAAAAGACGGATTTAAGTATGCTTCCAAAGCCACTTCTTCAGAGAGAGGAACTTGTACAGTTTCTCAATAAGCCTAAACCAATGACAGGACCAAGCTTTCAAATTCCATCAAAGAAAAAAATTTGATAAAATGGATAGCCAGTTTTCACTGTCTACACTACCATTAAGCCCCGTCATGTACCCTGAGGTAACCCAAACCAGATATAACTTGCTGTCAGTAACAGTCCTGGGAGAGAGTGACTATCAGAAATACATAGGAATCTTTTAAATTTTTTCCAATATGTTATTATTTAGTTAATATATGTATTATTATTATGTTTAAAAAATTTCAAACATAAAGAAATGTTGAAGGAATTTTACAGTGAACTGTCTTATAGCCATCAACTAGATTATACAATTAACATTTTATTATACTTCCTTGAACAAATATCTATCTGTTCATCTCTCATCCGTCTTACTTTTCGATGCTTTTCAAGTATACTTCCCCCTAAGAGTTCAATATTTCTGTATCTTTTTTTTCTTTTAAGGTACAATTTATATATAATGAAGTACACAAATCTTAAGGATACTATCTGTTGAGTTTTGACTAATGAATATCCCTGTAAGTCCCCACCTCATCCCTATCCCCAGAGGCAACACACTGTTTTGATTTTTTTCCTACTGTATATTAGTTATCTCTTTTAGATCTTCATACAGATGGAATCATGTGTGACTTTCTCCACTCAGCATGTTTTTGAGATTCATTCATGTTGTTGCATTCAGTAGTAGGTCATTTCTTTTATGACTGAGTAGTACTCCGTTTTGTGAATATACCAGTTTGTCCATTCACCAGTTGAAGGACATTTGAGTTGTTTCCAATTTGAGGCGGTTATGAATAAAGCCAATTTAAACTTTTGCATACAGGTTTTTCTGTGAAAATAGGTTTTTATTTCACCTTGGGTGAATACCTAGGATTGGAATTTCTGGATCACAGAAGGGTATATATTTGGCTTCTAAGAAATTAGCAGACATTTTTCCAGAATGGTGTAGCATTTAACAGTCCCTGCAACAGTGTCGGTAAATTTGGGAGTTCTGGTGGTTCCATGTGTTTGTCAGCACTTGGTATTGTCAGTCTTTAATTTAGCCATTCTGGTGAGGGTGTAGTAGTATCTTAATGTGGTTTTAGTTTAGATTTCCCTAGTGACTAATGATATTTTTCGTGTGTCTGTTGGCTATATATATTTTTTTCTTTGAGAAGTGTCCGTTCGGATCTCTTGCCCATTTTTTAGAGTAGATTGTTTGTTATTGAGTTACAGGAATTCTTTCTGTACCTTGGCTACCAGTCTTTTATCAGATAGATGTTTTGTGAATATTCTTTCCCAGTCTGTGGCTTGTCTGTTCATTTTTTTAAATGAATGAATGAATCAATCGATCTTTTGGTGAACAGAAGTTTATAACTTTAATGAGGTCAATTAATGTTTTCTTTTTTGGCTATTGCTTTCATGTCCTAAGAAACTTCCGACTACTGTAAGTCACAAAGTTATTTTCCCCATATTTTCTTTTGAAAACTTTAATGTTTTAGCTTTTACATTTAGGTCTATCTCAAATTAATTTTTGTGTATGGTGTGAGATAGGGGTCAAGGCCCAGTTTTTCCCCTGTGGATATCCAGTTGTTCCAGCACCATTTGTTGAAAAGACTTCCCTTTTCTTATTGTATTATTTTGGTGTCTTTATTAAATATTAAATGACGAAGTGTGGGTCTATTTCTGGGCTCCCTATTCTGTTTTACTGATATATTTACCAAACCTTATGCCAATACCATACTGTCTGTCTTATTACTGTAACTTTATATAGTAAGCCTTAAGTCAGGTCATGTAAGTCCTCCAACTTTGTTCTTTTTAGAGGTTTCAGTACAATTTTGAATTTAATTGGTAAGGGTGAGCGTCCTCTTGCTCTGTCTCAATCTTAAGAGAAAAGGATTCACTATTTCGCTCTTAAGTATGATGTTAGTGGTAGGTATTTTATAGATGCCCTTGGTCAGATTAAGGAAGTTCCCTTCTATTCCTAGTTTGCTATGAGTTTTTATCATGAATGGGTGTTGAATTTTGTCAAAAGTTTTTTCTGATCTAGCAGTCTTTTTTTTTTTAAACATCTTTATTGGAGTATAGTTGCTTTACAATGGTGTGTTAGTTTCTGCTGTATAATAAAAATATGGAACGTTTCACAAATTTGCGTGTCACCCTGGCTCGGGGGCCATGCTAATCTTCTCTGTATCGTTTCAATTTTAGTATATGTGCTACCAAAGGAGCACTGATCTAGCAGTCTTTGAAAATTGATTCCCTTTTAGACACAAACTCTACTCCCCCCCCCTCCTCCCACGATCATTCTGATGTGCTTAACTAATTATATCTCTTTGTTTATGTGTGATTTTATAAAGCTGTATTCTTTATGAACATGTATTTTTACATAAATATGTGTGTATAAAAATATCTTTATCTATATATAAAAAGCTCTTTCTTTTTCCACTAAGCACTGTGATTTTAAGATTCATCTGTGTTCTCTGGGTGCATCTCACTAAATTGTAAGCAGCTCTATAGCACGGACACCCTGAGTGCTCCATATTGAAGCGCTGTGAAAGAGGACCTGGGGGGATGAGTACAGAATACGTTAACGAGGGTAACACTAGAAATCTGAGTCACTGATAAATCGAGTCAGTGGAAAGAATGTGGGGTTTTAGAAAGTGGTCTCGAGTCCAAACACTGGCTCTGCCCCTTACTCGCTGTGTGATCTTGGGGAGTTATTTACCTTCTTTGAGCCTCAGTTTCTTCTTAGAATGGGGGTGACACCTTCTATGATTGGTACGAAGATTAAACAAGATAATGTGAAAGTGAAAGTGCCTGGACCGTAAATGCTGTCACAGAATGTTAAGTTTCTTTTCCTCCTCGTGACTGGTGCTGGCGGGGAAGTGGGAGTGAAGAGTATGTGTGTGATAATTGCACCGTTGCCAGAGATGCCCCACACAGAGGGGCTCGTCATGCATGTTACATTGGAAGCATCAGTGATTGCTAAGCTGCTGAATGGGTATCTTGCCGTGTTTAACATCAGTTTTCCCTTTGCCTCTCTGCAGGACACAGTGGCCGTGGAGAGCATGCCCCTCCTAGGTTTCACCATTGCGCCAGAAAAGGAGGAGGGCAGCAGCGAAGTAGGACCTATTTTTCACCTTTACCACAAGAAAACCGTATTTTATAGCTTCAAAGCAGAGGATACCAATTCGGCTCAGAGGTACCAAAATAACTAGTCGTGCGTTTCCTTGCCTCTCTCTCAGAAGGGAACGAGCTGTCGCCCTGGGCTTTGGCTTCTGTTCTTCTCCATGCATCCTGTCCTTTCAAGTCCCCTCGGGCCACAGCAGAACAGCAGATTTAAATTCACAGGCAGACCTCAGACATGTTGCGGGTTCGGTTCCAGACCACCGCAGTGAAGCGAATGTTGAAGCAAAGCGAGTCACAAACTTCTTGGTTGGCCAGTGCGTAAAAGTTATGTTTATACTGTAGTCTGCTACCTCTGCAATAGCATTACGTCTAAAAAAAATGTACATACCTTGATTTGAAAAAACTTTACTGCTAAAATATGCTAACCATCATCCGAGCCTTCAACAAGTCATGATGTTTTTCTAATAGTGACATCAAAGATCACTGGTCACAGGTCACCATAACAAATACAGTAACAATGGAAAAGTTTGGAATATTGTGAGAACTGCCAAAATATGATACAGAGACACAGACTGAGCAAATACTGTTGGAAAAATGGTGCTGCTAGACTTGCTGGACATAGGGTTTCCACAAACCTTCAATTTATAGAAAATGCAGTATCTCCGAGCACAGTAAAGCAAAGCACAATAAAACGAGGTCTGCCTGTATCATGACTCATTCATACAGGTGTGCATTGATTCAGCAACCTTTGCACTGTACTCTAGGCGTTTTGCTAAATGCTAGGGAAACAAATATAGTAGGACACGGTTGCTGACTTCAGGCTAATAATAACACAGTCTCATCATTCATGGGTTCCGTGACCAGGGTTCCAGGCAGAGCCTCAACACCAAGTGTCCCCTCTCTTCTGCGTTGCAGGTGGATCGAAGCCATGGAAGATGCGAGTGTGTTATAGCAGTTATCAAGCACGTGGACTCAGAGTACACTCTTAGGTTGATGCGTGGACCCTTCCAGAAGCCAATCTGTGTCTCCACTCATCTGGACACACATCTCGATTCAGCATGGGGCCTGACCTTGTTTGCTGTAACCCCTCTCTCACACCTTCACAAGTGGAACCCTTAAGGGATATTTATGGACCTTTTCTGTCTTCGTGTTTTCCACCCCCGCCCCAGGCATAAACTATTTCCTTTTCCAGTAGTGAGTTAAAATTTAGTAACATGAAGACGTGGAAACCAATAGAGAAGTACATTTTAGAAATGCAAGCTTTTTAGTAGAAACAAGCTTTTACAATTTTTACTCCTGGTAAACATGATGACCTTTCACGTTGTTGATGTCAGTGCCTCAGGTGAAATGAGAAACAACCAGCAAATAACAGCTACTCTCATCAAAAGCACTTTATTGTTTTACTGAGCAACAACCTCCAGTTTTATTTTTTCCAAGGGATTTGATTTACTTAAGTAAATGGTAGATGGAGTCCTGTGGACTAATTTGCCACCAGTACTGGCTGTGGCGCAAGGAGGCGACACCAGGAGGGTCTCCCTTACCACGGAGGGTGCAGGGCCACGTGGCACTGGAGCACAAGGGGAGGACTCTCTCCTCCAAGTGCCCGCCCACTCGACCTGCAGACCGACAGGGCTTCCGAAAGGAGGTATTCCGTCCTCCCCACGGCGGTCCCAACACCAGAGTAGTGCGGGAAACTCCGCTGCTGGCAGATCCGGCCCCCGCCCCCGGAGGTCACTGCAGACCCTCCGAAGAGACGGGTCTGCTTTAATTTATTGTGTGCCTTCCTGAGTTTACCCCGCACAAGCTGACGTCGTTACACTTGTGAGAACTGTTCTTGTTTTCGACACGGTGATGCTTCTGCTGTATTCCTGAAGCCTTGAAAGAGACAAAAGGAGAGAAAACAAGATGCAATCAGAAGGTGAATTCGTGGTCTTGGCCAGTGGCTCTGGACACAGTGAGGGAGCACAGAAATAGTGGCTTGAAGATCCTCTCTGGGCGCCTGGGGCTCAGTCACCTCCCCGCTGATGACTGCTGCTCACGATGCTGGACGTGTTTTTACATAAAGCAGAGTGGTGGGGGGACTCCTTGTTACTCTCATCGAAATAAAAAACCATCATCACACTTTCTGATGTCCTGTCCCCATCTTCCTGCTGCCCTGTCCCCTAAAACAGGCATTTGCTGACAAACATTTTGTAAAAAGTACCATCTCCAGGAGTTATTTACATTAAGTATTTTTAGGGGAATCTTTTTTTCTAGTTTGCAGTTCTTTTAAAATGTTTGGTTAAATATTTAATGATTCAAACTAAGTGATTAGAGAGGCCTTCTTATTAATTTTTGAGGACTTTCATTTTCATCATCAGACATATTGAAATGGGCCTTCTAGACCCTTTGAGCCTTTAGAAAGCACAACAAGACTTCATTCAGCACAAGGAAGTGGGCGCTTCTCCAACCTGCCCATGCCACTGCCCATTGTCAGTTTCTGAGCTCCGGGTAGAATTATGTCTGGAAGTCATCTGGAAGGCCTCTTTTACTGTATAACATCCTACTTCTGATACTCCGTAAAGACGATGTGATAGGGCTTTTATTCTCAGTGAATAGTTAACCCTGAGAAAAACACCCGGGTTGTAGCTAAAACATACTGGTTGGGTTTTGTCAAAGGAAGTAGCCACAGAGGTCCTGCGCAGCTCGCGTGTGACTGGGTGAGGATCTGCCTGGTTACCTGGGCCTTGTTTTCACCTGGCCTCCCCATGGTTCTGCGTGGACTCATTTCATCCGATTTCTACTGGTTGATTTGGTTCATTGTCCCTCCCCTGCCCTTCTCTCTGGCCAGCTCGTCTTACATGTTCATGTCACCGTCTGTCCACTGGGTGAGCCCAGAGTAACTCGGGCCCAGAGGCTGGAGGAGCGGCTGCCCAAGGCCCCAGGATACCTGCTCTCCCCAGGCACAGGGAAGCCCCTGGGCACATCCCCAGCAGAGGCTGTGTTTCTAGAGAAGAAGCTGTGCTGTGGCTTAGAAACCAGAACACACTCCAGGAGCCCTGAGCCCCGGTGCCTTCACCTGTCACCCGGAGACCCTTCCAGCTTCCCAAAGAGATCAGGGGACACAGCGCACACTGGGCGTTTGTAGAAGTGGACCGAAGGCTGTGACACTGGAAAGCAGGTAGCACTTACTTTACACTCTGGTGGTTTCACAGCTTTCCTGAGACTGGATGTGTCTCTCCAGTCTGGACTGGTCCTCATAAGCAGGAAGAATTCTGTTCGTTGTCACTAATGCAGAGCACACTGGAACATGGTAGTGACCCAGGACACTGATTGAGCTCCTGGGTCCTAATAAGTCTTCTATTAATACATGTCAGAAATATACTCTGAGTTGTTCTGCTGAGGCTGACAGATTCCCTGACCACACGTTCTCTTTTGGATGCAGCCTGGGCAGGTGAGGCGTGAGGGGCTGATGCACAGGTGGTGTGCTGGTGTGCACCGACCCTGACGGCCCTGCTGTAGCCCCAGAATCAGGTCCGAGTCCTTTTCCCATCTAGTCCAGCCTCTCGTTTGATTGACAGTATAAATGGCATCACTGAACACTGAGGCCCTACGTGGGAACTGAGGCCACCTGGGGTGGGAGTGGTAGGAGCTGATGGAACCCGAGTTTCTTTCTTTTATTTTCCTTTTTTAAAAAAATTAATTTATTTTTATTTTTGGCTGCGTTGGGTCTTTGCTGTTGTGCGCGGGCTTTTCTCTAGTTGTGGCGAACGGGGTCTACTCTTCGTTGCGGTGCGTGGGCTTCTCATTGGGTGGCTTCTCTTGTTGCAGAGCACGGGCTCTAGGCGCGTGGGTCAGTAGTTGTGGCATGAGGGCTCAGTAGTTGTGGCTCGCAGGCTCTAGAGTGCAGGCTCGGTAGTTGTGGCGCACGGGCTTAGATGTTCCGTGGCATGTGGGATCTTCCCAGACCAGGGCTCGAATCCGTGTCCCGTGCATTGGCAGGCGGATTCTTAACCACTGTGCCACCAGGGAAGCCCCCGAGTTTCTTTCCGCTGTGGGGCAAAGTCAACCACATGCTGGAATATTCTTCCCTTCACGGATTCAGCCTGTGATATGCGGCTGCTGTGAGCAGGGAAACTTCTGTGCTTCCACGTATTAAGTGTCAGTCAAGAGGACAAATGTATCCACACTAAGACGTCTGTTTCCAATAGCAAGTAAAGGGAAACCAACCTCACACTGGTTTAGACAGTTAGGAAATCAGCTCAACAAGAAGTGGGAAAGCAGGGCAGGTTCAGGGCTAGACAGTATCCCCCAAGCTCCAAGCTCTTTGGGTTACTGACCTGTCGTCCATTGTCAGCTTGATTCCAGGGCTGGTTCCCAAGAGGCTGACCGGTGAGCGCCCCCAGTGATGGGAGCTACCGCTGGCCTATTCACAGCCCCCAAGGAGGGGGCCCAGCTCCCTGTAGCTTCTTCTTAGAAGCACCCAGAAGACCCTCCACACGGCTCCAGGACCACACTTACTGAGCTGTCACTGCCAAGGGCACCACTATGACTGGCAGAGACCAGTCAGCTGGGGGAGAGGGAGCTGGTGGAGGCGGCTGGGGGGATTCACCCACGGTGGCCACTCTCTGGACCACATCTTCTGGAAAGAAGACTATGGTTTGGATTAGTGTAGTGCACGGGCTGTGCCTTGCCATGGATTTGGGGGATGTTCTGTGATAGAGTAACTTACACAGCCATCATTGGGGCATCTATTATATATTTGCTGAATATTACTGTAAGTGGCATTGGGGAGGCTGGTTTGATGTTATTGGTACTTTAAGCCCCTAATAAACACAATTATTAAATCAGCAGCCAAACAGCACTGATCTCTCATGGGCTCGTAGAAGACCTTTGTGTGATTAACAACAAATGATAGCAAACATCTTGGCACGAAGGGCTCTAAGCACCTTAACCCCGCTCCTCCATTTAATTCTCCCAAGGACCTGTTGAGGTGAGTTGTTTTTCTATTATTATCCCCATTTTGCAGATGAGGAAACTGGGGAATAGAAATGTTAGGTCGCTTGCCCGGGGTCACACACTCACAATTGGCAAACCCATGCTTGTAACTGCTCCCCTGTGGTGCCTCCCTCGAATGTGTGTGAGCTGATACTCAGGGCAATTTTCTGACACTTGCAACATGAAGTCCCTCCTAAAATCAACAGAAATCTCTAACCGCCCAGGACCAATCAGTAGGACCTTTTTTCCAACGGTATAACAAACACAATGTTGAGTCAGAGAAAAATTGTGCATTTTTTTCTCCAAGCAGAATCCTTAGATGTTGTCACGTAAGGTACCATCCATGTACATAATCCAGTGTTTTCGATATACTAATTGCGACAATGAATACACTTCTGTTTTTCTGCAATCATATGCACAAGATTTACCTCAACTTAAAATGGGGATCTGGATATTTAAAACCCAAAGTACACATGCTTTAAAAATAATTTAACATCTCACATTTCTAGGGTTATTCAATAATTGACATGTTAGAATGCATACTCAAATATGAGGGATTTTTAAGGTAAGTAACCTTGGGGATTCAGCACATTTCTCTCACTTACATAATGGAATAGCTTAGAATTCCTATGATGAATTTATAAATAATAACCTAAAAATTGATCAATTACTTGCTATTCTCAAACCCTTTATGAATTTACGTCCTGTGGTGAAAAGACAAGCCCGAAGGTTATAGTTAACACGTGTCCTATAAGAATGGACGAGAAGTCTTACTTTGGGAAGGAAGCCATCATATCCTTGCCACACCAGTTCCAAGGGGAAGAGAGCACGTGTTCACAGAACACTTCTGTGTCCTGGGGGGTTGCACCCCCAAGGGAAGGGGGCTATTTCCAGAAGTGAAATCAAGCCAGTGCAAGCAACGCACAGCCCGGGGTGTGTTGGTCATGTGAATCCAGAGCAGTGTGTCGGGGTGACAGACCACAAATGTACAACTTGCTGCAGCCAGAACCTGGGCCACTTTACCAAGGCTGCCCCCTTGGGGTGCAGCGGGGAACAGCAGAGGGAGAGCTGGCCCTGGGGACAGCTGCATAGGTTCTGTGGTCTGAGACGGCTGCCCCACTATGCATGTGTGGGTGGCTTCAGGCTCTTCCCGCGGCCCACCCCTCTCCTCCGGGGTGCCCCTCTCTAGGTCTACAAGTGCCCTCAGGAAACTGTGGACAGGCAAGTTGGGGATCCAGGGTTGGGAGGGTCTGGGAAGGTTTTCAGAGTAAAAACTTAACTTAGTCCGTGGGCAGTGACCTCAGCTTGTGGCCAGGCTTGGAGTCTGTGGTACCAGTGTACAGGGTCTATCTGCAGTGTATAGTCAGATCCTGAGCTGAAGAAAATGAGACCCGAGAGTGTCTGAAATGATGTTTTAGGCACAAGGGCTGTTACTAGTATCGTCAGACAGGACTGCAAGGGTGCCCTTTTAGAATTCCACAGTGCCAAACGTTATCAGGAGGAATACACAACTAAGGTAGTGAACATCTGAGGGGAAACCAGCCTAACCGAGCCAGACGCCGGACTACAGAGGCAGTGCCCAGGATCACAACATCCCCTTCCACCAGAACTCTCTCTGGAGAAGCTTAAGGCCCCGTGGCCACCCTCACAATGTCCTGGTGATCTTGGAGTGATTTTGCAGACGAGTTCTCTACATGGTCTGGGTCTTTTCAGTGCACAGATAATTGATAATGTCTTACAGGGAAGGGCATTCTGTGTTGACAGAGCAGAATGATGGCGGGCCTCTTCTCTACTTTGATCATCTTTCAAGGGTGCCGTTAAACTAGAGCCAGTGTAGACAGCAAAAGAGAGGCTTGGACAAGAGAAAATCTGTATTAAGAAAGCACAAGACAAAAGAGAAAAGGAAGAAAAAGAAAAAAGGAAGAAATCACCATAAATGAGTTTCTTTTATTCTTGTTTTTCAAACTGGACAGTATCCCCCAAGTTCCAAGTGAGTTATGGAATCAATGTAATGGGTCACAACCAGGACCCGACCCCTGCCCCACACACCAAAGAGCAGAGTAGAAGGCAGCAGAATATTCCATCATCCTTAAGGACCATTTTATGACATTTTTGTTTCAATCATACGTGTATGTATATACTATATGTGATATGCTGCTTGTTGATAAAAATGTATTTATACTTATAGATCATGGTCAAAAAATTTTTAAACCACTAGCCTAAGAGTATCAGGTAAGGAAAAAAAAATAAAGAGCACAAAGTTGCAGTCAGACACATAATGAGCCAAAACAGAAGAATTAAAGACACATACTCAAATGTAATGACACTTCCAGTTTTATTTTTTGAATGCTTCAAAATATTACAAAGAGGAAAACATATAAAATTCATGGAAAAGCTACCCAGATTCTTTCAGTTATTCTGGAAACTGACTTTACATCCTGTGGTGAAAAGACAGACTTTGCTGATTGAAACTCTGATACGCTCATAAACAATGACTTTCCTAATACAGAGAAATGCTGATTTACCTAAGTCATTTCTGAAACGTCTGTGAACAAGTCAAATTTCATGTTGAAACCTGAGTCTCAAGAAACACCTAGATAATCGCGAAACATGCATTTCTTGGCTCCTCCCAAAACCTACTAAAAGGACAGTAAATGAATAAAGAGATATAACCTAAAGGACAAAGAAAATCCAAGAGGCATAGGGTATGGAAATGGTCAGCTCATTTTCGGAAGATATAACATGCGTGGACAGTGGCAGCTAACTTGGCAGAGGAGAAAGCTAATACCATAGTGACCCCTGGGAGAGATGCCAGTGAGACATATCAGCCCCTGCCTCCGGAGAGGCTTGGAAGCCGGAGGCACCGTATCTGGGAAGGCCATGGTGGGACTCAAGGCCATGGTGGGACTCAACAGGAGCACCAGTGGAGTCTCTGTAAGGAGTCATGAGACCCTCATCCCCTGACCCCACCCTATAGACAAGTGACTGCCCTGGAAGGAGACAGGAAACACACACACACTTTGGATTCAACTTTTTTTTTTTTTTTTTTTTTTAATCCTTGGCTGCACTGGGTCCTCGTTGCTGCGCTTGGGCTTTCTCTAGTTGGCAGTGAGTGGGGGCTACTCTTCGTTGAGGTACGCTGGCTCTAGGCGCGTGGGCTTCAGTAGTTGTGGCTTGTGGTCTCTAGAGCGCAGGCTCAGTAGTTGTGGCGCACGGGCTTAGTTGCTCCGTGACACGTGGGATCTTCCTGGACTAGGGATCGAACCCGTGTCCCCTGCACTGGCAGGCGAATTCTTAACCACTGTGCCACCAGGGAAGTCCCTGGATTCAACTTCTAAACGGGGGGCTTCTGTTTCCTGCCTGCCAAGTTCCCTCTCCTTGAGATGAAAATGTGTGCTCAATAGAAGGAATCAAAATTCTTGAGTTCAACAGTTTTTTTGCTGGGAGACTACCCCTGAATGACGCTCTAATCTGAAGGTGGCTGAAAAGACCCATTATGAAGGACTTTCATTTGCCCTGACTGAGGAGTCTGGATTTTATCTGATTAGTCCAAGGTCCTAAACTGGTTCTGAGGCCCAGAACCATGCTTAAGAGACGCTGCTTGGCCTGCACAGTTTAAAAACCATTTGCAAATTGCTAACATTTTAAAGTTAAGAAATTTTTATGTTTACAAATCTGGATTTCTGGTTTCTCTTGAGAAATCTGAGATGTGTCATCTCTGGACCACATTCCAGGAGCTGATGAGGGGCTCTACCCCTTTAAGTGGGTACTGAGCTCTCCAGGTGTCACTACCACCATTTAACATACTAATTGTGTTTGTATCAGTTTATTAACCTCCCTTAGACTGTCTGCCAGACTCCTACACCCTCCCCCAAGGCCCCATCTGAGGCATCTGAGGTTTTACTTCAGCCCTAAGCAATGCAGAACTATTAAAGACCTTCATAAATAGAAGAGGGCTAGGAGAGGCTCTGTTTCAGCCGCAGCACAAAGGGAGCAAGGAAGGATGAATGAATGAGGAAGGCAGCTAGTCAGACTGGTTAGGAAGGCTAGGAAACTACACAGTGGAACTACACAGCGGCACAGAGATGAAGATAAGACCTAAACTAGGGATCAGTAGAGGAGGGGCCAAACTTGAGGGTAAAACCAAGGGGATTTGTTGTTTAGACCCTCAGTCTTAACAGTGTACCCAGAGGCTCCTGAAAGCCAGAAGCCTCAGGCAGCATCCCATCTCTCCCCAAGGGAAAGGGCAGGATCCAAAGCAAAGCACTTAAGGGAGAGGCTTTTCCAAGGAACTTCTGCTTCGAGGTGCATTCCCTGGCCTACAGTGAACAGGCTGTGGGGTGGAAATAATTTCTTTAAGAAACTCAAGGAATGCTACTATTTAACTTCTAGACTTCATCAGTGAAAGGCTGGTAGTCCCAAGTGGGTTAGCTCTTGAGGTGGTGCTGGGTTAGTAAAGAACTCCAGGCCTGGGCTTCCCTGGTAGCGCAGTGGTTGAGAGTCCGCCTGCCGATGCAGGGGACACGGATTCGTGCCCCGGTCCGGGAAGATCCCACATGCCGCGGAGCGGCTGGGCCCGTGAGCCATGGCCGCTGAGC
Source organism: Monodon monoceros (assembly GCF_005190385.1). NCBI lineage: Eukaryota > Metazoa > Chordata > Mammalia > Artiodactyla > Monodontidae > Monodon > Monodon monoceros. The sequence goes on along the minus strand of NW_021703780.1, from coordinate 98,627,834 downwards.
CTGCGCGTCCGGAGCACCCGCAACGGGAGAGACCACAGCCTAAACACCGAGAGTCCCAATTAGATGACATTTAAAAACAAGACATTCTCCTGAGCATATTCTAAAATGGGACTAAGGGCAGGTGCATTTTTCTGATAATCTGATTTTCCATCATGTTTCCAAGATACCTGAGTCAAGTACAACTTATTAAGGCATGGGAAGCCCCAGGTCAGAAACCAAATGGTCATAACTCTCAATAAAAGCCATTCTGGAGGGGCTCAGGACTCACTCTGGCAGTGTTCCTGTGTTCCAGAACCATCCATCCACCGCAGGGTCGGTCTTTCTCTTCCTGGGAAGAACAAGGGCCATTGATACAGAGGTTGAGACCTCCGCAAGTAACCTTCTACTGTGACAGAGCTTGACTGTGACAGAATCACAGAGGTGGGCAGAAGAGGGTTTTCTTCCTTTCGAAGTCCTCAAGGACAAAAGAGAAGAAATAAGCAGAAATAACTATTAATAAACGTTCCACCACCTGCTAGCCACATGACTTTGGAGAAGTTATTCTTACTCTGTTAAAGGCCTCTGCCTCTTCAGTTGTAAAAAAGAGAAAAAAGATAACACCATCTACTGCACAGGGTTATTATGAAGATTAAACAGGATAATGTGTAAGTGTAAGTAATGTGCAATCTGGTATTCAATGATTACGTCTCTTCAGATACCAAATTCATAAACAAAAAAAAAGGCTAGCAACAATTACGTGAGGTTTAAAAGTTTATTTTATAAACATGTCAATTATACAAATGAGAAACAAGTTTCAGAAATTGATTACTGTATATAGTAATATTATAGAAAAATTGACATATAGATGTACGTAAGTACTTACAAAGGTAATTATTGTCTTCCTAGTCTATGAAAATAAAAAAAAACATTACTTATGCTATCACAAAAGCCATACCCTTACAGGTAAAAAAAAAAAATCTCTACTAGATAATAGTAATTCTAAAAATGTAGCACATCTACAACTATTTAGTCAAAACTTGATTTTCATTGACTCAACATTTATCATTTAAATGCAAATTCAAAATAAGCTTGGATGGCAAAAAACATTTACTCTGTTAGGTACAAAATGAAACCGCATGATCTAGCTCCTGCTCTCAGTTAGTGACTGCAGAACAGACTGCTTAAGTGTTGTGGGAAAAAAGACCTGCCCGAGGACCAGAGGAGAGAACACCTCGATCTCATTCACAAGTACTGTGTAGGGAGCTAGAAGCCCCGGGCTCATATCTCAGCTCCAGGAAGTCACCAAAACCTTTACAGAGTTCATCTGTAAAAATGGGATGATGATATGAACACTGTTTACCATACACTGTTGCTGTGAAAAGCATTCATTCAATAAATGCCCACTGCAGGACTTCCCTGGTGGTCCAGTGGTTAAGACTCCACCTTCCAACACAGGGGGTGCGGGTTTGATCCCTGGTTGGGGAACTAAGATCCCACATGTTGCACAGTGCGGCCGAAAAAAAAAAAAAATAGGAAATGCCCACTTCATGCCCATTCTGTACTTCTGTACTAGGTACCGTGTTAAGGGCTGAGATAGAGCAGGACAAGGCACATTTCGATACAGGGCTCAGTATGGGTAGGTGCTGAGGCGATGCACACACAAGGGCTGGGTACTGCTGGATATATCATTCCCACTGAGCCACTGGCCCTGTCAATGAGTAATCTTCAGGCATAGTTAAGGAGTTAAAAAAGATTCTTTTAAAAGGTTAAACAAAAAGTTTTGTCTCTTTTTTCTGCCACACATTTTTGGAATTAGATCAGTGATTTGGGCCTGTAGTGTGCATCAGAATGATCTGTGATGCTCAGTACAAGTGCTGATGCCAGGCCCCACCCAAAGCTTACAGTTTCAGACCCAACGGGGGGCCTGGCAGTTCTGAAGTACACTCTGCAATTAAGAACACTTTATTTTAAAGGCTGATAAAACGTTAAAAGCACTGTTAATGTAAATGTGGATACATCATATTAACAGTCAAAAAGTATAGCTAGTATAACACAAAATGTATAATATTTTTGTGATTATAAAGTCCATCAAGTGTTACAAAGCCATTTAAGAGTTCTCACTAAAAGCTTCTACCAAAAACACAATGGAACAAAAAATAGCACTATGGCAGTGGTGCCCTCAGCTTGCAGAAGCCTTTTACCTGCTGATATTGTTTGCAATCAGTGTGTGTATGTACATGTGCTTCTGTCCTTCAGGGGACGAAAAGAGCTCAAGCCCATCAAGGTCGTGAACTTTGCTATTACTTTTAATATTGAACAACTAACCTTTTAACCCAGTGGTCCCCAACCTTTTTGGCACCAGGGACCGGTTTCATGGAAGACAATTTTTCCACAGAAGGAGGGGTGCGGGGTGGTTCAGGCGGTAACGTGAGCGACGGAGAGCGGTGGGGAGCGGTGGAGAGTGGCAGATGAAGCTTCGCTTGCTCACCCACCACTCACCTCCTGCTGTGCGCCCGGTTCCTAACAGGCCATGGACTGCTCCTGGTCCATGGCCCAGGGGTTGAGGACCCCTGTTTTAACTGCAAATTTTACTGAATACTACTACAAACAAAGCAAACTGATGCAACATGGTTTACAACATAAACCTTAAGGTGAAAAGGACTAGATTAGAGCCCTGGCTTCACTTTCTGCACCTGTAGCACTGGGAAGGTTGCTTAACTTATCTGGGTGTCAGTTCCTGTGCCTTAGTAAAATGAAATAACAGTGCCTTGCTCCAGAATTGCTGAGTATTAAATGGAGAAAATTAAGAAAACTATAAGCCATCATAGAAACATTAACTATTTTTAGTATTCATTTAAAAATCTAGTACAATTATAATTTGCCAAAAAAACCCCTTAAAACTCATTTAAGTGTGTATTTTAAAGCTATATCTGTAAGTATTATATAACATTAAAAACAATTTGGGGGGAAAAAAGTACACAATTACAAAGCAGTCCATGTTTACAAGGATTTACCATCAAAGCACTGTGTTCCCTTAGGCATATCATTTGACCTCTCTGGTCTCATCTGCCTCTCCTGTAAAATCTTTCTGCCAGAAGAGGATTCAACCATATCATCTCTGAGACCCCTTCCAGCTTCAGGATCTGTGGTTCACCACGACATTATAAATTTAACTCTTTTCTCCACTTAATTCCTTGCAAGGTGAAAACAAGGAAGGAAAATGGGTGTGTTTAAAGCGTTTCCTATCAAATAAAAATTTTACAAGATTATGGACAAAATACTCAAATTTGGGGTCACACTGATAAAAGCCCAAATGGCCACTGTTTAAGAAAAAAGCTTAAACGATCCACCTTGGAGTCAGTAATCATAATAAAGATGAAAAGTGCAGGAAAAAAATCAATTAGCAGAGGATCTTCGGCCTACAGAGAAAGCATGGTGATCAAGGAGTCTGGCCTAAGCACTTCAGGGCATCCCTGATAAAACAGTGGTCCACACCTTCCAAAGCAAGTCAAAACCACTTAAAAGAGAGAAGTAGCTAATGAAAACCTACAACCCAAGATTCATAGGCTCAAGAGAAGCAATTGTATTTATATAATTTAAGCAATTCTGCAAAGAGTTTTTAAATACACATTTAAGCATGGTTTACTCGTTTCAAATCGCGATACTCTTTATGCACTTGACCTGATACTCTCAGAAACTGGTGCCTCCTCGGACCATCTATACCGAGTAGGGCACAAACAGTTCAATACCCACCCACCCAACCACCCGCTTCCGACCTACAGGCTCTCCGCTCTGTCATTGCTTCCTCAATCAACACAGAGGTTTCAGCTCGGCGGGGGCCGGGGCGGAGGACGTCACAGCGAGAACACAGCCCCTACCCGGCCTCGAGGAGCTCGCTGGCCCCCGAATAACGGTACCCGGCGTTCCTGGCCTTCGAAAACGACCAACCAACCCCTTACCCCGACGACCTCGGCATTTAACCTACATGGTGGCCCTGCAGCGGTGCGGACCCAGTCGGGGCAGACACCCCGGCGAACTGCGCGAAACCCTGCGCCCGCCGCCGCCGCCGCCGCCGCCGCCGGGGCCGGGCCGCCAAGGGGCCGGACGGAGCAGCGCGACCGCCGCGTTCCGTTGCGCGCGCGCGCTTCAGCCAATCGCGTGCTCGCCCGCCCCCCGCGGCCGCGGCGAGGCTGGCTCTGGGAAGAGGAAGAAGAACATTCGCCCTCCTCCTACCAGCGCGCGGGCGGCGGCGGCGGCGGCACCGGGGTCACGAACTCTGACCTTTCACTGACAAAAACAATAACAAACCCCTCCTTCCCCGCGACCCCGGCGGCGCCTCCGGGCCCGCCCTCGCCGCCCCACTCCCACCTGGGCGTCTCGTCTCTCGCCCGCTGACCTGCGAGCCCGCGGCCCGGGGCTCCCGCCATCCGCCGACGCCGGGAAGCCGGCCTCCCCGCGCCCTGCCCTCCGCGCCGGGGGCCGCCCGCCGCAGACACGGGACCTGCTTCGAGGTCGCTTTGGCGCCAAATCCTGAGGTAAAATTGAAAAAAGGCCGGGGCGGGCTCGGGCCGGCGGCGGAGGGGGCGGTCCTGGCGCGCGGACATGGAGGCGCCGCGGCGGCGGCTGAACCCGACCCTTTTACCTTTGCCACGGGGCGGCGGCGCCGGCGCCAACCGCTTTGCATAGTGGGCCGGGCCGCTCCCCTCCCCTCCCCGCCCGCGGCCGGCGGAGCGAGCGGTCTACCCCTGTCCGGCCCGGCCGGCACGAGGGTGGGGGCGGAGGGGGACGGCCGCGGCCCCGCCTCACAGTTGGCCCTCCGCCAACGCCGCCATTTTGTTCTCGGCGGAGATGGCTCCTGCTGGGCCACGCTCCCCTCCTCCTCTATCGCCTCCTCCTTTCTGCAGTCCCTCCTTCTCTCGCTCCCCGGCTCCTCTACCCTCCGCTTTCCGCCCGCAGTTGGCGGCCGCTGCGGCCCAACCGCCGTTTTTTCCTGAAAGGGAGGGTGGAGGAAAAGGAAGGCGGGTGCGGGCGCTAGCTTGTGAGCGACAGCTGGGCGGGCCAGTTGGCGCCCAGATAGGAGGACCGGGGCCCCGCGGCGCCGCCCCCCGAGGCTTTGCTGACTGGATCTGTCGGCAGGGGGCGGTCCCCGCGCGTCGCGGGAGCCCTGGCGGGGTGGGAGCAGAAGCCGGGGCGCGACGTGGGGCCTGGGCGCCGGGGGCGGGGCGGGAGCGCGGCCGGGTGAGCGTGAGGCGCGCGGCTAGGGCCCGGGCGCGTCCTCCGCGTGGAACGCGTCCAGAATGAGTGCTGTGGAACAATAGTAATAAGGCTGTTGAAGCATCCTGAACCCAGGGCGCTGGCTCGTGGGAAGGGCTTTTTGGAATCTGGACACCTTAGGGCTCCTGCCCGTATGAGGCTCAATTTCATCGACTGTGAAACGGGAGGATGGGCGTTCTTGTCAGGCCGGACCTCCCTTCTCAGATCGTTTGAGGGGCTCAACTCAGAAAATGGAGTCCAGGCTACTTTCCGAACCTCAGAGTAATGCAAAAATGGTGTTGTTGTTGAAAATGGAGTGTGGAGCCACCCGGAGTGGAAAGCCTAAGGATATTGAGGGCTTGAGAGAACAGAGGAGAATCTGGAGTGTTCTCTTATCATTCGTTGATTACATACGTATTTGCTTAGTCTGGGGCACTGGGGATACATCCAGAGAACCAGCTAGACCAGGCCCCTGCCCTCCTATAATTGGGGGTAGGGTGAATAGACAATTAAAGAGGTGATTTCGGAGAGTGGTAAATCCTGTGAAGGAAGCGAAGTGAAACTGGATGTGTTGAAAGCCTGACGCAACTGCGATTGAATGGTCGGGGAAGGCCTCCGTGAGGACGTGATGTTTGAATGGAGGAACCCAAGGAAGGAATAGCGTGAGAGAGAAAACAGCAAATGCAAAGCCCCAGGAGGGAAGGCGTTTGGTGTGAGTGAGGCTGGAGAACTCGTTCGTTGTCCCGTCCATTATTCCCCTCTACCTCCAGGCTGAGGTATGTGAAATACGACAAAGGTGGTGGAGAATAAATCTCTAATTTAATAATCAACGAGAGAGTCAAGGAAAATATAGCCGTGAAATGAATAGCTGTTGAATACGTGACTTGGTGGAAAGCCTCAGAAAATCACTTTACTTCCAGATTCAAATCCTTTGTCATTCCCTTGTGTTCATCCTTAATTCCTCAAATATTTCCTGAGCCCCCCTATTACCCAGGCGCTAGTTGACTAAGACATTGGTGGGTGTCAAGTATGTGAATATAGTTCTATACACCTGAGTTCTGTTCTCTCCCTCTTTCCCTAATACATCTGCATACATACGCATACCCACACAAATGTTGTAGGCAGAAGCTAAATAGTGTTGTGGGTAACAGTGCCAATATTTACTAGCCCTGTGATTCTGAGTAAGTTATTTAACTTTTTTGAGGCTCATTGTCCTCATCTGGACAGTAAATAGAACCTTCCTTCTAGAATTGAGGATTAAATGAGTTTAATGTAAATAAGGAGCTTAGAAAAGTGACGTATAGTAAATGCTCACAATTGGAGTTATTGTTGTCATGAAGCACTAGCTGTCTGGTAAAGACATTGGACTGGTTAAGTGATGCAAACAATGAGATTTTTAGGCAGTGTGGTGTAGGGGCAAAACACTGCATTAGAACACTGGGGTACTAGTTTTGGCTCTTCTGCTTTCAGCTAGTCACTTGGCATCCAGACCAAAAGTTTATTTAGAAAAAAAAGTAGTGTAACTAATGCTATTAACAAAAGCGTGGGGTGCTTTACAATTTACAGAATTCTCTTACAGGTATTATAGTGTTAAAGCCCTAGCAGGATATAATGGTAGAGGTCCTTTGCCTGCTCCCTATTTTAAAACCTTTCTAAGACTTTACATCATTTTCTTATCCCTGTATCCCTAGCTCCCTGTGCATGAAACACACTGGCCTGCCTTCAGTTTTCTTGAAAGTGTGGCTTACCTTTACCCCAGGCCCTTTCAGATGATGTTCCCTCAGTCTGCAGTCCTCATTTGCCCCCTGCCCCCCCCGCCCCCCATACACCTTAGTCCTGCAGATGTCAGCTTAAGCATCGCTTCCTCAGGGAATCGCTCTCTGATGCCCAGTGCCAGTCTAGATCAGATTCTTTTACTTTACATTGTGTTCTTTTCCTTTTTTTTTGTTTTTTTTTTTTTTTGCGGTACATGGGCCTCTCACTGTTGTGGCCTCTCCCGTTGCGGAGCACAGGCTCCGGACACGCAGGCTCAGCGGCCATGGCTCACGGGCCCAGCCGCTCCGCGGCATGTGGGATCCTCCTGGACCGGGGCACGAACCTGTGTCCGGCAGGCGGACTCTCAACCACTGCGCCACCAGGGAAGCCCTTCTTTTCCTTTTTAACGTTTATCTCATTTCATAGTTACACTCCATAATGTGATTGTTTGATACCTGTTCCCCTTACCTTATGAGAGCAGGAATCATTTTGGGCACCATTATATTTCCAGCACTTAGCAGAGTGCCTGGCACTACTTGTTGAGTGAATGAATAGTTTATAATTTATGATATCACTGCTAACTAAGTTGCTGCTCATTGATGGTGCCTTTTTATGTGGGCTTGTTAGCAATTCAGAAGCAGTGCCAGCAATAAAATAAATATCTGTTATGGTATTTGGATGAATTCAGGAAGTGGTTCCTCACAGATATGGCACTGCCTGCAAACTTGAATATGGGTAAGATAACCCACATAAATCCTTTTTTACACACTTAATATGTTGATTTATGGGCGGTCTTTTTGAGACAAGGAATAGATAATTTAATAATTAGTTGTATTACAAGGTAAATTACATGAAAGTTAATGAGTTCGCATGGAACTCATTAATAAACAGCCAGAAATAATCATGCCATTTACTTTAACTGAAAAATCAAAGCACCAGTGTGATTTTCTTGAAATAAAAAATGCTGGTCTTATTCTATCACAGGAGATCAAAGAACAGAGAAGAAGACTTAATGGGTTTGCAGAGAGTTGGGAGTTCAGCCTCTGTAGCCATTAATTTAAAATAGTTATCTTGGGCTTCCCTGGTGGCGCAGTGGTTGAGAGTCTGCCTGCCGATGCAGGGGACATGGGTTCGTGCCCCGGTCCAGGAAGATCCCACATGCCGCGGAGCGGCTGGGCCCGTGAGCCATGGCCGCTGAGCCTGCGCGTCCGGAGCCTGTGCTCCGCAACGGGAGAGGCCACAACAGTGAGAGGCCCACGTACCGCAAAAAAAAAAAAAAATCTTTCCAAAGATAAATTGATTCATGCAATGGAATTATTGAAAATCACCTTGTAATTGCTTTACCAAGTTTAAAAGCACATTTTGCCAGGTATATATCAAGCTTCTGCTTAAAAGCATGATAAATAGAAAATTTTTGTTGACTTATATAATACAGATTTTACAAATAAAGTGTTGTGGTATTTTTAAAACAACAGCCACCCTTTTATTCATTTATTTTTGGATGTTTCTTTTCTATCCTGTTCAAGGATTTTTTGGTATCACTTGTTCAATCCAACACTTCTGATTCCTTGAACTACCTAATTCAGGGTAACCAAAGAACTGATAGTTTAATGAAAAAGCTAAATATATATATATATTTATATGTATGTGTATATTATCTTATAACATTAAATTACTTATTTATTGCTTTCAACAGTTGTATTTATGGTGACCTTGAAGTTTTGTTTTCATGCACATGCCTTTACAGAAAGAAGGAAAACCCTATGTGTAATAATGTCACTTCATGAGGACTTCTGGGAAGTTTTAGCATGTGTCTCCAAGGAGTCAAGTGACAGTGTATCGCCTGTCTCTGGAACCTTGAGTGGGTAGCCTCTCTGAGGCTTATACATTCCCCAGTTGTAAAATGGGGAGGCGGGGAGCCAACACTGAGATTTGGGTCAGAAACAGGGACCACTTGTTATCCAGATGGCATAGAGAGCAAGGCAGGTGGGCCTGTGTGGATCAGCCCACCTTCAACGTTGGCCCTGAACACTGGCCTCATGTGTCTAGCTGCCTGACTGTCTCCACGTATTAAGGGCTTTCATTTGGGATTTTTATCCCTGAGTTTGCTTACCTATGTGCCATGTGCTCCTTTAGTCCCAAAGCACCTCCTAGAGCAGATACTAGTCCCCCTTAATCAATACTGCATAGGGGGAATTTGGGAAGGAATCAGTCTTAAGGCTCATCAAGTCTAGCCTCACACCTGATGCAAAACTCACCTGTCAGAGGTTAGTTTATCTCTTTTCACTTTATTGCTGGTTATGAGCAGCTTAGATGTAGACTTTTTCCCTCCGTGTATTATTATCATCTTTAACCTAATCTGTCACACGTTGTAAAAGATATGCTCTTACCTGTTGGAGTTTCACTTGCCTCAACCTAATAGGCCTGGGGGCTGAGATTCTCTTTGTGACTCTGTCCCATCCTGCCATTCCTTCCCCATATCCCTTGTCACGCACTGCTGCTACTTGCTTCCCATCCTTTCTTCAGGTGCCCTGAGTGCTAGAGCTTTAAGCGGCAGGGGCTCTGTACAAAAAGGCAAGACTCCCTGGGAACAGTCAACTAGCATAGCTCACAGTGATGGTGGGGGGAGTGGATAGAAGACATTAAAGTCCAGATCAGGGCATTGGCATAGGGTACTGCTAGGGGGACAGAAAGAGCAGATTCATACCCCAGCATCTGGGAGTCTTGGAGCAGAGGGATGGGAAGGGAATTGTTAAGGATGGGAAAGGAACAGGCTAGCTCAGATGCTCAGCTATCTTTCTGATTACCCCTGGGCTCCAGGTAGCCTATAATCATGAAACCCAGCCTCAGGGACAGAGTGTGATACCTCTTCCACTCTAATAAGAGGCCTGAAGTCCATAATAGGAGGTGAAACCTTTCATTCCAAAATTATCGACAGTAACCCTGATGATTCTAATCCCTGGAAGTGTTAACATGTTGATAGGAGGGAATTTCTGCCAATGATAGAAGAGCATATCATTCTCTCACTGGATTAGTGGAAGGTATGAGAGAAGGTGTTGGGGCCTGGAAAATGAAGTGAATGCTATTCAAAGAGTGGGGAGAGAAATGAGAGGCTGGCAGGGCCAGACACAAACTTGAAGGTTTTATGGTTTTACTGGGAGCCACCTTACTTACCTTTGTTGTTCATGTTTGAATAGAAGCTACGCCAAAAAAAAAGAAAAGTTTCTTACCTGGCTGCCCACACATGCACCTCCAATAAAAACTCCAATAACTGCCTACCTCTATGTGGCAGGCAGGTCTCCACTGAGAAAGATAGACAGCTGAGATTGGATGGCTCTTAAGAAGTTAAACAATGCCAGCAGGCTTCAGGATGCATTTCCCCTGGTGGTATTTATTGTACAGTGAATCTGATTATGTATTATTTGTAGAACATTACAGAAATGTCATTTGCACTGCCCTCATTCTCTTTCTCTCCACTCATCCATTGCTTCTGCAATAATGCTTCCTTCTACTAGGTGGATGAGGTGAATAAGCCTGGAATTACTGAAAAGTCACCTTTTACCAAGATTAAAAGCACAAATCTCAAAGTGCATGTCAGCCTTTGGCTGAAAAGAGTGGTAATTAGGATATGTTTGATGACATAATTAATACAGTACAGATTTTTTTTAAGAAATTTTAAATTTATAACATACGTCTCTTTTCTGAAGAGGTAAAAGTCAGTTTTTTAAAGTAGGAAAATTTTCAAAAGGCACGTACAGATCTTCCTTGGCTTATGATGGAGTTATTTGTAAGTTGAAAATATATGTCAAGGGGACTTCCCTGGTGGCGCAGTGGTTAGGAGTCCGCCTGCCAATGCAGGGGACACGGGTTTGAGCCCTGGTCCAGGAGGATCCCACATGCTGCGGAGCACCTGGGCCCGTGCGCCACAACTACTGAGCATGCTCTCTGGAGCCCACAAGCCACAACTGCTGAAGCCTGTGTGCCACAGCTACTGAAGCTTGTGAGCCTAGAGCCTGTGCTCCACAACAAGAGAAGCCACCACAAGGACAAGCCTACGTACCGCAACGAAGAGTAGCCCCCACTCGCCGCGACTAGAGAAAGCCCACGCGCAGCAACAAGACCCAACGCAGCCATGAATTATTTAAAAAAGAAAATATATTCGAAAATGCATTTGATACACCTAACCTACCAAACATCGTAACTTAGCCTTGTCTACCTTAAACATGCTCAGAACACTTACATTAGCCTGCGGTTGGGCAAAATCATCTAACAGAAAGTCTATCTTATAATTAAGTATTGAATATCTCCAGTAATTTATATTGAAAGTGAAAAACAGAACAGTTGTAAGTGTAGTGGTTGTTTGATCACGTGGCTGACTGGGAGCTGTAGCTGGCACTGCCCAGCATCATGAGAGAGGATTGTAACTTTATACTGCTAGCCCGGGAAGAGATCAAAATTCAAAAATCAAAGTACAATTTCTACTGAATGCATATCACTTTCACACCATGATAAAGTTGAAAAATCGTAGGTCAAGCCACCCTAAGTCAGGGACCATTGGTACAGGAGTGTTCATAGGAACACCAGTCATAAGAGCTCCAGACTAGAAACAGTCTAAATGTTCATCAGCTATAGAATGGATAAGTAAATTGTGGCATAGTCATATGTTGGAATACTATACAGGGGTGAAAATGCACTGACTACTCGTGGTTATCACAACAATGAGGAAAAGAATCCAGACACACAAAAAATATATTAACATACAGCTCAAAAACAAGCAAAACGAATCCATGATAGTGAAAGTCAGGAGAGAAGGGAAGTAAGGGACTCTGAGGGCGTACAAGGGAGCCTTTTAAGGTGCTAGTAATGTTCTATTTTCTGATGTGAGTGGTGTTCTCTGAATGAAAATTCATTGGGCTGTTTCATTTATGATTTGTACACTTTTGTATTTGCATGTTATAGTTCAGTAAAAAATTTTACTTTAAAAATGATGATAAAATTATCCTCACTGTTTGAATCAATATGATTATTATGTAGGTAAAATTGTAAGGGAAAGGTGTGTTCAAGTTCTAAAGGAACTGTCATGTTACTGTCCTGGTGGAGCTAGGTCAGAAATTTCTGTGAGTAATACTGACATCAATCACATATTTAGGAATTAGTGGTTATATAAATGAGTCATTAAATCATCAAGCTTATTGATGGAAGCAGCTTGTTCCTTTGGATAACTAATTGGTCTCCTGTTACTCTTTAAAATTCTCTTCTCTTGACTTCCTCTTCTGGGAAACTATTTTGAAGGGCGCTGTGATGCAGAGGTTTTATTTTTTATTTTATTTTTTAAAATATTCACTCATTCATTCATTTATTTGACTGCGCCGGGTCTTATTTGCAGCATGGGGGTTCTTCATTGCGACATGCGGGATCTTTTAGGTGCCATGTACGGGATCTTTAGTTGCAGCATGCAGGATCTAGTTCCCTGACCAAGGATCGAACCTGGGTCGCCTGCATTGGGAGCACAGACTCTTAACCACTGGACCACCAGGGAAGTCCCTGGTGCAGAGGTTTTAGAGTCAAAGAGACCTGAGGTAGAATCCCAGGTTTACCTCTTTCCAGCTGGATAACTTGGAACAAGTTGATTAAACTTCTGAGTCTCCGTTTTTTTCTGTCTGCATTGGTGCAGCTAATAATACCTACTCAGAAGGTATGTTAAGGATTAAACGATGCCTAGTTTGATATAAGGCACGTTGTAGGTTCTCAGAAAATCTGTCCTGCTTTCCTTCCATCCGTCTACCCCTGGGTCACACTAATAGAAACAAAGAAGGTGCGTTTCACCCTTACACTTGGGCCCTTGGTGAAACGAGGAAAGCTACCCACACTGTACAATGTTATTTTAGGAAAGGTCTCCACACACAGACCTGTAGCACTGCTCTGGTAGCTAGGAATTCCATGTAGATGAGAGCCACTTCTCTTCCCTGCAAGTCACTGCTCACCCATCTCCCCAGCCCCCACATACCATCGCTGCCCCTTTCTCGTAGCCCAGACTTGTAATATGGAAGAAACAAGTTTCCTGTGGGGGCAGGAAATCACCTTACCCAAGAGGTAAGTAATCTTTGAGTCTAACTAGTGTCAGGGTTTCTGACAGACAGGATGTATATCTCAACTTGACCTTAGAGACATCCCCGTAAGCATCTTTTATGTTGATGAACATCTACTAAATTATACTAAATCTGTCACATGATTTCCGTTTCCTGTTTTCAAGTCTTGATCTATGATTTCAAGTCTTGAGCTATGTATTTCTCATTTTTTAATTCTTAGGCTATTTCTATTTTTGTTTTTATTTTCCCATGAGTATAAAGAGAATTCTGACAATCTTAGCATAGTAAAACTTACACTGAATACCTTGTGCCTATCAAGAAGTTCTGTACCCAGTAGTATTTTGCAAATAGTTATTCGGTATTGGTTTATTTTTAAATATTTGTGAGATTTATCCTAATTCAGCCATTTCATTTCACTCAGTTGTGCAGCTTAATAGAATCAGTTATAAATGCTGTATGAGCATATAATGCATATACATATGTAGTTAAATTTCATGTGGATCTTATGTCAAAATGAGAGACATATTCCTAATTATAATATGCATTTTACAGTTTGTTGTTGCTTTCAAATGTCTTTGAAATTTGTGCTAGTAGTAGCTCCCATGCATTGCATGCCTACTGTGTGCCAGGCACAGTGTTAGGCCCTTTACATTGTATTAAGATCTATTCTGGGCTTCCCTGGTGGCGCAGTGGTTGAGTGTCTGCCTGCCGATGCAGGGGACACGGGTTCGTACCCTGGTCCGGGAAGATCCCACGTGCCGCAGAGCGGCTAGGCCCGTGAGCCATGGCCACTGAGCCTGTGCGTCCGGAGCCTGTGCTCCGCAACGGGAGAGGCCACAACAGTGAGAGGCCCGCATACCACAAAAAAAAAAAAAAAAAAAGATCTATTCTTTTTTTTTCCTTATTATTTTATTTACCTATTTTTGGCTGCATTGGGTCTTCGTTGCTGCGCACAGGCGAGCAGGGGCTGCTGTTCATTGAGGTGCGTGGACTTATTGCGGTGGCTTCTCTTGTTGCGGAGCATGGGCTCCAGGCGCTCGGGCTTCAGTAGTTGTGGCGTGTGGACTCTAGAGCACAGGCTCAGTAGTTGTGGCGCACGGGCTTAGTTGCTCTGCAGCATGTGGGATCTTCCCGGACCAGGGCTCGAACCCGTGTCCCCTGCATTAGCAGGCGGATTCTTAACCACTGCGCCACCAGGGAAGCCCCATGTAGTAAGATCTATCCTTAATGATAACTTCATGCAGTTCAGTATCAGAGAAATTAACTTAGTGCCTGCCAGAGCCTCTAAACCCAGTATATTTGTTCAGAAGAGAAACTACCAAGGCAGTAAATATTTTGAATGTTATATGATTATGGGCCACGTAATACATAAATAAGGATGATGTGAATCAGTTGATTGTGAAGGGAAAGGTAGGCTCACCCATTCCTGTCAGTGAAGACAGAGTTTCCTTGTCCCAGGATTTGTTTATTGTTATTTGAGACATTGGCCTCTCAGCCTGCCCCTGTGGAGAGCATAGCTGGGCTGTTCTCTAACTCACTGGGATTCAGGTGCTCCCGGGCTGAGCCTAGCTTTCACTGCAGTGGGGTTTGTAGCCCTCCGCTGAAACCAAAGACACTCTGGTTGCAAAGTTTGGTCAGCTGTACACTTTTCGTAAGTCTGGAAGAGTTGATTAAAGTCAAAGTCACCATTGTGTTCTCTGTATCTTTGCTGTTAAGAGTGACATTGATCTACTTGTATTTGAAAGAATTTATGTTATGAAACCTACTGCCACATGAGGCCAAGCAATAATAGTTTTACTTGCGCCATTCTGTGGTCTGTATGACAGTTTTTATATACTGTGCCCTGTTGTCATTTCTGTGCTATACAGCAAGGACTCACTAGTTCAGGTTAAGTTTAAGAGTCTGCCTGCATCCATAATCTTTGTTGCCACCACTTTCTAACTGGCTTCCCATAGACCGTCCTTTTCTATCATCTCCACACTGTCGCCCAAAGGATTTTTTTTTTGAAGATCCAGATGTGATCACTACATTTCCCTACCAAACTTCTGATAGTTCTCATTGTCTACAGTGTCAGCCTTTCTCCTCCCATGACCTCTTCAACAATCCCCACCAGATTGCCTGCTGTTCCTCTACTGTGCCATTCTCATAACCTGCAGTTTGAGCTCTGCTTAGAATTCTCTCCCATCCGCCCTCTGTTTGCTTGCTAAATTCCCACTTTCCTTCAAGACCAGTCTAAAGGGCTCCTGTCCTGTGAAACTGTCATTGCTCTCAGAGGTGCTTCTTCCTTCGGACACTCTGTAGCATCTACATGGCACAGCTCTTAGTAGTTTCCTTCTTAAGTTCTTCAAGGACAAGGACTTTCCCCTCCTCTTCCTCCTCTTTTCCTTCTTATTGTTGTTACTAATTCTCAGCGGCCAACTTATTGCTTAGTTATTTTTAAAGGGTTGATGGTGGTTGAACTTCATTAGTTTAAAACCACCATAGGAAAATATTCTGTAGTGTTTGTTGTTGTTGTTGTTTTGTTTTAACTTAAGGTACTTGGTTTTATAGCTCTTTGGTTAATGAATTGGGAAACATTGTGATCGTTGGGGGCAGTCCTTCAGGGTTAGGAGCTGAGTGGGTCAAGTGCCAGCCTTTGAAGACTCAGGTTTTCTGTTCCAAGAGCTTTTTTAGTGTTCAGTCCAGAGTACTTATGAATACAGTGCCTGGGGTATAGTAACCACTCAGTAAGTGTTAGTTACTCTTTACATTAGCCTGCTCAGCTCTACCAGCAAGGCTGTTTTGAAGTGCTTTGTCTAGTTTGTACTGGCAAAACAATAGGATTTTTTTGTTTTTCAAATTTCAAATGCAAAATTATATTGTGCTAGTGAATATGTAGACACGACCCACTGTTCCCTGGAGCTTTTCATTCTTGAAGGACACCCCCTCATTGATAACCACCTCCCAGTACCCTTTCCAAAGCTTTATCCTTCCTTCTCACTGTGTGTCTCAGCCTATGGCTGCGGTAGCCAGTAAAACAGGCTCTCAGGTGAATCTTACTCCCTGATATCCTGACATCCAGACACCCATAGTCTTTGTTAAATGTTTTCCCTCCCTTCTTAACATCACCAGAGGATGTTGTTTTACTTACTTCTTACATTGTGATACCTTAAAACTTGGAGGATCAAGCACCTCTTTTAGGGAAACCCAATAGAAAGATATGCCTTTCTAATACTTTGTTATTTCTGTACTCTAATACTCACTAATATTTCCCTAACAATATTTTTGTAATACTCAAGTTCATGTATTTCTTGCATAAAACTGCAGTTAACAGCAATAGAAATGCTAATAGCACCTAAAAGTGATAAAATTAATAGTCACAGCTGCATATTTGGGTTTTATTTCTTAATATAATCTATTTGCTATCTTCATCCATTTGATTCTTTAGAGAGCTCTTATTTACTGTTTTGAGAAAAAAAGATTAAAACTCTGGACTTTTCACATGCAATAGTTGTGTTTTTAACAACAGTTGATTGACTTTTCTGGTACATGTGAAGTGATGCTTTTTTCCTCTGTGCCTTATTAGTTGGAATCAAACTGTGAGTAGGGGAAAAGACCAGTGTTTCTCTGTGCTTTTTGTTCTAGAAACAAAGAAAAGTAAACAAAAGTTAAAAGTCTTGAATACTTATTAAAAGAATAAATAGCCAGAAACACTGCCTCCCCAGTCTTGGTCCTAATCCTGTTCTTAGAAGATGATTCACTGGCACTGGTGACCTGGTATCGTTATAGCAGTTGATGCAGTATGTACTCTTAGAGTATATTGATCCTTGAAGGCAGGGCCGATTTCTTTTATATTTGTCACTCAGGGTTTCATGCTCCCATTTCTCTGTCATTACCATTTTGCCAATAAAATAATCTGAAGGGGAATTATGATAATAGAAGTGGCTGTCTAATACTGGATAGAATAACGTAGAAAGTTACCAGAGAGTGAAAAAGTTTATAGACATCAGTGCTTATAAATATAATACTTTAGGTGCGAACTATAGGAAAGTGTTTTGTAAAGTTGCATTGCAGAATAGTCCAGTTTGTGATTGAGGAGGGGCCAAGCAAATGAACTGTGTGTGCATTTTATGTGTTACACACTTGGAAGGACTACATAGATTTTTGTATACATGCTGAAAATAAATTATACAAGAGCTTTAAACTCCTATTAACCATAGGATCTGTGCAGTCAATAATGAATTCTTTGCTTTGTCCAGGAATTAGGTCCAAAGTGGAATCCCTTTATCCTGAATTCTTTGTGGTAGAGTTAATTGGAAAAGGTTTAGGGACTATTCAGGGGATCTTTATGTCATGACCTGAAGAGACCAGGGGGTCTGTTTCATCAACACTGCTTGCACTCAAGTGATTCTGACCCAGGAGACTAGCATGCTTTTTGGACTTTAGATGAACTTCCTCAATTTAAGGCAAATGATGGCATAATTTTTCTAATAATATAAAGCTGAATTATCTGGGTTTCTAATTTAATGAGGACTTAAAAATATAAATTGATAAATTTATGAGTACCGTGTTCTTAGCCCACTTTAGTAATGCAGTCTCCTTACTTCTTTTCTTACTTTGTTAGTGATAGTGTTTGCCTTTAAACCCATGAGTGAGGTGTGTTAGCACCTGGGCAGGGTTTTGCTCCTTGCTTGGTCACTAGTAACAGAAGTACAGTTGCTGATAGCAATCTAATGCTCTGTATTGAAGTTGATCTTACACCTTTCTCAGATAGCCACCTTCTTATTCAGCACACTGTGACAAGGAGCTATCCAAAAAGGTGCGATTCCCACCTGCCTGAGAGGTGAACTGAGCTGTTACAACCCAAGAGAACTGATAAAGTTCCACATTCACCTTGTCTGTATTTACCAGGGCAAGTCTTGTTTCCCAATTGAAATGTTACTACTGATTAATATTAGTACCTGTAATTGAAGAAGCTGGTACAGCCTATCCAGATATGCTTAGTCTGCTAGCTCGTTGTCTGTGGAGGGCAAAATCTGCACCAGATGGTACCAAAAAAGGATTTTGATTACTGATGTTTTTCAAGTAGGCTGGTTTCTCTCCACCTGATAGAAGTTGCTACATCTTTCCAAACAGGTTCTCTAATGATCTTGCTTCACCATGGCTACAAATATGGAGGGGCTGGTTCAGCACAGAGTGGGGACCCAGCAGGTGGCTGAGGTGAGTGACAGGGGCTAGCAAAATAGCTGGCACCCTTGCTTTTAAAAGGAAAAGTACATCAGTGTGTGCTGTTCTTTCAAAACAGTCCCAATGAAGTCAGCATGTGAGCCAGATCCAAAGCAGGATGCTGCCATCGAAGAAAAATGAAAATGACAGGAACATTTGCTCCTAAAGTGTCTTTGCGTGAATAGGGTGGCCTAGCTGCATACGATGAGGTGATTTAAACGTTTTACTTTGAACAAAAACTAAGAGTCTAATGATGCTTGTCAAGCTTGTGAGTATAGTTTTAAGTCAAAGGCTCTTACTTTCTTGCACAGTTGATACTCTGTTAATACTGTGTATGGTGGAAAGCAGATTCTGTGCATTCTGCAGTCATTTTTGACCTTCTTCCATGTACTGGGGATTTTGCTAAGTGCTAAGAAATATGGAGGTGAATGAGCCATTGGTCCTTCCTTTAGTGTTCTCTGGGCCTGGTTAAGGAGTAATGATAAAGTGGTAAGACGTGAAACTCCATGTGAAGAAGGTAATGCTGGAGGTGGGTCTTGCATTGCAAGTAATCATTTGTTAGGCAGACCTAAGGAAGCAGGGTCGGAAACTGGCAGATGCTGAGGAGGGCATCCTAAGCCAGAAACCTATGCAAAGACAGGACAGAGACATGAAGTAGCTTGGAATGTTCAGGCAACTCGAGGTGTAAAGGAGGGAAGTAGGGCCAGATCTTTTCAGTCTGTACCAGGCCCTCTGCAAGGGCTTCAGTCCTCAACAACCTTTTGAGGTTTGGTGTGATCGCTAATTCCCATTTAGGGAGGAAACCAAGGCTCAAGGACAAGTAACTGGCCAAGGGCACACTGACCCAGTTCTGTTTCACTTCCTCCAGAGCTCCTCCAATAAACCATGCATCATGCTGCAAACAGGAGCCATTAGAAGGATTCAGATTTGTGTTTTTGAACCAATAATCGTATTTCTAAGGTGAAGACACAGATTTATCAAAGGATAGACATTTAAAGAAAGGATTTTTTAAAATAAAAAATAAGTACACGAATGCCAGTTTATACCAGTAAAATTGGTGAGCAGAGTTTTCAGATTTTAGATCAACCATTGACTTTAAGGCAACAGTATAATAATCATCCCTTTCACCCGACAAATAAGGGTTAGTGTTAACTGAAGATGAAAGCAGATAGATTTTACAAATTTTTAAATATTATATTTTTGGAAGAGCTAAAGAGCTGTGAAAGTATTGGGGTTAAAATGCTTGTGTTTATAGTTTGTCTTAGGAACAATTACCTTGAAAATCACTGTTGGCTTTTCAAATATTTAGGGTTATTTTGCATTTAATACAGCTTCCAGTTGAGACTGACTTGGAGACTAGTATGTGGATCACTGCCTTAAGAAGTCATCACTAACTCTTTAGGAAAAGAGGTTAATATAGTAAATAGCCTATAGTACTGACCTATAGTAATTTATAGGATAATACAAGTTTTGTGTATGTATTCAGAAAATTTCCTAGGTAAAATTTTCTGTCAGATGCCTTACTTCCATCAAGAAATGGAATTTCATGTATTAATTTAGTGCAACTATTGTTTCCCATGGCAAAAAGCACATTTTGAGGAGACATCCAAAATAGTAGGAGGCATTATTAATTTGGAGAACGAAAGCAATCTTCCTATTTAAAATATTCCCTAGATTTCCATGCTGTTATTTTGAAATTTCGAGCTTGATGACTTTAAACTACATGTGGTAGCTGTATATAATATTAAATCAGCGAAATGAGTAAGAGAGCCTACAGTTCATCATGTTGGTGCTAAACAATAATTGAGTGGGAATGAAGTTTTTAAATTAGGGGTTATTAGCAGTCATTTGGGGAAAGTTGTTTATTCAGTCAGCAGACAGTGAAGAAACATACCTCTTCCCTGCCTGTTTGCCAGAAGCACACGCAGGTGAGTAATAGGACTGGGGATCTGCTCACCAGAGCTCAGTGTTGCAGGGATCAGGCATGAGACAGGCTACACCAGAGGACAGGCTCTCCATAGTGGAAAGGGGGCTCTCTAGGGATCAGACAGATTGGGGTTTAAATCCAGGTCCTGCCATTTGCTATCTGGGTGACTGCCTTGTTCCTCAGTTTTCTCATCTAGAAAATGGGAATAGTAGTAGAACCTATTATCTCATGGGATTGTTGTGAGAAGTCATTGAAATAAAAACATATAAGGAGGGCTTCCCTGGTGGCGCAGTGGTTGAGAGTCCGCCTGCCGATGCAGGGGACACGGGTTCGTGCCCCGGTCCGGGAAGATCCCACATGCCGCGGAGCGGCTAGGCCCGTGAACCATGGCCGCTGAGCCAGCGCGTCCGGAGCCTGTGGTCCGCAACGGGAGAGGCCACAGCAGTGAGAGGCCTGCGTACCGCAAAAACAGAAAACAAAAAACAAAAAAAAACGTATAAGGAGCTTTAGCAGGTCCCACGCTTTTGCTCCATAAATGAGATAGAGCAACATTGTCAATAGTGTAAATGATTTTCTCTCAAGTCCCCAGGACAACCTTTTTCCCTATGGACCAGATAAGTCACATTACCAAAATAAACTACAAAAGTTGGATCATACAAACGAACAATTTGATGTCCTATAATGTGCTCCGATTTATTCAGTTATTCACAGAGACAGTTTAATATAGTGGTCAAGAGTATAGACTCTGGAGCCAGATTGCCTGGTTTAAATCCTGATCCTGTCACTTGCAAACTGTGTGACCTCTCTGTTTTTTGGAATTGTTTATGAAGAGCTAATATTCTTTAAATGTCTGGTAAAATTCAGCAGTGAAGCCATATGGGCTTGGGCTTTTCTTTGCAGGTAGTTTTTTAGTTCCAAATTTAGTCTCATCACTTGTTATAGGTCTGTTCATATTGTCTTTTTCTTCTTGAGTCAGTTTCAGTAGTCTGTGTCTTTTTGAGAATTTGTTTGTTTCATCTAAGTCATCTAATTTATTGTCACAACAGTTGTTCACGGTATTCTTTTATCCTTTTTATTTCTATTAAGGTCAGTACCAATTTCTCCTCATTCATTTCTGATTCTATTTAGTAATTTGAATCTTTTTCTTGGTCAGTCTAGCTAAAGATTTGTCAGTTTGTTGACCTTTTCAAAGAACCACCTTTTGATTTCATTGATTTTTCTCTATTGTTTTTGTATTTTCTGTTTCATTAATTTCCACTCTCATCAAAACCACAAGGAGATAACCATTTTACATCCACTAGAATGGCGGGGTGGGGGGAAGGTCAGATAACAAGTGTTGGTGAGGATGTGGAGAAATTGGAAACTTCCTATATTACTGGTAATAATGTAAAATGGTGTAGCCACTTTGGAAAACAGTCTGGCAGTTCTTCAGAAAGTTACATATGAAGTTACCACATGACCCAGCAATTCCATTCCAAGCTATATTCCCAAAAGAAATGAAAACATACGTCCACACAAAAACTTGTGCACCAATGTTTATAGTAGTATTATTCAAAATAGCCAAAAGGTAGAAATAGTCAAATGTCCAACAACTGACAAAATGTGGTATATCCAGACAGTAGAATATTATTCAGCTATAAAAAGGAATGAATTACTGATGCATGCTACAGCATGGATGAATCTTTACAGCATTATACTAAGTGAAAGAAGCTAGTCACAAAAGACAACATATTATATTATTCCATTCATATGAAATGTCCAGAACAGGGAACTCTATAGAGATAGAAAATAGGTTATAGTGGTTGCCTAGGGCTGGATTTTGGAAGTGATACCTAAAGAGTACAGGATTTCTTTTTGAGGGGATGAGATTTTTCTAAAATTTACTGTGGTGATGGTTGCACATATGTTTGTATATACTAAAAACCATTGAATTATACACTTCAAATGGGTAGAATGTATGGTAGGTGAATTAGAGCTCAATAAAAGTGTTTTTTAAAAACAATACATAACAGCAGCCAGATGCCACTACCAAAATTAGGAGGTATTTTCCATAATAAAAGAACAAAAAGAAATGGAGAAAAAAAAAAACTAGAGGGATTTGTGACTTCTACTTTTTAATTAGAATTATATACTTTCTAAAACAGTAAAGCATAATTACATATGCAGTATATACAGTTTGATTCCAGTTTTGTAAGGTATTTATTTCTCAGATGTATCTGTAGCTACATAATACAGTGTGCCAGGTGTTATGCTCAGCTCATCACCTCATTTAATACTTCAGTTAACACTATAAGGAAAGTATTATTATTTTCCCCACTTTAAGTGGGGGAAACTGAGAGGTAGAGAGATTACTTTGCCATATCTGAGTGACTTAAGAGCCTAGACTCTTAAGAGCCTAGACATTTTTTATTTTATTAAAAACATTTTTTCTTCCAATTTTTTTTAAGTCAGTATTAGACATTGCCCTTTTTTGGTAGAGAGGTGTTTTTTTAGTTTTAATTGTGGTAAAATATAAAATTTACCATTATAACCATTTTTAAGCATATAGTTCTATGGCATTAACTACATTATTCTGTAACCATCACCACTGCCCATCATCAGAACTTTTCATCTCCCCAAACTGAAACTCTCTACCCTTTAAACACTAACATCCATTCCCTCCTCTTCTCTACCCCTGCAGTATTTTATTCTTTTTGAGGCTATTGTAAATGGAATTGTTTACTTAATTTTTTTTGAGCATCATTGTTAATGGTGTAGAAATGCAACTGATTTTTGTGTTGATTCTGTATCCTGCAACTTCGCTGAATTTGTTTATTCTAGTGTGTGTGTGTGTGTGTGTGTGTGTATGTATGTGTATGTGTGTGTGACATCTTTAGATTTTCCTATGTGGAAGATCATGTCATCTGTGAATAAAGATAATTTTACTTCTTCTTTCCCAATTTGGATGCCTTGTACTTACTTTTCTTGCCTAATCATTCTGGTTGGAACTTCTAGTATATTGAGTAGAAGAGGTGAAAGCAGTCATTCTTGGCTTCCTGATCTTAAAGGAAAATTTTTCAGTCTTTCATCACAAAATGTGATGTTAGCTGTGGGTTTTTCACAAATGACCTTTATTATGTTGAGATACTTTCCTTCTATTCCTAGTTTGTTGGATGTTTTTATCATGAAAGGGTGTTGAATTTTGTCAGGAATAAACCCCACTTGGTCATGTGTATAATCTTTTTTTTTTTTTTTTTTTTTTTTGCGGTACGCGGGCCTCTCACTGTTGTGGCCTCTCCCGCTGCGGAGCACAGGCTCCGGACGCGCAGGCTCAGCGGCCATGGCTTACGGGCCCAGCCGTTCCGCGGCATGTGGGATCTTCCCGGACCTGGGCACGAACCCGTGTCCCCTGCATCGGCAAGCGGACTCTCAACCACTGCGCCACCAGGGAAGCCCAGTATAATCTTTTTAATATGCTGCTGATAACAGTTTGCTTGTATTTTGTTGAGGAATGTTGCATTGGTATTCGTAAGGGATATTGATCTGCAGTATTCTTTTCTTGCAGTGTCTTTGCCTGACTGGTATCAGGGCAATGCTAGCTTCATAGAATGAGTTTGGGAGTGTGCCTTCTTCCTCAGTCTTTCGGAAGAGTTTGAGATGGATGGTGTTAATTCTACTTTAAATGTTCGGTATAATTCACTAGGGCTGCTCCAGGGCTTTTTGAGGGGTGGGGAGGCTTCATTACTGATTCAATCTTCTTACTAGTTATAGGTCTACTCAGATTTTCTATTTCTTCATGATTCAGTCTCGGTAGGTTGTATGTTTCTAGGAATTTGTCCATTTCATCTCAGTTATCCAGTTTGTTGGTATACAGTTGTTCATAGTACTCTTTTAAAATCCTCTTTATTTCTGCAAAATCAGTAATAAGTTCATTTCTGGTATTAGACATTTTTTGACTTAGTATATAAATAAACTTTAGTTTTCATTCAGTTCCTCACACGCCCATATCTTCCCTTCATTCTCCCAATAAAAGTGTATCCTCTTTGCATAAATTAATGTTCTGTTACCTAACTATGACATTATCACATATACTTCCTAGTATCTCCAATATAGTTGTAGAACCCTCTGAATCCTATTCTTCATACAAATACATCAGAGGAATTTTCAGTTTCCTTTATTTTCCTGTGAAAACATTCCTCCTAAAGTCCTCTGACCTGCTCCAGTCCCTACTGATTGCTTTTTAAGCCAGCTTGCTTTTTAAGCCTGCTGCACAGCTGTCATCCTTTATTTGTCTCTTGTTTGGGATTCTTTCCTTGAATTCATGTTTTTTTTTCCTTTTTTAAAAAAATGTAAATAACATGGTCCAAAAACGTCCTAAGAAAGAGTGCATCAGAGATGAATTGTTTTTAGATCTTGCATATCCAAACGTGTCTTTATTTACACCCACGTGCTTGAGTGATAGTTTGACTGGGGATAGAAATCTAAGTTGAAAATAATAATTTTACCTCAGAATTTCAAGGCATCATTTTATTGTCTTCCAGCTTTGAGAAGACCATTTACATTCTTGATTCTCTTTAAGTATCTCTCTCCCTCTTTCTCTCTTGCCTTTTCTGTCCCCTACCTCCATTGTTAAGATCTTTTCGGGGCTTCCCTGGTGGCGCAGTGGTTGAGAACCTGCCTGCCAATGCAGGGGACACGGGTTCGAGCCCTGGTCTGGGAAGATCCCACATGCCACGGAGCAACTAGGCCCGTGAGCCACAACTACTGAGCCTGCACGTCTGGAGCTTGTACTCCACAACAAGAGAGGCCGCGCCAGTGAGAGGCCCGCGCACCGCGATGAAGAGTGGCCCCCGCTCGCCGCAACTAGAGAAAGCCCTCGCACAGAAATGAAGACCCAACACAGCCAAAATAAATTAATTAATTAATTAAAAAAGAAAAAGATCTGTTCCTCATCCCTTTTGTTCTGAAATTTCATAGTAATGTCTCTTAGTGTAGTTTTTCTTTTATACATTATACTGAGCACTCAGAGGGTCCTTTCAATCTAGAAACTCACGACCTCCTGTTCTATGAAATTGTTTTACAGTAGTTCTCTGATAATATATTCCCTCAGTATTTTTCCAGTCTCTTTCCAGAACTCCTAATTAATTGGATACTGGAGCTCTTGAACTAATCATTTCTTCATTTTTTCTCTTCTGTTTCTAGCTCTTTCTGCTGCTTCTACTTTCAGGGAGATTTCCAACTTAGATCTGTCTTCAGGTCTTACCAGTTGCTTGAGCATATTATTTAACCTTGCTCTGCCAGTGTCCCCAACTATCAAATGGGGTTAATGATTATACTTATTGTAGAGGATTATTGTGAGAATTCAGTTAGTGTGTCTAAAGCATGTCACATAGTAATAATACAGTGTGGCGAGTAGTCACTGCCCAGCTCCTGCTGCTGTTGGTGCTGCTGCTGTTGTTTCTTCAACATTGTTTTCTTTCTTTGCTATCTTATTTTTCATTTTAGAAACTTTTTTCTGTTTTTCTTTTATAGCAACTTTTTTTTCCTTTTATTTTCCTTTCTTAATTGAAATTTTATTGGTTGTTTTGAGCATCAGTACACAGACATTTCAGTTTGTACACAATTTGTAACATATGTACCGAACATCTAAAAAACCATGTAGTTGTCTTTCTTAAAGTTATTGCAGCTTAAAATTTGGCAGCAAATTTTTCTGTAAGAGGATATCAAGTACCAGTATCTTCAAGTGTTGATAAACTGTTACATTTTAAGTCCCATTAATTCACAATTTTTAATATCATATACATACTCCAATTTTCAGTCTTTCACAGCACATTAACAAAGTTACTAGGAAGATGGACTAGCATGATGAAAGATGTTACAGAGAGCAGGCAGTTCTAACAGGCAGGGCCAAGATCAAGGGGTGGTTTTCTTTAGGAAACAATTTTACTGAAAACAACATGAGAACAGAAGTAATTTTAAATGTTCAAGGCGTATTAAATGCACGACTAGGACTGCAAGTTGTCATTTAGTATGATTTATATAATAGGAAATGAAAAGTACCCCCCATCCATGGCATGTTAAGCTAAACATCCAAGACAATCAAAGCCTCCTGCACTCAATTACCCCACTATTTTCTGGTTGTATCGAAAAATAAGCAACAGGAAATGACTCACCTCTCAAAAAAAAAAAATTGAGTCTTGAAAAATTGGATGTGGTGGGATTTCCTCCTTCTTAGAAATGTTTCTAGATATACTTAAAAAAAACCTTGTGTTTACGAAATAGTTGATAACGTTATTCCTCCACGTTGTACAAGAAGTGAGACAAGGACCACTGATAAGACAGTGTGTGATATTCATCAGATTTGGCTTCTTTCTCTCCTGCTTCATCAGAGGCTGGACTCTCCCCCTTTCAGTTGTGTTTTCTGCAAGTAAATTTTCTTTAGTTTCTTGGTTCTTGAGCCACTTTGGCCTGTTTTCCCTTTGCTCCCCTGTTCTTGTTTCCCTTTTTGGCTTTGTTTCCACTTTTGCAGGAGCAGGTTTAGCTGATAACCTTGCCCATCTCTTGGGTACCTCCATCCCTGCCCCTTGGGGAGAGCTGCCCTTCCTTTGGGTGGAGCCTGGGCTGCTCCAGATCCCCGAGGAACTGGGCCCCCTGCGCTGTCCCTTCCTGCCCTCTTCCGCCCAGGCCTTGCAACCCGACGTGGAGCGGTGGGAGAACCAGACCAAACCGTGTGGCAACTTTTTGTTGTCTCATGTATGCAGTAGTTTGTCCTCTTTTTGTGAGGGTGATAATTGCAGTTTTTTGCTGTTTTTAGTTTTCTTTTGCTGCTTCCATAGGTGCTGTTTTATCCAAGTTCCTTCTTGTTTCTTTTAGTTCCTTTACTTCATAAGGAAGCTTTTCTCAAATGGCTAATGATCCTTATTGTTGGTTCACATTTTAAAATGAAGCACTTAAAACTGAAAACAAAAACAAACAAATGTTTTTTGTACAGGAGTAAGGCTTGTCAACTTTTGGGTTGATTTTACTTTGGGGTGATTAGATAGGCACCCACACATTTTGTTTGGAGGGTGCTCCAGGTGTCACTATCCGTAGGTTTCTTTTCTGGGGCCATTCAGGTTTTGGAGGCAAGAATTCTTTGGGGGTGGGTGTGATTTATGCCTTTTCTCCAGTATTTTTATTGTTGTTGATTTTAAAGTTATGGCACAAAGTGAGGGTTTGAGGTTCAATATTTAATCTACTCTTTGCAAACTGAAGAAGGGTGGCTCCCTCCTCGCTGTGAAGATGTTTTGATGTCTCTGGTCTGGGGCCTGGTAGCTGCACTTTCCCTGCAGGGGAATGAGGAAGTGGTGGTCATGTGATGAGTCACATGGCTGCACCACAGGTATTCAGCCAGCCTCTGGTTTTCAGCCTATTTCTAAACCCAGCTTTCTGTGGAACTGAGGGATCTTACTGAGCCCTTCCAGGGTTCTGGGGGGGGGGGGGATTAGCTTGTTTCTCATTAGTATTCCCCTCTATAGTCATTTGGAGTTCAGCTTTGTTCATCCTGCTGAGTCAGTTTCCACTCCACCAACTACTTTCCCTGTTCCTAGCGTTTGTTAGTTATTTGTGATCCACTGTCATCTCCTTGACTATTCTTTTTGTCCTTGTGGATCTGTACATTTTCTTAATCCTTTACTCATGCTTAAATGTGATTTGTTAAAGGAATAGAGATAATAAATGCATGTGTTTGCTATGTTTAACTGGAAGTAAGGGAAAGTATTACTAGTAAAGCAAATTAAAGTTGTTCACTGATAGACTTCAAGGTACTTCATAAGTATGCATTTATCCATTCAACGAGTATTTAAGGAGGGCTTACTGTGTGCCGTGTGCTAGACATAGTTCTAGTTTTTAAGATACTCGGCTCTCATGAAGCTTCTATCCTATTGGGAAACAACCAACGTCTAAACAAATGAAAAATGTCAAGAGAGCAGTAAGTGCTATAAAGAAAAGTGAAGAGATAGAAAGTGATAAGAGTATTATCTAAGCACATTCAGGGAAGACTCCTTAGAAGCTGACATAAATTTTTTTTAAAATTATCATTTTTAAAAATTTTTGGCTGTGTCAGCTCTTATTTGTGGCACATGGGATCTTCGTTGAGGCATGCGGGATATTTTGTTGAGGCACATGGGCTTCTCTCTAGTTGTGGTGTGCAGGTTTTCTCTTCGCTAGTTGTGGCATGCAGGCTCCAGGGCGTGTGGGCTCTGTAGTTGTGGTGCGCGGGTTTCAGAGTGCATGCGCTTTGTAGTTTGCGGCACGCAGGCTCTCTAGTTGAGGTGCACGAGCTCAGTAGTTGTGACGCGTGGGCTTAGTTGCCCCGTGGCATGTGGAATGTTAGTTCCCTGACCAGGGATTGAACCCACGTCCCCTGCGTTGTAAGGCAGATTCTTTACCACTGGACCACCAGGGAAGTCCCAGAAGGTGACATTTAAATGGAGACCTGAATGAAGTAAGAGAAATGATTCAAATATGAGTATCAGGGCGTGGGGTAACATTCCAGGTAGGGGAGAGGGGAGCGTGCTTGGCACAGTAGAGGAACCATGAAGAGACCTGTGTGGCAGGAGTGCAGGGGGCAAGGGAGAACGTGGTGGGAGACGAGGTCAGGGGGGTAGGTAGGGCCAGGTCTTCTTGGATTATATAGGCTATGGTCAGGAATTTGTATTTTATTCTATGTACATTGAGGAGCCATTGGAGAGTTAGAGCAGGAGATTGGCCTGTCTTTGAGGGTTGAACTAGGAGCCTGCTGATTGTACAAACTGCTGCACTCAGACCCTGACCTGACAGACCATACTCTCTTCATTGAAGGTGGGCAGTTTGAGATACTCCCTGGTTTTAAACCATGGCTACCCATAGTCCCTGCTGTGGAATTTACCTGCGTGGCCATGTCCATAGCACATTACCCCTGGTCTCCTTGGTCTACAGCTGATTCAGCCAACCTGTATCCCTGATGGACTGATTGAGCTGATAAGATTCCTACTCTTAAGAATTGGAAAACAAACATTTTTGTTTTTACACGAAATATGCGTTTCTGGAAAACCTTGTGTTCTACACACTAAAAATAACAGAGCTGGGCTTCCCTGGTGGCGCAGTGGTTAAGAATCTGCCTGCCAACGCAGGGGACACGGGTTCAAGCCCTGGTCTGGGAAGATCCCACATGCTGTGGAGCAGCTAAGCCCGTGCACCACAACTACTGAGCCTGTGCTTTAGAGTCCACGAGCCACAACTACTGAGCCCTCACACCTAGAGCCCATGCTCCACAACAAGAGAAGCCACCGCGGTGGGAAGCCCGCGCACCACAATGAAGAGTAGCCCCGGCTCATCGCAACTAGAGAAAGCCTGCGCACAGCAACAAAGACACAGCACAGCCAAAAATATAAATAAATAAATAAATAAATAAATAAATAACAGAGCTTATGGAAAAATAGCATTCAGGGTGGCCCAGAGCACTAACAAAAATAATAACAATCCTAATAAAAATGCTAGTATAATTAAAAAGACATGTTAAATTCCTAATAATCAAACATTAGAGTAAGTATAGGATTTTGTCTTAAAAACAAGGTGAAAGCTTTATGGAAGAGGATATAAGGAGGAAGGGTTAAAGATGGTGAATTATTGAATAAATGCGTAAAGATTAGGGAGAACCATGCAATGAGCTTTTCCAAGACACAGAACACGTGGCCAGAATGAGACAAGAGGATGAACCTGGTATGAATAGGCATCGTGCGTGACACTGAATTCCTGTTAGCTTAGATGCCGATGTGCTTTGCATTCTGTGGCTCTACACTGTGATACAAAGCATTAAGGAATTGGGAGCAGTCACTTGTAAATCAGTGTGATTTCAAGTGTTATACTGCCATCATTTCTCTGTTTACAATTTTGTAGAATCAGAATCGCATTACAGAAATAACATTGCAACAGAACATACTTTGCTGACAATGATGCCTGTTGAACCCTTACTATGTGCCAGGTACTGCACATAAGCTCTGTATCATCTTGCTTAATGCTAACATAATGCCTGTGAAATGGTGCTCTCACTTTTCATAGTTAAGGAAGCTGAGGCACAGGAGAGGGTTAAATAACGTGTCTACTGGCATATGGTCAGTAAAAGGTGACATTAGACCCTGGAATTAAAAGATCATACAGTGTCAGGGCTTGAGGTGATGCCATGTGTAAGCCCAAGTTGTTGCAGAACGTAGAAGCAGAGAAAGGTGGTCCTCAGAGAGAAGCCGGAGAGTGACTCTCAGACTCAGAAAAAAGCAAAGGGGGAGTGAGCAGGTGGCCTGAGAAAGAGATAGAGAAGCTGCCTCACAGCTCTCCCCTTCCCAAATAGCACAGTCGTACATCCTGAGACTGGGTTCTGTGAGTGTCCTTCCAACAAATTTCCCCTTTCATTTGAGTAAGTTTGAGTGTCATTTGTAACTAGTCACTGACAAAAGCACCCAAACCCTCCCAATTCTATTTAATATGTATCTGGCATGTCCCATTTTGGGGATATAAACTTCAGTTTTCAGTAAGTAGATTAATTTGACTCATTTTCCCTATGAAATTGAATAAGTTATCTCTTGGGGTTCAAGCCCATGGCTCTCAGATACGCACATGGATTGGTTTGGGGTGGGGAAGGTGCTGTGGAGAGGGGGAAAGTCAGGAACAGAGGGAGAGGGCTTGAATTAGCTCCAGTGTTTTGTCTTAGTTTCTCTTTGAAGGGTCAAGTGAAATCTACTCTGAAGTAACAGTGTGTGGCTATCGTCCTGAATTTTATGGAGCCATTTCCTTTTGTCTATGACTTCACCACCTATGTATATATTGCTACATTCTTTTTCATTTTTAATTAATTTTATTTTTGGCTGCATTGGGTCTTTGTTGCTGCATGCGGGCTTTTCTCTAGTTGCGGCACGCGGGGGCTACTCTTCGTTGTGGTGCTTGGGCTTCTCATTGCGGTGGCTTCTCTTGTTGTGGAGCACAGGTTCTAGGCGTGTGGGCTTCAGTAGTTGCAACATGTGAGCTCAGTAGTTGCGGCACACAGGCTATAGGTGTGCAGGCTCAGTAGTTGTGGCTCACGGGCTGTAGAGCGCAGGCTCAGTAGTTGTGATGCATGGACTTAGTTGCTCCGTGGCATGTGGGATCTTCCCAGACCAGGGCTCAAACCCATGTCCCCTGCATTGGCAGGCGGATTCTTTTTTATTTGTTTTTGCGGTATGCGGGCCTCTCACTGCTGTGGCCTCTCCCGTTGTGGAGCACAGGCTCCAGACGCGCAGGCTCAGCGGCCATGGCTCACGGGCCCAGCCGCTCCACGGCATGTGGGATCTTCCTGGACCGGGGCACGAACCCGTGTCCCCTGCATCAGCAGGCGGACTCTCAACCACTGCGCCACCAGGGAAGCCCAACCTTTCTTTATTACATGAATAAACATGTTCTTTTTTGGTCTTTTTTTTCACATGCATGTCATCCAGTTGTAATCATCCTGTGCATACAACTTTGTATCTTTTGATTTCACAGAATGTTAATTTCACAGACTAAATGTCATCATCCTTTCCACAGGTTACTGCATAGCCTACGTGACCATCGTTTTTCATAGCTACATAATTTTGTACCAAGTGAGCATAGCATAATTTACTAACCCATCTCCTAGTTTAGGACATTTAAGTTGCTTTTGACCTTTCTGTATTATAAATTAACACTGATAAATATGTCCATGCTTTACCAGTCAAGGAATCTAATAGCAAATAACATCAGAAACCAATTGTTGCTGATGTAAAGAGAAATGAGATTTTTAAAAAACATTGACTTAAAATATATGTGAGGATGGATGGATGGATGGATAGATAACTTACTTGACAGAGTTACCAGGAGAGCTGGAGAACTAGCTTTGCATCTAGGAACTGCACCCAGATCTCACTGAAGAGCTGGTCTGAAGCTGTGGCTGCACACCACACCCCAAGGCCAGACATGGGGCTCCTGCTGCTAGTGCAAAGTCTCCGCATCTGATCAAACCCCTGCCCTCCTCCAAGGGAGGCCAGACCTGCAAGTATCTGGCATTTTCTGCCTCTACCGTTGGAGATGGGCTCTGCCTTATCTGAACCCCTGAGAGAGGAAATTCCATATTCCCGAGAAAAATAATTTAGGATTACACACTGATAAAGCCATTTCTGTATTTAGGATAGTTTGTGTAAGGTGGTTTCCTGAAAGTAGAATTACCAAGCCAGAGGGCATGAACAAATTTTTTTGATGAGAGGAGCAGACCTGTTGACCTCAACAGTTGGGCCTTGGAGCTTTTTGCTTCCTTGGATTAATCTTTCCATTAACATGTCATTTACTGGCTGTACTTAGTGAATAGAGTGTTATGTTTCTTAGGACTTTAAATAGTTGTTGAGGTGGAAGGACTTTTAGTCACTGCTTTAAAAAAGGATAATCATCTTTTTTACTCTTGATTAATTTTTCCCCTTTTGTTGGTTGGGGTGCCTGGGTTTGTGCTAGAATCTGAAAAATGGATGGCATATTATTTTAACTTAGATTGTTTTAAGTTTCCACTCCACAAAGTTGTGGAGTGAAAATTCATTACTTATGGCAGTGTGAACTTATTTCTTTTTAATTTCCTTCCTCTTTCAATCCCCCCCTCCCATCCTACATAAAAGTAAATATACATATATTTCTTCCTTCTCTTCCCCCAGGCTTTGATTTGTTTTGTTTGGTTTAGGGTGATTGACCAGCATTCACTCCATGTCAAACAGGAGGCAAGTGCTCTTATCTCCCAGCCCCACCTCTCTGTGACCTCCCCCAGGAGCTCCCTTTCCTCTGTGGCCTTGGGGAAAGGGGGAGGCTCAGATTTGAAGCTATTCCACAGTCTCTCACTTGCCCTGACTACACGTGTTCATCTTCTCACCAGAATAGGAGGCTTTGGAGGCTAGAGTTCTGACCTGTATTCACATGCCTGTTACGTGTTGGGTGGATGTAGTAAAATGTTAAAGGAGCCCGGTGCTGTTATTCTTATGGGTGTTTTTATATGTAATGCAGATGGTTATGATGTTGCCTTCCCTTTCAATGAAGGAGGAACTTGCGAAGACCCCATGTCTTTAAAAATATTGACTTAATGTACTGTGAAGTTGAAAATGCTATATACAGAATGTGGTATTTCTGAGTTCTCCAAATCCTCCCTTTACTCCTTATAGTTTTAAAACTGCTTTGAGTTGGTTGTACTCCAAGGTAACGTTCTCCTGAGCTCTCAGTTCAGGAAAGGTGGTCTGGGGTGGGGGCCAGCATTTAGTAAAGGCAACAATCTAGGTGAAGGGAGAACTTGGTAAAGCAAAGTTACATCTTCCCTGGAAACAATCATATTATTAGACAAACTGCCTCAGCAGCTGGTGAAACAGCAAGAACATGACAATTTTGCTTCCTTAGTTACAGGGAGTGATAGTGTACTTGACCTTCAGCAGAGCAGGGTCATAGAGAGGGCATCTTTAAACAGCTCTGTCTGGTTTTGGTGAATGGAATCTGCACTGGCCGTTTGAAAGCACATGCCGATGAGTTCCCCCACCAACCCTGGCTGTTTTGGTTGGACTCTGGCTGGGCAAGTTGCTGAGAAAAAATGTAAATAAAGCTGCAGAGAGCCATTGGCATGGTAAGTGCAGTGTTCTGCAGAAAAATAAGACTAATTTTGAAGGCTTTTCTCGTTCTCTCTGTTTCTGGAGGCAAGTCTCCTTGTAATGCAGTATATTTCATAGGCAGTTATTTTTATAGCGGGTGGTAAAAAGCAGTGGATTTAGATGCCTAATATGTATTTGAAGGAAATCAGTTTAGTGTCTATTGCTATGCTTAGCACCTAGCAAATTATTTCTTCATGGGAACTTGTATTTGAGTGTGCTGGGTAGACCCAAGTGGAGCAAGAGCTGTTTGTTTGTGGTTGTTGTTGTTGTTTTCAGTAGGTTAACCTGCCTCTGAACAGAGTATGTGAACCTGTTCTTAAATACCTCTCTGTTTTATATAATTGGGGGTAGTAGTCATTGATTTTGGATCTTTGTTTTTGTGCCAAGAAATTTAAGGCTGTAGTTTTATCTTTTTAAACATACTATCAACTTGAAAATTTTCAAACTGGTTAATCAATTCTGATTTAAGTGAGGTGGATTTATTAATATTGAGGTTTGATTCTTCCACTGGCTTTAGTATAACGAAGAGCTGCCCTTGCCACTCAACAGGAGTAATTCTTTAGGAACATGGACACTGGCAGTATAAGGTTCTGGTCCTTTGTATGAGGTGAGCGGCGGAGCACTTTCAAGACCAGCAGCCTCCTCTGGCTTCCTTCCTCTGTGGTACAAGTTGCTGCACAAAGAGAGGTTAACTCTTTGCCCATTGACCCTTCACCACACTTATTATTTGGTGGTCCTTTGAAATAAAAATAAAAGGAGGATGTGGTACATTTCAGTTCAGGCTGGAGGTGTCCCCTGCCTGAAGCCCTTTACCCACTTAGGCAGT
The DNA here is from genome assembly GCF_005190385.1 of Monodon monoceros. Classification (NCBI taxonomy): domain Eukaryota; kingdom Metazoa; phylum Chordata; class Mammalia; order Artiodactyla; family Monodontidae; genus Monodon; species Monodon monoceros. Next base: position 98,593,145 of record NW_021703780.1, on the reverse strand, counting down.
TGTTTACATTGTTCATTATTTCACTAGGAATGTTAAGGAGAAGTGGAAGTTCCTGATTGAGATCGTTAACATGTTGAGTCTGCAGGATCTGTTATTTCCCCCCACACACAGGGTGTGAACTTTGTTGCCCTATTAATAACCCATGGGAATGTTGCAGCCAAAAATCAGAATCAGAATAAATTATAGATTTAGAAACTTAATTTTTGCTTATTAGCTGAATGCTTTGGGCATTCTGTTCAACCTAGATGTTCATCCTTTACCGAATGATTGCATGTTAACACAGAAATTTTTCCTAAAAATTATTCCCCCAAAAATGCTGCCAAGGCAGTGGCATGTTATGGTGAAATAGAGAAGGTTCTCACTCCAGGTTAAAAAGGTATGTACTTTCCCATCAGCCACATATACCCGTGCGTCAGTGGAGGCAATATGCCTTGGTTTATTTATATGATAAACTGCCAAGGCAGGTGTTGTGCATACCTGCAGGATGTTTAACTAGCAGAGAGTTACAAGAGTGGAGTAAAACAAAAAGAGGTCTAGGCAGGGTCCCAGCATCAGGACTGTAAAAAAGACGACTTCTTTATTCTTGAAGTTAAAAAGTACTCATTCTCTAACCAGTCATTTTGGGCCTGATATGTGCCTGGCCTTAGGAGTAAAAGGAACTGTTCCTTCCTGCCCTCTGAGGTAGACTTGAGCAGGTACTATGAGGGCCCTGTGGAGAGTGCTAAGATACAGGCACTCTGGGAGCCCAAAGCAGGACTCGTGCACCAATCCGGGGGGTCAGAGACAGCTGACCAGACGAGCTGGTCTTTCATGAACTCTTTAGACAGTAAACATTTGTGTGTTGGGTAAAGCATGGTTAACTTTAGAAAGGATGTGAAATGGAAGTGCCGATTTTACCCTTTAGTGTGAGTCAGACACCATGCCCTGGAAGACCTGTATCCAAATGTACTTTCACACCCTGCTTGCTCATGGTTTAATTGAGTCCTTTGGACTAGCTGTTTCCGTGTCAAAGTGCAAGCGCTCTGGCCAGGTATAATACACACCTGGGTGTTGCTGGGCGTTTACACTTCACTGTGAACTAAATGAGCGTGTCCTTTGCAGCTGGAGCAAATTGAAAGGGTAGAAAGTAAGCTAAGGCAGAGGGCCAAGACCTACTTCAGGCACTGAAAAGGTAGGCAGGAAAGGATGGAAAGGAGATGCTTCTACCGGTCAGAAATGCATCTAATATTTTTATGTCATTGACTTTTTTTTTTTTTTTTTGCGGTACGCGGGCCTCTCACTGTTGCGGCCTCTCCCGTTGCGGAGCACAGGCTCTACACGCAGGCTCAGCGGCTATGGCTCACGGGCCCAGCCGCTCTGCGGCATGTGGGAACTTCCCGGACCAGGGCACGAACCCTTGTCCCCTGCCTCGGCAGGCGGACTCCCAACCGCTGCGCCACCAGGGAAGCCCCTGTCGTTGACTTTTTATCATTGTGCTAAATGATATTCAACAGAATGCTTCAGGAAAGAAAGTGGACTTCCTGCTTTGATGTCTGTTCATAATATTAGGCTCAAAGTTCACACAGCTGCAAGAATTTCTGGGCGATCCCATCAAGACATCACTTTGCCTTCAAGCCAGATCATATCTAAACTGCCTGTGGTGGCAGTAGAACACACCTCCTTTCTAAAGGCCACAGGAGTAGGGGATCCCAGGTATTTTCCCATTTACCTGTCACTTCCGGAGTTAAGCATCCTTCCCTTGAATCCCAGGGATATTTAAGACTGTTCACCCAATCTAAATTTATTACTGAGGGACTTCCCTGGTGGTCCAGTGGGTGAGACTCCGTGCTCCCACTGCAGGGGGCCCAGGTTCCGTCCCTGGTTGAGGAACTAGATCCGGCATGCATGCCGCAACTAAGTTCACATGCCACAACTAAGAAGACTGCGTGCCTCAACTAAGACCCGGTGCAGCCTAAATAAATAAATAAATATTTTAAAAATAAATAAATTTATTACTGAGCCCATCGCCAGCATGACCCTTGCCCCCTCTCAGCAAATTTGTGGAGGTCTTTGGGATTCTCATATAAAAGTAATCATAAAATTTGCAAGCGTATTCCTTAACGTGGGGCAACCAGAGTCCAGGGGGTTTAAACCGGAGCTCAGGCAGGGTAAGAAAGCTGGCAAATAGTCTTGGCACCGAACCCGCACTTCCTCCCCTGTAGCTGTCCACCCACCGCCACAGTTGCTGGAAGGCAGGGCCACTTCTGGTTGCTGTGCACACCCAGTGCGCAGCCCCAGGGCGGCACAGGGTCAGTGCTTAGCAGGTTCCAGTGAAGCGTGGACAAGGGTCACTTTGGCCTACTGACTTAGAAAGCTTCTCTGAGTCCCTGTGAAATACTTTTTGAATACTGTTATTCTTTTAAATAAAGTTTTTATTGTATAACATACATATGTTCACAATTCATAAGTGTGTAACACAGTAAAATCATAGAGGGAACATTCCCATGTAACCACCACACAGGTTAAGAACAGAATAGAATTTCCTGTCCTCTCCCAATCACTGCCCCCACTCTGCTCCCTAAAAATGACCTTTTTTTAAATTAATTAATTAATTTGTATTGGCTGCACCAGGTCTTAGTTGCGGCACGTGGGATCTTAGTTGCAGCATGCATGTGGGATCTAGTTCCCCGACCAGAGATCGAACCCGGGTCCACTGCATTGGGAGTGCAGAGTCTTACCCACTGGACCACCAGGGAAGTCCCAAAAGTTTTTAATTTTGACAAAGTTCGTTTTATCTTTGGTTTCTTTATTTTGCTTTAAGTGTAATAGCTAAGAAATCATTGCCTAAGGCAAGGTCATGAAGATTTACACCTATGTTTTCTAATTTTTGTGTATAATGTGAGGTATATTTTCTTATAAAAAGAAAATAAGAAGAATTTTCCATTCAAGAAGCATCTCACTAGTACAGTTAATCATGTGTAACAAAGATATTTATACACTGTTTATAACTCAGGCTTTAGAAAAAATTTTCAGAAGTTTGTGATAGTATTAATAGTGACTATGTGGTGAATAGAATTAATACTTAACATATTATTTACTAACCCTCTCATCAATCCCATAAAGTAGTAACAATATGTCTATGTTGAATTTGAGGAAACCGAAGTTTAGAGGGTTTAAATGACTTTCTCAGGGTGACAGTATGTGTTTCAGAGCCTAGGTCTATCTGATTCCATAGCCTATGGGTACTCAAATAATGTTGATTGCTTTAAAACTTCTAAAAAATAAAGTGAGTCAGAAAGGCAGAATATTATTCTATCAGTTAAGAATTCAGAATATCTGAAATGGGTGGAATTAACTTGCAGAGTAATAATAGACTCAACCAGAATTCTAAATGTTCATTACTAAAGAAGGATTTAATGCCTATGCGCTGATAAAATGACTGGCCAGCCTTTTCTTCTTAATTACAAATAAACAGAGCTAAGAAATATATGTACATGGATGCTGGGAGATATATTCTGCAAGATTTGAGCCTCATCACACCCTCTCTAAAATGGTTTGTGCCTATTCTGCCTACCTCTTAACCAAGAGAAAACTAATATATACAAAGCATTTTGTAAACTAAAAGTCACTATGAGAATATTGCATTCTGTTGTCTTTTCTTTTTTTTTTTGAGGTACGTGGGCCTCTCACTGTCGCGGCCTCTCCCGCTGCGGGACACACAGGCTCAGCGGCCATGGCTCCCAGGCCCAGCCGCTCCGCGGCACGTGGGATCTTCCTGGATCGGGGCACGAACCCGTGTCCCCTGCATCAGCGGGCGGACTCTCAACCACTGCGCCACCAGGGAAGCCCTCATGCTGTGCTTTATAAAATTGAGATATAATTCACTTACCGTAAAATTCACCCTTTTAAAGTGTACGGTTTAGTAGTTTCACAAGGTTGTACAGCCATCACCACTGTCTAATTCTAGAACATTTTCATCATTTCAGAAAGAAACTCCAGGGAATTCCCTGGCTGTCCTGTGGTTAGAACTCCACGCTTTCACTGTGAGGGCGTGGGTTCGATCCCTAGTCAGGGAACTAAGATCCCACAAGCCACACGGTGCGGCTAAACAAAGAAAGAAACTCCATATCTATTAGCGGTTATCTCCCCTTTCCCCCATCCCTTCAGTCCCTGGCACCCACTAATCTACCTTCTATCCCTATGGATTGCCTATTCTGGGTATGTTATAGAAATGAAATCACACAATATATGGTCTTTTGTGACTGATTTCATCCATATTGTAGCATGTATCGGTACTTCATTCCTTTTTATTGCCAAATAATATTCCATTGCATAGACATACCACATTTTCTTTATTCATTCATCAGTCTATAGATATTTGATTGTTTTTACTTTGGGGCTATTACAAATAATACTGATGTGAACATTTCTACACAAGATTTTTGTAGACATATGTTTGTCCTTCTCTTGGGTATATACCTAGGAGTGGAATTGTTGGTTTATATGGCAACTCTGTGTAACCTTTGAGAATTGACCACACTGTTTTCCAAAGATGCTGTACCATTCTGTATTCCCTCCAGCAGTGGATTAGAGTTCGTTTTTCCACATCCTTGCCAACACTTGTTATAGTCTCATCTTTTTGATTGTAGGCATCCTAGTGGGTGTGAAGTGGTATCTCATTGTGGGCTTAAATTGAATTTCCTTAATAACTAATGATGTTGAGCATCTCCTATGCTACTGGTCATTTGTATATCTTCTTGGGAGAAATTTCTTTGCCTCTTTGTTTTTTTTTAAATATTATAATAGTTCTTTATAGTCTATATGTGCATGTCCATGTATCAGATACATGATTTGCAAAATTTTTCTCCCATTTTGTAGGTGTCTTTCCACTTTCTAAATGATGTCCTTTGAAACACAAAACTTTTTAATTTTGATGATGGCTACTTCATCTAATTTTTCTTTTGTTACTTATGCTTTGATATCATATCTAGGAAACCATCACCTAATCCAAGTTCACGAAGAGTTATACCTATATTTTCTTCTAAGAGTTTTATAGTTTTAGCTGTTACATTTAAATCTTTGATCCATTTTAAGTTAATTTTTTCCCATTTTTTAACTGTAATAAAATACATATAAAATTTACCATTTTAACTATTTTTAAGTATACAGGTCAGTGGTATTAAATACACTCATAATGTTGTGCAACTTTCACCACTATCCATCTCCATAACTTTTCATCTTGTAAAACTGAAACTCTATACCCAGTAAACACTAATTCCCATTGCCCACTTTTCCTAGTACCTAGGAACCACCACTCTACTTTCTATCGCTATGAATTTGACTACTGTCAGTACTTCATATAAGTGAAATCATACAATAGTCGTCTTTTTGTGACTGGCTTATTTCACTTAGCATAATGTCCTCAGAGTTCATCTGTGTTGTAGCATGTGCCAAAATTTCCTCATTTTAAAAAGCTGAATAATATTCCATTGAACGCATATACCACATTTTGCTTATCCATTCATCTGTACATGGACACTTGGGTTGCTTCCACCCCTTGAGTATTATGATCAATGCTGCTGTAAATGTGTGTACTAATCTCTCTTTGAGGCACTGCTTTCAACTCTTTTGTGTATATCCCCAGAAGTGGAATTGCTGGATCATATGGTAATTCTAGTTTAATTTTTTAAGGAACCACAATCCTGTTTTTCATAGCAGCTGTGCCATTTTATATTCCCACCGGCAGTGCACAAGGGTTCCAATTTCTCTGCATCCTCACCAACACTTGTTATTTTCTGGGGTGTGTTTTTTTGTTTTTGTTTGTTTGTTTTTTGATAGTAGCCATCCTAATGGGTATGAGATGGTATCTCGTAGTTTTGATTTTTATTTCCCCAGTGATTAGTGATGTTGAACAGGCTTTCGTGTGCTTATTGGCCATTTGTGTATTTTCTTTGGAGAAATGTCTGTTCAGATCTTTTGCCCATTTTTTAGTCAGGTTGAGTTTTTTTTTAATGTTGTTGAGTTTTAGAAGTTCTTTATATAATCTGGAAATTAATGCCTTATGAGATAAATGATTTGCAAATGTTTTCTCTCATTCTGTAGGTTGCCTTTTTACTCTGTTGATATTGTCTTTTGATGCGCAAATTTTAAAAGTTTTTCTGAAGTTCATGTTGTGTGTGGTTTTTTTTCTTTTGTTGCCTGTGCCTTTTGTGTCATATTCATGAAATCATTGCCAAATCCAGTGTGTGAGACTTTTCTCCTATGTTTTCTTCTGAGAGTTTTATAGTTTTAGGTCTTTGATCCATTTTGAGTTAAATTTTGTGTATGGTGTGAGGTAAGAGTCCAGCTTCATTCTTATGCATGTGAATATCCAGTTTTCCTAGTACCATTTGTTGAAAAGAATGTCTTTTCCACATTGAATGGTCTTGGCTCCCTTGTCAAAAAATCATAACCTTATATGCAATGATTTATTTCTGGAATCTTTTTTCCTTTGGTCTGTATGTTTGTCTTTATGCCAGTACCACAGTTTTGTGACTATAGCTTTGTAGCACGTCTTGAAATCAGGAAGTGATCCAGCTTTGTTCTTTATCAAGGTAGTTTTGTCTAAATTTTGGCATTCCCTTGAGATTCCATATGAAGTTCAGGGTGGATTTTTCTATTTCTGCAAAAAAAAAAAAAAAACATTGAAATTTTGATAGGAATTGCATTGAATCTATAAATCACTTTGGGAAATATTGACATCCTAGCAATATTAAGTCTTGCAATCCCATGAACATGGAAAAGGTTTCCATTTATTCTTTAATTCCTCTCAGCAATGTTTTGTAGTTTTTAAGGTACAGATCTTTTACCTTTTACTTCTTCTTTTCCAATTTGGATGCCTTTTCTTTCTTTTGCTTGCCTAATTCCTCTGGCTAGAACTTCTAGTACAATGTTGAGTAGAGGTGGTGAAAGCAGGCATCCTTGCTTTTGTTCCTTATCTTAGAGGAAAAGCTTTCAGTCTTTCACCATTGACTGTGATGTTCACTGTGGGTTTTTCATACATGGCTTTTATTATGTTGAGATAGTCTACTATCCTAATTCCTTGAGTGTTTTTATCATGAAAGGGTGATAAATTTTGTCAAATGCCTTTTCTCCTTCTATTGAGATGATATTGTGGGGTTTTTTCCTTCATTCTGTTAATGCAGTGTATTACAGTGATAGATTTTTATGCGTTGATTCATCCTTGCATTTCAGGAATAAGTTCCACTTGGTCATGGAGTATAGTCTTTTTAATATGCTGCTGATATAAGTTTGCTTGTATTTTGCTGAGGATTCTTGTATCAGAGTTCATGAGGGATATTGGTCTGTAGTTTTCTTGTAGTGTGTTTGCCTGGCTTTGGTATCAGGGTAATAATGCTGGCCTCAAATGAGTTTGGAAGTGTTCCTTACTCTTCAGTATTTTGGAATAATTTGAGAATGCTTCTTTAAATGTTTGGAAGAAATGACCGGTGAAGCCTTCGGGTCCAGGGGTTTTCTTTATGGGAAAATTTTTTTTTTTATTATTGATTCAGTCTCCTTAGTAGTTATAGGTCTCTTCATGTTTTCTATTTCTTCATGATTTACTCATGGTATGTTTTGTTTCTAGGAGTTCGTTCATTTTGTGTAGGTTATCCAATTTATTGGCATACAATTAATCTTTCTTATAATGTTTTATATTTCTGTAGAATTGTTAATAATGTCCTCACTTTGATTTCTGATTTCAGTAATTTGAGTCTTCTCTTTTTTTTCCTTAGTCTATCTAGCTAAAGATTTGTCAATTTTGTTGATGTTTTCAAAGAATCAATTTTTAGTTTCATTGATTTTCTGTTTTCTATATTTCTTTTTTCTCTTCTCCTGCCAGCTTTGGATTCAGTTTGTTCTTTTTTTATTCTAGTTGTAAAAGTTAGGTTGCTCATTTGAGATTTTTTTTTTTTTTTAATGTAAGTACTTAGAGCTCATAAATTTCCCACTTAACACCACTTTTGCAGTGTCCCCTAAGTTTTGGTATGTTGTGTTTTCGTTTCCATTCATCTCTAAGTTTTTTATAATTACCCTCGTGATTTCCTCTTTGATCCATTGGCTGTTTAAGAATGTGTTATTTAATTTCCACAGATTTGCAATTTTTTGCAGTTTCCTTCTGTTGGTGATTTCTAACTTCATCCTGTTATGGTTGGAGAAGACACTTTGTATGGTATCTGTCTTTTAAAATTTGTTGAGATTTAATTTGTGGCTGAACTTATGGCCTGTCCTGGAGAGTATCCCATGTGTACTAGAGAAGAATGTGTCTTTGTTGTTTCTGAGTAGAGTGTTCTGTATAGTGTGTTCAATCTTGTTAGTTTTTATTGTGTTAAGTCTTCTATTTCTTCATATATCTTCGGTCTAGTGGTTCTGTCCATTACTGAGATTGGGCTGTTGAAGTCTCCAATTATTATTGCCGAACTGTCCATTTCTTCCTTAAGTTCTATCAGTTTGGGCTTCACGTATTTTTCTGGTTATTAGGTATGTAAATGTTTGTGACTGTTATATCTTCTTGCTGTGTTGATCCTCTTATTAGTATCCTTCTTTGTCTCTTACAACCTTTTGAAATTTAAAGTCTATTTCGTTTGATTTTAGTACAGCTACCTCTGCTGTCTTTTGGTTTCTATTCGCATGGTCTTTTTCCTTTCATTTTCAGTCTGTTTGTATCTTTGGCTCTAAAGTGAGTCTCTTATAGGCAGCATACAGTTGGAACACAGTTTCTCTATAATATTCTGCCGTTATCTCTTGATTAGAGAGTTTAATCCATTTGCATTTAAATATTTACTGATGAGGAGGGACTTCTGTCATTTTGCTCTTCGTTTTATATATGCCTTACAGCTTTTTCTGTCCTTCATTTCCTGCATTCCTGTCTTTTATGTTTAGTTGATTTTTTTGGTATTGAAATGTTTAAATCATTTCTCATTTTTTGGTATATATTCTATAGCTGTTTTCTTCATGGTTACCATGGGGATTACATATAACATCCTAAAGTTACAGATTCACTCTAGTTTGAATTTATACCAACTTAACTTCAATCACACAGAAAAACATTCTTGCTTTACAGCTCTGTCCCCACCCCTTTCAGTTGTTGTTGTCACAGATTACATCTTTATGCATTGTGTGCCCAAAAACATAAGCTAATAATTCTTTTAAATACATTAGTCTCCTATGTAGAAAACAAGAGTTAAAGTCACAACAATACTAGCTTTTACACTGATAATTGAGGGTTTTTTTTTCTTTAAATGTATTTGTAGAAAATAAAAAGTATAGTTGTAAACCATCACTAAAATAATACTAGCTTTTATAATTGCCCACATATTTACCTGTATTGAAATCTTTATTTCTCCAATGTCCTAGTGTTTTTTCCTTTCACCTTGCAGGACTCCCTTGAGCATTTCTTGCAGGGCAAAGCTAGTGATCACAAATTCCCTTACCTTTTGTTTATCTGGGAATGTCTTGGTTTCTCCCTCTGTTTTAAAAATATGTATATATTTATCTGTTTATTTTAATTGAGGTATAGTTGATTTACAATGTTGTGTTTCTGGTGTACAGCAGAGTGATTCAGTTTTTTATATATATATTCTTTTTCATATTCTTTTCCATTATGGTTTATTACAGGATATTGAATATAGTTCCCTGTGCTATACAAAAGGACCTTGTTATATATCTATTTTATATATGTAAATATATATGTGTGTGTGAGTGTATAGTTTGCGATAAAAGAAATTTTCACGTATTGACATACAGGGAAGTCATTCTGGCTTATGCATGAGTTAACCTGAATTTTATGCTAACTAAAATAGCCTGTTTGTGGCGTATCAGACATACATTGTACATCTGCTTTAATTATTAAAGAAAAGGGCACAGTGACCAGAAGTAAAGAATGTCCATGTCAAAAATAAAGATTCCTCTCTTCCTTAGGTGCCAATGCTGGGCCTTCTTTGATGATAAAACTCCTTTCCCAGGTGCCAAGGCCATGCTGACTTACTGATCACTGATCTTTGTGGGGTTTTTTGTTTTTAAACCTTGAAGAAATGTAATGTTCTTTGTTCTGACAAGATATAAAACTGTGCTGGAAACCATGCTTCTCCAGAGGAGCTTCTCAGACTAATCTGGGAAGCTGGCTTCTGGGCTCGTCCTTAGTTTGGCTCAAATAAAACTCTTCTTACTATAGATTCTTTATTGATTATTTTCATTGACACTTGTATCTGCTAATCCCAAACTCCTAATTTATCCCCTTCCCCTTTGGTAACCATAAGTCTGTTTTCTACGTCTGTGAGTCTGCTTCTGTTTTGTAAATAAGTTCATTTGTATCATTTTTTTTAAAGATTCCACTTTATAAGTGATATCATATGCTGTTTCTCTTTCTCTTTCTCACTTACTTCACTTAGTATGATAATCTGTAGGTCCATCCATGTTGCTGCAAATGGCATTATTTCATTCTTTTTATGGCTGAGTTGTATTCCACTATACACACACACACACACACACACACACACACACACACACACACACACTGCATCTTCTTTATCCATTCATCTGTCGATGGACATTTAGGTTGCTTCCATGTCTTGGCTATAGTAAATAGTGTTGCTGTGAACATTGGGGTGATGTTTCTTTTTGAATTAGAGTTTTCACCAGATACATGCCTAGGAGTGCGGTTGCTGGATCATATGGCAACTCTTTCTTTTAGTTTTTTAGCAAACCTCCATGCTGTTTTCCACAGAAGCTGCACCAATTTACATTCCTACCAACAGTGTAGGAGGGTTCTCTTTTCTCCACACCCTCTCCAGCATTTATTATTTGTAGACTTTAAAAAAAAATTTTATTTATTTTTATTTTTGATTGTGTTGGGTCTTTGTTGCTGCACAGGGACTTTCTCTAGTTGCGGCGAGCAGGGGCTACTCTTCATTGCGGTGCACGGGCTTCTCATTGTGGTGGCTTCTCTTGTGGAGCACAGGCTCTAGGCACGTGGGCTCAGCAGTTGTGGCTTGCAGACTCTAGAGCGCAGGCTCAGTAGTTGTGGCGCACAGGCTTAGTTGCTCCAAGGCATGTGGAATCTTCCCGGATCAGGCCTCGAACCCATGTCCCCTGCATTGGCAGGTGGATTCTTAACCAGTGTGCCACCAGGGCTTCTATTTGTAGACTTTTTAATGATGACCATTCTGACTAGTGTGAGGTGATACCTCATTATAGTTTCGATTTGCATTTCTCTAATAATTAGCAATGTTGAGCATCTTTTCATGTGCCTTTTGGCCAACTGTATGGTCTTCTTTGGAGAAATATCTATTTAGGTCTTCTGCCCATTTTTTGACTGGGTTGTTTGCCTTTTTCTGTTACTGAGTTGTATGAGCTGTTTGTATATTTTGGAAATTAAGCCCCTGTCAGTCACATCATTTGCAAGTATTTTCTCACAGTCCGCAGGTTGTCTTTTTGTTTTGTTTATGGTATACTTTGCTGTGCAAAAGCTTGTAAGTTTTATTTTTGTTTTTATTTCTATTGTCTTGGGAGACTGACCTCAGAAAACATTGCTACGATTTATGTCAGAGAATGTTTTGCCTATGTTCTTTTCTAGGAGTTTTATGGTGTCATGTTTTATATATGTCTTTAAGTCATTTTGAGTTTATTTTTGTGTAGGGTGTGAGGGAGTGTTCTAACTTTGTTGAGTTACATGCGGCTTCCCAGCTTTCCCAACACCACTTGCTGAAGAGAGTCCTTTCTTCATTGTGTATTCTTGCCTCCTTTGTCAAAGATTAATTGACCATAGGTGTGTGGGTTTATTTCTGGTTGATCCATATGTCTGCATTTGTGCCAATATCATGAGATTTTGATTACTGTAGCTTTGTAGTATTGGCTGAAATCTGGGAGGATTATGCTTCCAGCTTTATTCTTTTTTCCTCAGGATTGCTTTGGCAGTTCTGGGTCTTTTTTTTTTTGTGGTACGCAGGCCTCTCACTGTTGTGGCCTCTCCCGTTGCGGAGCTCAGGCTCCGGATGCGCAGGCTCAGCAGCCATGGCTCACGGGCCCAGCCACTCCGTGGCATGTGGGATCTCCTGGACCGGGGCACGAACCCGTGTCCCCTGAATCAGCAGGCGGACTCAACCACTGCGCCACCAGGGAAGCCCTCTGGGCCTTTTATGGTTCCATAAAATTTATAGGAGTATTCGTTCTAGTTCTGTGAAAAATGTCATGGGTAATTTGATAAGCATTGCATTAAATCTGTAGATTGCTTTGGGTAGTGTGGCCACTTTAACAATATTAATTCTTCCAATCCAAGAACATGGGATATCTTTCCATTTCTTTGTATTATCTTCAAATTCCTTTATCAGTGTTTTATAGTTCTCAGCATGTAAGTCTTTCACCTCCTTGGTCAGGTTTATTCCTAAGTATTTTACTTTTTAATGCGATTTTTAAAGGGTTTTTTTTTTTTACGTTCTAATATTTCATTGCTAGTGTAAAGAAATACAATTGATTTATGTATGTTAACCTTGTATCCCTGCTACCTTGCTGAATTCACTTACGACTTCTAGTAGTTTTTATGTGGAGTCTTGAGGGTCTTCTGCATCTTAGTATCATGTCATCTGCGTATAATGACAGTTTTACCTCTTCCTTCCCATTTGGATACCTTTTATTTCTTTTTCTTGTCTGATTGTTGTGGCTAGGACTTCCAAAACTTGTTGAATAGAAGTGGTAAGAGTGGGCATCCTTGCCTTATTCCAGATTTTAGCAGGAACGCTTTCAGCTTTTCACCATTGAGTATTATGTTGGCTGTGGGTTTGTCATAAATAGCTTTTATTATGTTGAGATATGTTCCCTCTATACCTACTTGGCAAGAGTTTTTATTATGAATGGATGTTGAATTTTATCAAATGCTGTTTCTGCGTCTATTGAGATGATCATGTGGTTTTGTCTTTTCTTTTGTTGATGTGTTGTATCACACTGATTCATTTATGTATGTTGAACCATTCTTGTGACCCTGGGATGAATCCAAGTTGGTTGTGGTGTATGATCTTTTTTATGTATGTTGGGTGCAGTTTGCTAATATTTTGTTGAGAATTTTTGCATCTGTACTCATCAAAGATATTGGCCTGTAATTTTCTTTTTTGGTGGTGTCTTTGTCTGGTTTTGGCATCAGGGTGAGGTGGCTTTCTAGAACGACTTTGGGAGTGTACCCTCCTCTTCACTCTTTTGGAAGAGTTTGAGAATGATTGGTGTAAGTTCTTTTAATGTTTTATAGAATTCCCCAGTGAAGCCATCTGGTCTTGGACTTTTGTTTGCAGGGAGTTTTTTAAATTACGGATTCTATTTCACGTCTAGTAATCAGCCTGTTCAAATTATTTCTTCTCGATTCAGTTTTGGTGGGCTGTATGTTTCTAGAAACTTGTCCATTTCTTCTAGGTTGTCCAATTTGTTGGCATATAGTTGTATTCTTTTATGTTTTTTTTCTATTTCTGTGGTATCAGTTTTTACTTGTCCTCTTTCATTTATTTTGTTTATTGGGTCCTCTCTCTTTTCTTTATGGTGAGCCTGGCTAGAGGTTTGTAGATTTTGTTTACCCTTTCAAAATCCCAGCTCTTGGTTTGATTGTTCTTTTTCTGTTGTTTTTTAAATCTCTCTTTATTTCCTCTCTGGTCTTTATTATTTTCTTCCTTCTGCTGACTTAAGGTTTTGATTGTTCTCCTTTTTCTAATTCTTTTAGATGGCAGGTTAAGATGCTTATTTGAGATTTTTCTTGTTTTTTGAGGAAAGCCTGTATTGCTATGAACTTTCTTCTAAGGACAGTTTTTGCTGCATCCCATAGATTTTGTATGGTTGTGTTATCATTGTCATTTATTTCAACATATGTTCTGATTTCTTCGTTGACCTATTGATTTTTTAGTACCATGTTGTCTAGTCTCCATGTAATCGTTTTTTTTTTTTCTCATTTCTCTTTCTGTGGTTGATTTCTAGTTTCATGCTGCCATTGTGGTCAGAAAAGATGCTTGAAATGATTTCTATCCTCTTAAATTTGTTGAGACTTGTTACGTGTCCTAGTGTGTGGTCTATCCTAGAGAAAGTTCCATGTGCACTTGAAAAGAATATGTATTCTGGGTTTTTTTTGATGTAGTGTCCTGAAAATATCAATTAAGTCTAACTGTTCCATTGTGTCATTTAGGATCTCTGTTGCTTTATTGATTTTTCTGTCTGGACGATCTGTCCATTGATGTCAGTGAGGTGTTAAAATTTCCTACTATTACTGTGTTCTCATCAGTTTCTCCATTTATATCTGTTAGTATTTGTTTTATCTATATAGGTGCTCCTATATTGGGTGCATATGTTAATGAGTGTAATAGCCTCTTCTTGTATTGATCCTTTTATCATTATATAGTGTCCTTCTTTGTCTTTCTTTATGGATTTTGTTTTAAAGTCTGTTTTGTCTCATATGAGTATTGCCACCCCTGCTTTCTTCTCATTTCCGTTTGCATGAAATATCTTTTTCCATCCCTTCACTTTCAATCTATGTGTGTTCTTCGCTCTAAAGGGTTCCTTGTAGGAAGCATATTGTAGGCTCTTATTTTATTATCCAGTCTACCACTCTGTGTCATTTGATGGGGGCATATAATTTAAGGTAAATATTAATAGATATATATTTATTGCCATTGTAAATGTTTTCCAGTTGATTTTATATTTCTTCTTTGTTCCATTTTTTTGTTTTTCCTTTTGTGGTTTGATGGTTTTCTTTTATATTATGCTTGTGTTTTCTTATTTTTAGTTTTTGTGAATAATGTTTTTGATTTGTGGTTACCCTGTTTTTCAGGTATGCTAACCTATTACTGTTATCTACTTGCTTTAGACTGGTTGTCATATAGGCTCCAAATACATTCTAAAAAAAAAAATCTACAATTTCTTACTCCCTTCCCCACATTTTATGATTTTTATGTCCTCTCTTTTTTTTTGCGGTACGCGGAGCTCTCACTGTTGTGGACTCTCCCGTTACGGAGCATAGTCTCTGGACGCACAGGCTCAGCGGCCATGGCTCATGGGCCCAGCCGCTCCACGGCATGTGGGATCTTCCCGGACCAGGGCACGAACCCGTGTCCCCTGCATCGGTGGCAGACTCTCAACCACTGTGCCGCCAGGGAAGCCCCTATGTCCTCTTTTATATCTTCATGTTTATGCTTTTGCTGTTCATTGTAGTTATCACTTTCACCCCCCAAATTTTTTTTTAAATTTTTAATCTGCGTACTGGCTTATGTAAGTGATATACTTTTCGATTATGTTTTTTTTAAGTAATTTATTTATCTATTTATTTTTGACGGTGTTGGGTCTTCATTGCTGTAGATGGGCTTTCTCTAGTTGCAGCAAGTGGGGAGTACTCTTCGTTGCGGTGTGTGGGCTTATTGTGGTGGCTTCTCTTGTTAAGGAGCATGGGCTCTAGGCACGTGGGCTTTGGTAGTTGTGGCATGCAGACTCTAGAGCACAGGCTCAGTAGTTGTGGCACACGGGCTTAGTTGCTCTGCGGCATATGGTATCTTCCCGGACCAGGCTCGAACCCCAGTTCTCTGCATTGGCAAGCGGATTCTTAACCACTGCGCCACCAGGGAAGGCCCCAATTGTGGGGGGTTTTTTTTCTTTCCTATAGATTCTTGCTGCTGCTGCTTTTTTTTTTTTTTTTTTTTTGCTTCTTTCTTATTTAGAGAAGACTTTTTAATATTTCTTTTAGGTTAAAAGTTTAGTATTGCCG
Organism: Monodon monoceros; assembly: GCF_005190385.1. NCBI lineage: Eukaryota > Metazoa > Chordata > Mammalia > Artiodactyla > Monodontidae > Monodon > Monodon monoceros. The sequence continues at coordinate 98,577,406 of NW_021703780.1, read as the reverse complement.
TATTCTTTTAGTTTTTGCTTGTCTGAGAAATTCTTTGACTTTTCTTCTATTCTAATGATAATCTTGCTGTATCCTACGTTGCAGGTTTTTCCCTTTTAGGACTTTGAATTTATCTTGCCACTCTCTTCTGACCCACAGCATTTCTGTAGAGAAATCACCAGATAGCCTTATGGGGGTTCCCTTATAAAATTAACTCTTTGTTTTTCTCTTGCTGCGTTTAGAATCCTCTCTTTATCTTTAACTTTTGCATTTTAATTATAATCTCCCTCACTTTTGAAGGATAGTTTTGCTGGGTATGGTATTTTGGGTTGACAGGTTTCTTTTCTTTGAGCACTTTGACTGTATTGGCCAGCTGCCTTCTGGCCTCCAAAGTTTCTCATGAGAAATCTGCAAATAATCTAATTGCAGGTCCTTTGTATGTGATAGTTTGCTTCTCTCTTACTGTTTTCAAGATGTTCTCTTCTTGTCTTTTGAAAGTTTGATTATAATGTCTTGATTTCGGTCTCTTTGAGTTCCTATTACTTGGAGTTTGGTGAGCCTGGATGTTTATGTTCATGTCTTTGATCAAATTTGGGAAGTTTTCAGACATTATTTCTTCATATATTCTTTGCTCACCCCCTTTTTGTCCTCCAGACTCCCACAATGCTATGTTGGTCTACTTTTTGGTATCCTGTAGGCCTCATAGGCACTGGTCAGTTTTCTTCAATCTTTTTTCTTTCTGTTCCTCAGACTCACTACTTTCTATCAAGGTAACTGATTCTTCTGCTTGTTCAAATCTTCCTTTGAATCCTTCTAGTGAATTTTTCATTTCAGTTATTGTAGTTTTCAGCTCCAAAAAATTTTTTTTGGTTTCTTTCTAGGTTTTCTATCTGTTTATTGTTATTTCCATTGTGTTCTTACATCGTTTGTTGAGTTTTCCACGTCTTCCTTTAGTTCAGTCTGTCTAATACATTTGACATGAGATCTTTTTCAGGGATAACTTACGTTGATTTTTTTTTTCTTTGAATGGGTCATAATTTCTTGTTTCTTTGTATGCCATGTGGTTTTGTTGTTGTTGTTGAAACAACATTTGCATCTGGACATTTAAATCTAATAATGTGGTAACTCTGGAAATCAGATTCTCTCCCTTTCCAAATATTTACTGTTTTTTGTTACTTTATTGTTTTTGTTGTAAGCTGTTTCTCTTCCAAGGAGCATCCTGACATGTAAACTTAAGGTCTTTTCTAGGGTCTTTTCTGAACCTGTGCCTTTCTCTGAGCATGTGTATTTACTTTCTAATTGTCCCTGTATATGCAGTTAGTTTTGAATGTCCTTGTCTTTAATGTCTGGTTCCCAATAGAGGATAAAGAGAAAAATGGGGAGGTGGGGGAAGCAATCCAGTCTTTTAAGTCCCCTGGAAATCACTTCAGCAGAAATGGAGGGGCTTGCAACAGTAGGAAGAAGTACAAAGACAATGGATACCCCTTCTTTGTCTGCACCTGTGGGATCAGAGGAAGCAATCATTGATTGGAGCACAGATCCCCAGTATTTGGAGGACAAGGGCCCTTTTTGCCCACCCTGGCTCCCACAAGCTGTGTGCAAGCTGCTTCTGGAACATGTGCACAGGTGCCTGTTATAGGGTAGATGTGGGGAATGGGTAGCTGCTGCTACTGTGCTAGGAGCTGGAGTTGACCAAAATTAACTGCAATTTATGGTCCAAGGCTTCCCCTGGAAATTGCAAGCCTCCAGTAGACTCCTGAGTTCCAAAATAGTTACATCAGACAGATTCTACCAGTGCAATTGTGGTCTAGGTAGGGAAGGAGATTCCTGGTGCTTCCTACTCCACCATCTTCCCAGAATTCTCTCTCTTGAGTTAATTGTTTTCCATATAGTAGGAGGGAGGGGTCCAGTTTCATTCTTCTATGTTGTGTCCAGTTGTTCCATTACCATTTGTTGAAAACACTGTTCTTTCCCCATTGATTTGGCATGCCACTTTTGTCAAAAATCATCTGACCACATATGGGAGGGTTTATTTCTGGGCTCTTTGTTCTGTTTTGTTGGTCATTGTGTCTGTTTTTATGCCATTGCCAACAGTTTTGATTACTGTAGCTTTATAATAAGTTTTGAAGCCAGGAAGTGTGAGTCCTCCAACTTTGTTCTTTTTCAAGATTGTTTGGCTATTCTGGGTCCCTTTCATTTCCATGAGTTTTAGGATGAGCTTGTCAATTTATGCAATGTAGACAGCTAGAATTTTGATAGCAACTATATTAAATCTGTTGATCAATTTGTGTAATATTGTCATCTTAACAATATTAAATCTTCTGATCCATGAACACAGATGTCATCTAGGTCTTCTTTAATTTCTTTCAACAGTGTTTTGTAGTTTTCAGTATTCAAATACTACACTTTTGTTAAATTTATTCCTATTGTCTTGTGTTTGATGCTATGGTCAGTGGGATTGTTCCTTTAATTTTATTTTCTGATTGCTCTTTGCTAACTTATAGAAAGATAACTTATTTTTATATGTTGGTCTTGTATTCTGCAACCTTGAAACTCATTTACTAGCGCTAATAGTTTTTCTGTGGATTCTTTCAGATTTTCTGTGTACAAGATCGTATCATCTGCAAAAAGAGATAGTTTTCCTTCTTTCCAAATCTGGCTGCTTTTGTTTCTTTTTCTTTCCTAATTGCCCTGTCTAGAACTTCCAGTACAGTGTCAAGTAGACATGGTGAAAGCAGACATCTTTTTCTTGTTCCTGATCTTAGGAGAAAGCTTTCAGTCTTCCATCACTAAGTTTTATGTTAGCTGTATTTTATAGATACTCGTTATCAGATTGATGGAATATCAGTACTTCTATTCTTTTTTTAAATATTTACTTTATTTTTGGTTGCATTGGGTCTTTGCTGCTGCAAGAAGGCTTTCTCTGGTTGCAGTGAGCGGGGGCTACTCTTCGTTGCCGTGCACAGGCTTCTCATTTCAGTGGCTCCTCTTGTTGCAGAGCACGGGCTCTAGGCACGCGGGCTTCAGTAGTTGTGGTGCGCAGGCTCAGTAGTTGTGGTGCACAGGCTTAGTTGCTCCTCAGCATGTGGGATCTTCCCAGACCAGGGCTCGAACCCCTGTCCCCTGCATTGGCAGGCGGATTCTTAACCACTGCGCCACCAGGGAAGCCCAGTACTTCTTATTTTCGTGAGTGTTTTTATCATGAAAGAGTGTTGAATTTTGTCAAATGCTTCCTCTGTACATTGAGATGATCATTTGGCTTTCGTCCTCTGTTCTTGGGTATGTTATATTGTTTGATTCATATGCTGAACCAACCTTGCATTCCTGGGATAAATCCCACTTAGTCATACTGTATGATTCTTTATATGCTTCTGGATTCATTTTGCTAGAGTTTTGTTGCAGATTGTTGCATCTATATTCATAAGGAATATTGATCTGTAGTTTTCTTGTGATGTCTGTCTGGTTTTGGTATCAGGTAATCCTGGCCTCATAGAAAGAATTGGGAAGTGTTGCTTCCTCCTCCTCCTCCTCTTCTCCTTCTTTTTCCTTTTTTTGTTTTTTGTTTTTTTGAAGTTTGAAAAGCATTGGTTCATGATATACTTTTATTCAAGGAAAAATAATATCTACTCACTTCAGGTGCCCAAGTGACCATTCAGAACCTTGAACCTTGACTTTAGTGGGTATTGACCTTGTGTTATTGATGAGCTTTTTCCGATTTTATCCCAGTGAGGATGGGAGGTTGCCAGATTCTTTCACAAGTATTAATCCCAGTAGTTTCCAGTGTAATTCTGGTTGTTTGCCATCCTCAACAGTATTGTGAGAGCCTGTCTTCTGGAACCTGTCATCTTAAAGGAGTGCTTTATAGCTGGCCTTAGAGACAGTGAAAAAAATTCAAAGATGATCTCTAAGAAGTTATTTTGGTAGCTTTTTATTTTATTGATGCTGTGCAGAGCAGACCTGAAAATACCTTTCATTTTTTCTTGCATTTTCAACATTAGAAACAGCTATTGTAGCTGTTTCTTAGGATCATTCTGTGGAAATATCTCATTGATTCCTTTGTCATCGAAAACTATACAATTTTATCACTCATAGCCACAGTGAAAGCAAGAGGCATGGTCCTCAAACCACCACTGGGCATCTTTCTAAGCCCCCTTGTGATGCAGCCCTCTTCTCACCCACAGGTACCACGTACACAGACTTCTCGGCCGGAATCTCCAGGGATGACCAGCCCCTCCCCGCGCATCCAGATAATCTCCACTGATTCTGCGGTAGCCTCACCTCAGCGCATTCAGGTACCTGCACCAGTCCCACTTGGCCAGCCACCTGCCTGAGGGCAGACCTGCCTTCCCTGAATCGTTTCTGAAAACAAACCTGCCTAAGGGTTTCACTAAGGAGCTGTGCTTCTTAGGTATCAAGTATAGTACAGTCTCACTTATTTTTTAAAAGATAAAAGAAGAAAGATTTTACATTTACTAAGCTGACTTACTTTCAATCTAAAAGTCTGAACTGTCACTTCAAACTATTGGAATGAAGTACCATTTATTACTTATGTGCTTCAAAATTGAGAGGTAGTATGTCTTAGTCGTTAAGAATGTGGACCTCCACTTGAAGTCAAATCCAGTGCCCCATTTTATAGCTTTTCTAATGTCTCACTTTTTTCATTTAGAAAATGTACATAATAGTAGTACTTATCTCATAAGGTTATTAGGAAGAATCAGTGAATATTGCTTGTAAAATGCTTGAAACGGTGCTTGGCACATAATAACATTCGGTATGTACTAATTATCTATAATAACTATTATTGCTAGTATTGTTGTTATTGTTAACTAATTGATGATATTCACTTACGGGAGGTTTAGTCTTCCCAGGCTCTGAACCTGCCTCTTTCCCACTGAACAAAGAGAAGGTACATGTATCATGATCAACAAGCAAGAAGAAGGGAAAATTATTGATGACACACATACATTAAAGATTCATATACACTACCAAACGTAAAATAGATAGCTAGTGGGAAGCAGCCGCATAGCACAGGGAGATCAGCTCGGTGCTTTGTGACCACCTAGAGGGGTGGGATAGGGAGGGTGGGAGGGAGGGAGACGCAAGAGGGAAGAGATTTGGGAACATTTGTATATGTATAACTGATTCACTTTGTTATAAAGCAGAAACTAACACACCATTGTAAAACAATTATACTCCAATAAAGATGTAAAAAAAAAAAGAAGAGATTCATAGTTATCTCAAAAGGCCAAACCAAATCATGCACGGAAATGAACGGCAGAAAAAACTCTAGTTATGTAGCGTAAGTTTGAGAGAATAGCAGGTGGACAGGTATTTGAGTGAATAAGTAAAGGATTGTTTTCATTTACAGTTTCTTTATTTTAAAACTCGGTATTAAGTGAGTAGTATGCTGTAATAAGTAGATGACTTCCATAGTGTTCACCCATTCTTAAAAGTGATTTTATGGATTATTATAAACTAAGCATAGAAGAGTTCTAATAAGTAAAGTGAAATGAGTTGTTAAAAATTATATTTCCATCATGTCTGTATTACATAATATTTTATCATAAATACCAAAGTTCATACACTTTTCTTCACACCAAGTAGGAAACACATATCTGAGTGTCTAGAAATTCAGAAGTAATTGGCCCAACGTTAATGAGATTTTACTATTCCTCAGAATTAGAAACTTTATATAGCTAAGTCATTTTTTTCTCTTTTGCTTTGTTCTTATTTGCTGATTGTGACTTGAAAATGAGTCCTTTATAGTTTTATGTAGCAGGTGTTAGCATCCTGCCTACATAACTCTCCCAACTCTAACTAACTAGGAACTAACTTTGTACATTTAACCATGGATGTTATATTATGGTTTCACAACCATCTGAGGGCAGATGAGAACATAGAAAGTTCTTCCAGAAAACTCCATCGGTAGCTAGTTTGTGTTTCAAGAGAGGGTATACAGCCCCCTGTATTGGTATAAGAAGGATCTTTCTGTTTTCCCAAGGGGTATTCAGGCATCCCATTCCGTATAGTGGGGCTGTTCCCATGCCCTGGTGCTTGGCCCATGGTTCCACCACTGTCCTGGCTAGAATGCAGTAAGATTCTTGAGCAGCAGTCTTGTAGAATAGATCTTTGGCGTTGAGCTTTCAGTTTCTCTAGGGAAGATAACCCATTAGCATGGGTTTTATGTAAAGTAAGTATAGTTGAAAATCTTTTCATTGTGCACTGTCAATAAAATTAGACATACCTTGGGACTTCCCTGGCGGTCCAATGGTTAAGACTCCATGCTTCCACTGCAGGGGACACGAGTTCGATCCTTGGTTGGGGAACTAAGATCCCACATGCTGTGCTGTGGGGCAAAAAAAAAAAAGGGACCTACCTCAGTGCAACAGAACTGACTGTTTTTCAAGGTTAGGTTTTTTTGAAGGAAAGTTATAAGTCATAGGTTGGTTTCTGGGTTCTTGATGTTGGTGCTATGGCTTTGATGAAGTTTTCATTTCTAGTCCTGACTTCAGTAATGGATCTCTGATCCCCTGAGGTGTGGGGAAAGAATACATTTTCTGATATTTTAATGAATAACAGTGCTCTGAACTCAAATAGTGGCTTGTGTGATAAGGTTAGGAGGGAAAGATTATTCAGTAAGGATGGCAAGCTATGCAACATTTAGGAGCTTGGCTCTGAATGGAACAGATTTTAGGGTCAAATCTTGCTTCCACTCAGCACTGTGACCCTGGGAAACGTTTCTGTAACATCTATAATTGTAAAGTGACAGCAGTAATAGTACCTGTTTTATAGGATTGTAAAAGGATTAAGAGATACTGCCTATAAAGCTGTAGGAAGTAGATGTCAATAAATGTTAGCATCTGTGTTATATAATTTTTTAATGTTTTATTTTCATATAAGTTCAAACTTAAGGAAAATAATACATATAAATCCTGTGTCCCCTTTACACGGATTCACCAGTTGTTTGCTGTAACATTCTGGGTGTACGTATAATGTGTTTTTTCTGAATCATTTGAGAATAAAGTGGAGACATCATGCCTCTTTGCCCTGGATACTTCAGCATGTATTTTCTCTTACATAATTACAATACAGTTATCAAAATCAGTAAATTTAATATTGAAACATGCCATTATCTAGTCCATAGTCCATATTCTAAAATTTCATCAGTTTTCCCAGTTAAATCCTTTATAACTATTGTTCCCATTCCAGGATTTATTTTTGTTTTTAATAATGATAGCAAAAATTAAGGTGTCAGTCAACACAAGCCCAACATATCTAGTTGTGCAGACCAACAGGGGGCTGATCTGATGATGGACTTGTGTTCATCAGTATAATGTCATCCTAATGGCTGCAAAAGGGCTTTGGGGCCAAGTGCGAAGGGTGGTGGTCCTCAGAGCAGGAGAGGTAGCCTTGTGACTGGGGTTGAGAGCTGTTGTTTTTTGGGGTACAGAGGTCTAGGGCAGAAACTATGGGAGGAAGGAGATGGAGATAAGAAAAGCTGTAGGAGAACACCTGCTTGTCTGAAAATGGAAGCTTAGTCAGAGCCATGCCATCACAAAATCTAGCTTCTCAGTAAATTTCATGGGTTTTCATCATATGTAGTCTTTTTAGGCCAGTGGTTTTCAAACTGTGTTCTTTACTAGTTTCCCAGATTACACAAACATTACGTTCAAATTTCATTTTTTAGTCCAGCTTTCAAAGCAATTAAAGTAGATTAAAAGAAAAATACACTTGAACATGTCATATACCAATTTGACATGCTGGAGGTCACTGGTGCACTCGTAATCTGTGTTCATTCTTTTTGGGGCAGATCTTGGCTTAAACCTTCTTTTGCCATCTCCGTGGATTTTAAGGTTTTCCAGAGCTATTCCTCCACACTCCCCATTTCACATTTATGTTTTCAGGAGAGCATAATTATACTCATTGTTTGACTGAAAGAAATGTTTAAATTTGAGCTTATAAAATACATTTATATAATACAGTGCTTTTTTATCTACTTTATTTTTTGAGGTTTCACATGTTACTAGAAAAGACTTCTGCTGTTTATATGTTTTTTAAAAGTTTGAAATCTTTACTACATTCCCCAGGGGACTGCATCTTGGGCTCTTGTAGCATCCTCCTTCCCTAGGTCTCTCTTCCACCGGCTCTTTATTTCTGCATATCCTTATTGAGCAGCCAGTACCTGTTCTCTGTCCTTTCTCCATCCGCAACCATCTGATATTTCCTTTCTTGCTCTGATATTCTAGTGGCCCCTCTCAGGTACTCGTAGGAGTTGTCTGTTTCTATGTGCTGACTGGGTAGTAGTTGCACACTGTAACAAAGTCACACCATACAGAGTAAAAGACGAGTCTCCCTCCCTCCCTCTTCGTGGAGTCACTCACGTCTCTCCCAAGAAAAGCCACTGTTACCATATTGCATATTCATTCTTTCAGAGATGGGCTATGCATCTACACCTGCAAGCTTACATGTAAACAATACAGCATATTTTTACACTCCTGTCGACATTCTGCCCACAGTGCTCTGGACTTCACTCTCTTTTGGAGGTATTTCCCTGTGGTACAAATAAGCTGCCTCTTTCTCTTGAGTGGCGGTTTGATATCCCATTTTTTGGATGCTGCAATAAATAACCTTTTACCTGCTTAATTTAAGACATGTGAGTATTTCTGTAGGATCAGTTCCTCAAAGTAGGATTGCTGGAAGGGTGTGTCATGTGTAGTTTGTTTATTTTGTTTGTTTGTTTTTTTAAGAAGGAATGTTATCTTTTATTTATTTAGTTAGATTTGGCTGCATTGGGTCTTCCTTGCTGCACGGGCTCCCCTCTAGCCGCAGCGAGCAGGGGCCACTCTTCACCGCAGTGTGCGGGCCTCTCATCGCGGTGGCCTGTTGTTGCGGAGCACGGGCTCTAGGCGCGCCGCCTCAGTAGTTGTGGCTCACGGGCTCTAGAGCGCAGGCTCAGTAGTTGTGACGCACGGGCTCAGCTGCTCCACGGCATGTGGGATCTTCCCAGAAGAGGGATCAAACCCATGTCCCCTGCATTGGCATGTGGACTCAGAACCACTGCGCCACCAGGGAAGTCCCTTATGTGTAGTTTTGACAGTAGTTGCCAGACTGCCTTCCAAAGAGGTTCCACCAACTTATACTCCCACCAGCCTGGTATGAGAGTGCCCGTTTCCTTACACACTCAGCTATATATTTTGATATATATATGTGTGTTTGATACATATATTTGTGGCCCAGAATGTGGTCTGTCTTAGTGAATGTTCCATGCAGGCTTGAGAAGAATGTATATTCTCCTGTTGCTAGATAGATGAGTTTACACATGTCAGTTATATCAAGGGGGTTGCTAGTGCTCTTCAGGTCAAGTATATCCTTATTGATTTTCTGCCTGCTTGATCTGTCAGTTGCTGACAGAGGAGTGATGATAACTCCAGCTATAATGGTTGATTACTCTATTTATTTTTGGCAGTCCTATCAGGTTTGTTTTTTTTTTTTTTTTTTTTTTTTTATTTATGGCTGGGTCTTCTTTGCTGCGCATAGGCTTTCTCTTGTTGCGGTGAGCGGGGGCTACTCTTCGTTGCGGTGTGCAGGCTTCTCATTGTGGTGGCTTCTCCTGTTGCGGAGCACAGGCTCTAGGCGCACAGGCTTCAGTAGTTGTGGTGCGCAGGCTCAGTAGTTGTGGTGCACAGGCTTAGTTGCTCTGTGGCATGTGGGATCTTCCTGAACCAGGGCTCGAACCTGTGTCCCCTGCATTGGCAGGCAGGTCCTTAACCACTGCGCCACCAGGGAATCCCCTTAAAGGTCTTTTGGGCATTCACTTGGAAGTGATGATGTGCTGGGACTCGTGTCCAGCCTGTGGCTCTCTGGTCTTGCATTCACTGGGCCCTCAGCCTGCAACCCACTCTGTCACAGCTCTGCACGGCTTCCTCTCTTGCCTCATTTGGGTCTTTGTCCACCGGCACTCCCTCAGAGAGGTCTTTGCTCTTGAAGCTGCCCCCCTGCCTCCTTCCCCATGTCGTGTTCTGTCCATTACCCTGCTTTTTTGTTTCCTCTATGTTTCCTTCCTGCCTCTTCATGTCAGGGTGCACAGTCTGTCTTTCCTCTAGCAGGCGAGCTCCCCGCCGTGTTCACACTTCCATCTCTAGTACCGAGAATAGTGCTGGTCACCTAGTGGGTGCCCAGTAAACACATGTTAAGTAATTGACTCTTTCCTTGCTTGTGTCATTTTCTTTTGAACCTACCAGCATCGTTGGATTTTCCGTATTGGACTGTTGGCAAAGCTGTAGGACTCTGTGTGAGTTTGCTGTCTGAACCTTGGGATGCCATGACCCAAAGCAGTTCTATCAAGAGGTGGCGCAGATTCCAGATATGTTGTCCATAAATGTGCCATAGGGAGCTGGGGTACAACCAGAGACACAGTATGTCTCCCCTTCCCAAGGCCCAGCGCATGCACCGCAAGAGTCCTGTCTGCAGTGAGGGCCTGCTGGGGGTCCTCAGGGAAAAGGTGGCCCCATGCTCCAAGTTGGGCACTTGGCCTGGAAGAGAGACAGGAATGGGCTAGAACAGCTTCAAAGAACTTCACGAGCAGGAATAAGAGAAGTCGCTCTAACGTAGCAGCTATATTGTGACTGATGCACTGAGGCAGGGATGCAGGGAAGAGGTGAGCTATGGCAGTGGGGCTCATGACTGGTGGCCGTCCCTGGAGAAATGAGGCTCAGGGCTTCTCCGGAGTCAGCGCCCACTGCCTCCAGGGCTTCCACAGTCTTTTATTCACATCTTCTCTCCATGTGCCAGGCCCCATACTGGCCCTGGGGATGCAGCCCTGAAACAGGTGTTATCTCTATGCTTAGAGACCTCAGAGTCAAGAGGTGGGAGAAGTTGGATGTGTGTCAGCAAGGGACTCCCTGCATTCTGTCACTGCAAGGCAGAATTATTATTATTATTATTTTTTTAAGGCAGAATTATTTATAGGACCTTCCCTTCAGAAATAGCCCTTTAAAGCAGCCATTCTCAGGTTTTGGGGTTTCAAAAAGTTAGGGTAGGGAATTCCCTGGCGGTCCAGTGGTTAGGGCTCCACGCTTCCACTGCAGCGGGCCTGGATTCGGTCCCTGGTCAGGGTACTAAGATCCCGCATGCTGTGCAGCACGGCCCCAAAAAAAAAAAGTTAGCGTTGCCCACATTTCTTATTATGCCTGGGACAAGAATTTTTTTTTCTTTTTTTTTTTAGTTAAACCTATCATCTACTATTTATTACTGTCTTCATTTCATAACAGAAAGGGCCTTTCTTTGTCCAGGTTTATTGAACTGTAATTGATATGCAGCACTAAGTTTCAGGTATAGAACATAATAACTTGATTTACATATATTGTGAAATGATTGCCACAAGTTTAGTTAACATTCACCATCTCATATACATGTAGAAAAAAGAAAAAGGAAAAAAGTGTTTTTTTCCTTGTGATGAGAACTCTAAGGATTTACTCTCCGGACACCTTCAAGTTGACCACCTTCATACAGTTTCCCTTACCTCCACTTCCAAAGGGCATTTTAATTCTAAAAGTAGGAGGGATGATGTCATCCTAGAATAAAATTAGCTGTATGAAAACCAGTTTCTGAAAAGCTCCCTGTTGTTTTCTCTTTCCCATTTCACCGGCACTGGTGAAACTGTCCTGGACCAGCACTGACTCCGGGCCGGCGTTGGCAGCCACTGCACGTGCTCCGTGAGAGCAGCCTCCGTGTTGTGTCTTGTAGATCGTGACAGACCAGCAGACAGGACAGAAGATCCAGATAGTCACCGCAGTGGACGCCTCCGGATCCCCCAAGCAGCAGTTCATCCTGACCAGCCCAGATGGAGCTGGAACTGGGAAGGTGATCCTGGCTTCCCCGGAGACCTCCAGTGCCAAGCAGCTCATATTCACCACCTCGGACAACCTCGTCCCTGGCAGGATCCAAGTAAGACCTGTTGACAGGTGTTTGTTTCAGCACTTCTGCTACTGCACTTGTTCTTGACTCTTACCTCTACCGTGGAGGCCAAATCCATCTCTAGTGGGTCCTTTGGGGACCTGCAAACATGGTGGGTTGCTGCCTCGGCTAAAGTAAAAATCCAGCAAATGAGTGGCGAGGCCCAGAAGGCAGCCGCTGCAGTGCTCAGATGGATGGAATTTGAGCCGGCAAATCAGCGGTCCCACAGGAGACTCACCTGAGCAGTTAGCATGAGCCACTGGAGAATGGTTCTCAACCAAGGCCACGTGGTGGCAGCCCTTGGCCTGTGATGCTTTAGGGGCACCACCAAGGGCTGACCACAGTCAGATGAGGACCGATTTGTTCTAACTCTTACCTCGGACTGGCCCGGCTCTTCTTTATTCTGATCTTGTTCCTGTGAACTGCTGCCTGTGGGCCCCTCCGTTCTGCGCTGGTTCTCCCCCCTCTGGCAGGCGGGATGGGGTTGGGGCAGGTACAGGAAAGAGGAGAGCAAGGGCTGGAAGAAGAGCAGGGTTATTGGGAAGCATTGAACTTCCAAGTCCAACACTCAGAGAAGCAGGGACTCAAGGCCAGTGTTCCATGGTGGCCAAGCATGGAGCATGTTTAGGCCAGGTCAGGGTGCAATCCATGGTCTTGTTTGGTTCTGGTTTTTAAGTTTTTTTAAAATTTGTGGTAACATATAAAATTTACTATCTTAATAGTTTTTAGGTGTCCAGTTCAGGGGCATTAAGAACATGCACACTGTTGTGTAGCCGTCACCACCACCCATCCCCAGAACTCTTCATCTTCCCAAACTGAAACTGTCCCCACTGAACAACTCCCGTTCCCCACCCCTCAGCCCCTGGCTACCACTATTCCACTTCCTATGGGTCTGACTACTCTAGGGACCTCACATAAGTCAAATCCTGTAATATTTGTCCTTTTGTGACTGGCTAATTTCACTGAGCACAATGTCCTCAAGGTTCATCTGTGTTTTGTCTTATGTGTCAGAATTTCCTTCATTTTAAAGGCTGAATAATATTCCAATGTATGTATAGACCATGCTTGGTTTTTCCATTCATCTGTCAGTGGACACTTGGGTTGCTTCTACCTTTCCTGTGAATAATGCTGCTAAGAATCCATGTGTTTTGCAGGGAGATTTCTACTATGGAGAAAATTCAGGAAGGAAAGGGTTTTTTTCCTTCCGCTGGAGCTGGGTTCAGAACACCAGTATGTTCAGCTTCCAGAGCTGTACTTTTGAGACACCTCATAATGCCATTAGTAAATACTTCCTAGTGTACATTCTGATCATCTGGAATCAGAGTTCCTTCCTGCTTGCTTCGACTCCTTGTTTTTGAAAGGATGGCTGGTGATTCTCTTGCATGTCTTATAAGAGGTCATTGCACATAATGATGTCTGTATATATTCTCACTGTACATAAATCATTTTAAGGCTTATTGTTAGTATATGATTTAATAACAGCTCTTTTTCATGTTGAAACCAGTTACATTACTCTTCAGATGAGCAGCACTGTGGGTCACCTAGAAAGTCACCTACAAATGAAGAATAGCAGGTTTCAGAGGCCACCTATCCTAGTCCCTCCACTGCCAGCTGCCTCACAAGAGAGCTAGTTATTTAGTCAGTAAAGCTTAATTACTTTTCTGCCAAGTAAACCTCTCTGTGTACTTTCAAGCTGTTTCACGAGAATAGAGAAGCAACCAAAAAGACCTTGAGTATCTTCATGTTGGAGCATCCGCCTGTGAGTCCCCACACGGCCCCTAGTCCTAGGTGGTTGGGGTGGCCAGATAGGAGGGTAGGTCCCTGAAAACCAGTGTCCGACCCTGGACAAGCCCACCGCCACCTACCACCGCTCAAGGGGCTTGGTCCAGGTGAGCGGCCACGCCATTCCTGGTGGCAGATTCAGTTGTCACATGGCATTTTCCCAGTTCTGCCCAGAGTTCTTAGAAACCCGAGATTAGGACTTCACAGTTCAACATGACTTTGCTTAGTGCTCTGGTTTTTCATCAGCACTCTGCTTATTTCCTGATTCTTCTTAGATCGTCACGGACTCTGCTTCTGTGGAGCGTCTTCTGGGGAAGGCCGACGTCCAGCGGCCCCAGGTGGTAGAGTACTGTGTGGTATGTGGCGACAAAGCCTCAGGTGAGTAACCAAAGGCCATGCTGGGTGCACATCAGGGGCCAACATCATGCACCAGATCCGGGGCGGGGGAGGGTTGTAGGTTTCAAAACATGAACTCCACTCTTCTTATTGGGGTGGTGATGTAAATAGGCAAATCAGTTTGTCAGATTATAAGAATCAAAAGGAAAAATCAAGAAATTATTTCTGTGATTTGTAAATGTTGGTTGGATGTCAATTATTTTTGTACTAGTAAGAAAGAAATTGGGACTTCCCTGGTGGTCCAGTAGTTAAGACTCCGCACTTCCACTGCAGGGGGTGAGGGTTCAATCCCTGGTTGGGGAACCAAGATCCCACATGCCACACACCCGCCCCCCCCCCAAAAAAAAGAGCAATCATTTCATTAGTCTGGTTAATATCTGCTCAGTTCTTTGCTGTTTCACAAGATGTGTTTGTTGTCTCTCCCTCCCTCGTCCTAACTGTAGCTGCCTCTGTCATGCCCCCACTATAACCCAGCGTGATAAACAGGAGGGGGCATGCGATTCTGGCTGGAGTCCCAGGGTCAGGAAAGGCCTGAAGTCACATTGGTGACCTTGATGGTTGAGTGTGTGCTGTCAGGTAAAGCAGAAGGGTGTTCCAGCTGGCGGGACCAGGGCCTGGAGAGTTTAGTGTTCCAGCTGGCGGGACCAGGGCCTGGAGAGTTTAACATCCATACCCACCATGTCTCTGGGGAAGCACTCCTGGGCTTCCATGGTTAGGAGGTGGGTACAAGGAGACTAAAGAAGATGTCTGGCCCCAAAGCTCAGACTTCAGCCTGCTAACAGTGGGAGCCATAGAGGGTAAGTGATGCTAGGGACACTGACCTGAGTTCTGAGATGACCACTTGGTTCTGCTTTATTCTGTGGTCACTACATTCGTAGGAACTTTGGATACTTTGTGGTCCTGGTTTTAAAAAAAAGAAAAAAGTGCTGAGCCAAGCCTCTTAAGAGGAAGACAACCCCAGGCAAGCACCAGCTGAAGGCCGGAAGCACCAGCCCCGCCCGCTGATGCCTCAGGTGCTGTGCTCTCGCCCCTTCTCTGAAACCCTCATCTGCCCCAGCAGGCAGGGGCCAGCGCTGCCTCTGTCCTCATCACCCTTTTGTTCAGATCTCTGGGCACTGGATGTGTTCTTTTCTAGTTGCTTCCTTACAGGCCTGTCTTCCCCTCCAGAATGTGCTCTTTTTTTTAGAGCAGGAACCGTGTCTGACCCCTTCATCTCTATATCCCCATCTTGTTGCTCAGCAAGGAGAGACATTCTGCAGACTTTCAAACAAGTGAATGAAGCATGAGCATAGCAGAGGCCACAGAATCTGCTTGGCTTTCCCTTCTGCGCGTAAAGCTCATGACAGGCTTGCAGTGCCATTGCCTCCAGATATTAGAGATCACTCTAAAGCCTAGAGAGCCCAAGGAAATCCACTGCAAGCAAGGAAGAATGATGTCCACAGAGTCATTTCAGCATGACTCTTCTTAAAGGCACACAATTGAGACCCTCTAAGTGCAGAGTTGGAGAACGGCTCCACGTGCCAAAGCTTAGGGCTTAGGGCCATGGGTTGCTCTGCAGCCGCCGTCCACAGTGACCCTGTGAACCCTGACCCTGCAGTGTAGTTATGACCCTGGGTTACATGAGACCAAACCAGGAGAGCATACGCGAGGACGGTCCCAGCTGGGAATGTGAGGAAGGGTAAACTCACATGCAGCTCTTTTTAATGTGGGAGGGAATTAGAATTTAGAGACCCCCAAAGTAAACAAGCTTAGGAAAAAGAACTGGCGGCCTTCCTTTGGCCTGGGCTCACACAGTCACGCCCCCCACCCCGGGTCAGTCTGGGGCCCAGGACGTGACGCACACAGAGGGAGTAAATGCACGATGAGACTCTTTGGGCTAACAAAACACAAGCTTGTGTTTGCTCTTTGACACTCTTGACGGGACAGGGGAGCTGAGGGCCTTCACCAGGCAGGTCTGCAGAGCCGGGCCCGGTGAGTACAATGGATGGTGCAGCCCAGCCACCATCCGCGAGCTCCTGCTGTGCACTCGGAGCACCGAGGTCATGCCATTTACCAGCGGCCACATAACCTGTCTGAGCTTCCGTTTGTCCATCATGACCTCACAGGGCTACTTTAAAGATGGTAGAAAAATGTGAAGGCCCTGGGTGCCATGCTTAGCACTCAGGCCTGTGGTTGGCCCATGGCTGCTGGCATCTGGCCCTGCACGCCAGTCCCCGATAGACTTACCTTTCTCTTTCAGGCCGTCACTATGGGGCTGTCAGTTGTGAAGGCTGCAAAGGTTTCTTCAAAAGGAGCGTAAGGAAAAATTTGACCTACAGCTGCCGGAGCAATCAAGACTGCATCATCAATAAACACCACCGGAACCGCTGTCAGTTTTGCCGGCTGAAAAAATGCTTAGAGATGGGCATGAAGATGGAATGTGAGTAACTATTAAAATACCACGTGAGTTAATAAGGAGGGCGAAAGTGAGGTTTCCATGCCTGGCCTTAAAATACTCTTAACAGTATCTGCTGAGGCTTCATTTTGTTTCACCTTCAGGGTCAGCTCAGTGATGCGGCACTGATACCACTAGGATTGGTTGGTTTCCACGGTGGAAACCTAGTCCAGATAATTTGGGAGGCAGCATGTGGAGTGGGATGAACACAGGCTTTGGGGTAAAGCTGATACCACGTCAGCTCCAGCCCTGCCCCCAGGAGCCAGGAGGCCTTGGGAAGTCATGTGGCCTCTGAGCCACAGGTCCCCATCCATGAAATAGCACCCTTGCCTTCCTTACATGATGTGTCTGGGGTCCTCTTTTCTTCTGCAAAGGTCTGTTTTCTTCATTTGTTTCTGGCATGTATTCTTGCTCTTGTACCAGATGCTGAAGGAAGAGGTCACTGGTGTCACGTAAAATGGAGCCCCACTGACAGTTAGCAGAAGCTGTCCATCTCGAGTTGGGCATTAGGATGCTTCCTTTTCCACGTGGGGCATGGGCAGCTCTCTGTTAAGGGCCCACCTGAGGGGGTGTTTCTCCTCCTGGAGAGAGTCCTGTGAGCAGCAGGAAGTGACAGAATGATACCACACAAATGCCACTCGGTCCTTTCTTGGCCATGGCACCCGCCATCTTGAGCTCCTTTAGATTTGACAACACTTTGGCTTTGAGCCTTTCTCTCCTTTGGCTGCAAAGTCCACTGTGGAAGTTGAGCCAGGCGTGTCTAGCACCGAGCTTATCCCGACAGCAGTGGGCTTAGTCAAGAGGACTCCTACCTCTCCCATGAAGGATGTGGTTTTTAAACATGGGTATTTCTGTTGTGATTTAAGCTGTGCAGAGTGAACGGAAGCCCTTTGATGTGCAGCGGGAGAAACCAAGCAATTGTGCTGCTTCAACGGAGAAAATCTATATCCGGAAGGACCTGAGAAGTCCTCTGATAGCCACACCAACGTTTGTGGCAGATAAAGATGGAGCAAGGTCAGTCCCTGTGTTGACAAAGGGCGACGCTGTAATCAGCCTTTGGAGCCGATTAGGGGAAGCACAGATATTCCTTGGAAAGGGGGCTTATGTGGCTCCCCACCTGAGGGCCACAGCCTTGAGTCTTGTCTTGCCTTATCCCACCCTTTTTGGAGCCACTCTAGTCACACCTCTGTCCAGGCCTGAGGATGGTTGATTTAGGATGGGGTCAGAATTTCTCCTCTCCCAGGTGCTGGGATTATGTGCTGTAGTTCAGGCATCATTCTTGCAGGAAAACAGTTGTTCCATCACTCAGGAATGGGGCTTTTTTGCAGTAGAGATAAAAGGCCTAAGACCCAGGTGTGGTCTAGATGGTGCCACAAGTCAATTTATATGCTTTTTTTTTAATGTAATCTATCAAACTTAAAGGAACAGAAAGAGGGAAACAAGAAATCCAAAATGTATCATGGCAAGCGCTAGAGTTGGGAATGCCCTGGTGATACTCTGAGATCAGGTTAGCATTACTGGCACAGCGATGGACGTGGAAGCCTGGGGGGATGTGCGGTCTGTGTCATCCTGTCTCAGGCTGCAGACCCGGCTCTGCACATCTCATTGTAGAGAGAAGGGGGTTGGTGAGTCACTCTGTGGCTGACTCTAGTTAGCTTTTCTATTGCTCAGCCTTGCAGATGTAGACGGGACAGGTAAACGCAGCCTGATCACACTGTGCATTAAATGTTGGAAGCTACTCTGGGTTTCTTTATGTCTTAAATAGACAAACAGGTCTTCTTGATCCAGGGATGCTTGTGAACATCCAGCAGCCTTTGATACGTGAGGATGGTACGGTTCTCCTGGCCACAGATTCCAAGGTGATGTTCTCTCCTCATGCCTTCTCCACTTTTATGTCTCAGTGCAGGCCGCTTCTCTGAATGTGTGCACCCACCTTCTTCTTGGCCTTCAGACTAAGTCGAGGCCATGGCCTTCTGCATCTCCATTTACTTCTGATACAGCCGTGCTGTGATTCGTTTCAGGGATGCCAATGGCTTTTTGGCAACTCAGTCAGAGCTGGCTGGTCATGGTCACTTAACATGTCAGGGTCTAGAGTTCAATTTGGTGAAAATTCTGTGGTTCACTTCTAAGATTTTCCCCCCCTAGTGACGCACATTGGCAAACTACGGGCAGGCTGAGGAAGAGCTCCTTATCCTAAGATGGCCTTTTGCAGGAGTCCCTGGTTCCTTTTTATTAGATGACCTGCAGGAAGAAGTCCAGCCAGGATTCTGGCAGCTCCAACCCAGACAGAGTAGGTCAGCTACAGGGAATCCAACTTGCGGACAGAGATGTTTGTCACCCCAAGAAAGAGACAGCTGGCTGCCTCCCGTGGAGATACCTGAGGAGAGGGGGTTTTATCCAGGCAAGGGAGCCCATTGCTTCTCTCACCTTATTGTCCCTGATATAACTCGAGCAACGATGAAGCGGCGGCAGCCCCACTGAGCCCCAAAGTCTCTGCTCTGGAAGGAGCGACTTAGAACAGCGCTGGCGTTGCTGCCGCCCTCAGAGCCAGAGCTGGGCCTGCAGGCTCCCCTCTCATCTGCTCTCATGCACATGTGGCGCGTTAAGGAACATCCTCTTCTGGGAAAGGAAAGGCAAAAATGAGAGCCGATGGACAGCTGCCCTCCACCCATTGGTCCCTGGCTGGGCTTTGAGCCTGTTGTCCTCGGGCGGTGGTGATGAATCATGCCTGGCTCGTTGCCTTAACCCAGCAGACGTGCAAGACAGTGACTGACCACCTGGTGGGGTGGACACACCATAAGCCCGAAAGTAAGGCCTGAGCACCCTGAACTCCTGATGGCAGGGGGTTGCGCAGCCCCTGTCCCGTGTGCCACCCGCACAGAGGCTGGTACTGAGCTGGCCACCCCATGCCTTCCCGTCCCCACCCCAGCGCCCACCAGGCAGGGGTGTTGGGAAACCTGAGTAAGTTAATTTGGTAAAGCATGCAGTGCCCACTGCGTAAACGCTGGCTGCTAGGAGTTGTTGTGGTCGCTGCACCGAGGAGAAGGAGCACCAAGCTGTGCGGTGATGAGTGAGCTGTAGTGAAGGCAGCAGCTGCGGGTCATAGCCAGGCCCTGCCCGCCGCTCCTCCAGGACGTGGAAGTGACAGGACCCACCCCAGAAGCTTGTCATGAATAATAGAACATATGCAGAGCCCCTTAAAGGTAGCTATTTTCAGAAGCTGATTTTTAAACTTTTTACTACGAAACAATTATACATTCAAAATCATTTACTTTGAATAAATACAAAGATACCACAGTGCTGCATGCTCCCTTCACCCAGTCTCTCCCGGAGGCCGTGTCTTGCAGAGCCATAGCACAGGATCAGGACCAGGGCAGGATATGGGGACAGGGGTGGGTATCGTTCTTTTTCTTTTTTTCACCCTTCAACTTTTTCCCTTCAACATATCTATCATGACGCCTACATCTTTCACCAGCTGCATGATATTCTGCTGTGTGGTGGTTCTGTGATTTATTAACCACATCTCTGTTTATGATCTTTTCTACTGATTCTAGTTTTTCATTTTTATAATCAAGATACAGCAGACATGTTTGTATACGTATCTTGGTTTATTTGTTTGAGTATATCTTTGGCTTTCTTTTCTTTTTAGTTGAGATGTAATTCCCATACCAAAAAATTTACCTTTTTAGTGTACAATTCAGTGGTTTTCAGTATATTCACAAGATTGTTTCAACCATCCCCACTATCTAATTCCACTGTCTAATTCCAGAGCATTTTCATCACCCCAAAAAGAAACCCTGAATCCATTAAGCAGTCACTACCCCTTCTTCCCACTCCCGACACCTGCCAGCCACTCACTTTCTGACTATGGTTTTGTCAATTCTGGACATTTCATATAAGGGGAAATCATACAATATGTAGCCTTTTGTGACTGGCTTCTTTCTCTTATCATAATGTTTTCAAGGTTCATCCATGTTGTGGCCTGTATCAGTACTTCATTCATTTTTATTGCCAAATAATATGCCATTGAATAGCTATATCATGTGTTATTTATCCATTTGTCAGCTGATGAGCATTTGAGTTGTTTCTGCTTTTTCCCTGTTAGGAATAATGCTGCTGTGAACATTGTGTACAAGGTTTTCTGTGCACATATGTTTTAATTTCTCTTACATATGTACCTAGGAATGGAATTGCTGTTGTCATATAACAGCTCTACATTTAAACTTTTGAAGAATGTTTTCCATAGCACCTGCACCATTTTACTTTCCTTCCAGTAGTGTATGAGAGTTCCAATTTTTCCACATCCTCGTCAACACTTGTAGTTATCTGTCTTGACTGTGACCATCCTAGTGGGTATAAAGTGATATCTCATTGTGGTTTTTATTTGCATTGTTAACTAGCTTATTTGTCTTTTTCTTATTAAGCTGTAAGAGTTCTTTAGATATTCTGGCCACTAAACCATTATCAGATGTATAATTTGCAAAAATTTCCTCCCATTCTCTGGGTTGTGTTTTGTGTGTGGGGAGAGAGAGATTGTCTTTTTACTTTCTTGATAATGTCTTTTGAAGCACAAAAGTTTAAATTTTGGTGACATCCAGCTTATCTGTTTTTGTTCTGTCATTTTATCGCATGCGTAGGTTTGTGTAACTACCATCACAATCAAGATACAGAACTGTTTCATCACCAAAAAGCTCTTCCTCTCACTGCCCCATCATAGCCGTACCCCCATAGAAGCTGTTTT
Organism: Monodon monoceros; assembly: GCF_005190385.1. NCBI lineage: Eukaryota > Metazoa > Chordata > Mammalia > Artiodactyla > Monodontidae > Monodon > Monodon monoceros. Next base: position 98,556,119 of record NW_021703780.1, on the reverse strand, counting down.
TAAAGCAACATTAAACCTTCATTGCCCTGAGAGTCTTGTATGTGTGTTCATCTTTAATATTATTTTCTGATTAACAGGCTGAAACAAGCCAGGGAGCCCTGGGCACACTGGCAAATGTAGTAACTTCCCTTGCCAACCTAAGTGAATCCCTTAACAATGGTGACACTTCAGAAATGCAGCCAGAGGACCAGTCTGCAAGTGAGATTACTCGGTACGAACCCATGAGGGTGGAGGCCCCTCCTGACATACACACAGGCGTGGCGTTGTGAGGGTGGGTGGCAGCATTTTGACACCCACCCTGTATTTAATCAAGGATTGCAAAATTGTCCCAGTGCCCCTGCATGTCTGTCTTCTTTCAAATTTTAACTATGGGAATGTGGATGCATTTTATTACACGATATAAAACAGTCTAAAAACTCTTTTCATTCCAGATAATAAACTAAATTGAGTAACTCAGTGGAAGCAGGGGAAGAGATGTTACTTGTATTGGTCACTGCTTATGGTGCCTAAACATCAGTAGTGCATCCCCTCTCCCACTTCTGTTTATCTTATGTATCTTTTTTCCAAGTATTGAGCTTAGAGCTTAAATCGATTCATCAGGGTAGACAGAGATGAGCTGTTAGATGGCACCAGCTGGTCCAGACACCTGTTCCCGCTGCCAAGGGTGTGTTCTCTTTGCAGCTGAGCCGCTAGGTTTGCTCCTTTCCTATTGGGCCGGCCACTCCTGCCCCTCTTGCCAGACCAGGCAGGTGCATGGCCAGGGCCACTCAGGTGCACTAGTCCTCATGTTCACTTGTGGTCTGGTAGAAAATTAAAATCTGGATCCAGTGGAAAGAGGATGGGATTTGAGTTAGGTCGAATTCTGGTTCTACCACTTACTAGTTGGGTGGTCTTGGAAAAGTTAGCTTTCACATCTGTAAGATGGAGAGAATTCTACCTGGGAGAGTAGTTGTGAAAAACAAATTACATGTGAAAATAAATATATAGCTTAGCACCCAAGGCGCCATGGAGACAGCATGTGGAAGCCGCCGCCCCTCCTCTCAGCATGTCAGAGTTAATTATCTTTTCCCCAGTGTGTTGTTCCTTAAATTACGTCTCAGCTAGAGTTCTTCTCCTCATAGAAGCTGTGGACTCACAACACTTGCTTGCTACGTTTTTGCTCGCAGGGCATTCGACACCTTAGCTAAAGCACTTAACACCACAGACAGCTCCTCACCTCCAAGCCTGGCGGACGGGATAGACGGCAGTGGAGGAGGGAGCATCCACGTCATCAGCAGAGACCAGTCCACACCCATCATTGAGGTCGAAGGCCCCCTCCTTTCAGACACTCACGTCACATTTAAGGTGAGTGTGTGTAGCTGGGAGAGGAGCTCTGTGCCCAGGCTGGTCTCAGTTAAAAAAATGAAACCTTGAAGTGAGCTCATTTTTCATACGGTTGTGTTTGATCAGGATCTTGTGTTCCAGAACAATGTTCCCATTATGAAGCATTTTCACTGTCTTTTGCTCACTTGGCTGTTTGGCTCTGCAGGTAACCCTGAAGCAGGCGTGGCCACCTGTCACAGCCAAGACAGGCTGATGCGGGCTGCTCTGCCGTCCGCCTTCCCATGATGACCTGGCTTCAGTATAGGCTCAGGCAGGCCCTTTGTCTGTTCCAGCAGGCGTTCCCAGCCATTGGGCCTGACCTCTTGCCCTCTAGAGCCACAGAAAGTAGATCTCAGATATACTTGAAGACTGGGTCAGGTCCCCATGGTCTTCCCTGCACTCACCTCCCCGGCCTCACTTCTCCAGGACACTGCCAGGCTCCCTGAGCCCCTGGTCTCTAGGTCTGCAGATTGAGTCTTCAGTTCCCCTCGTATTCTCCACTAGAGAGATCTGGCCAATCACTTAGGAAGACTGAGTCCCTGCCATAGTTGTCCAAGGGTGCCAAGAACACAGGTCACCAGTGGGATTCCAGCTTCAGAGGCATTCAAGCCTCTTCTAGACAGTGGGGCTCCCGGAACCCAGCCCGACATCCTGGTGGTGGTGTGTCCTCCTCCTGCCATCTGGGCTCCTGCTCAGCTCTCATTCACTGTTCCCTGAGGCCACCTGCCAAATCCCTGCCAGCCTGTGGAGCTGACCCGTCCCCGACTTTGAGTTAGACTTGAACCTATGGCTCAAAATGGAATTGCCTTAGAACAAGTACCAGTGTAGTTGAAGCAGAGTTGAGATGTATGTCTTTGTGTGGATAAGCTGGGAGGTCCCCATCCTCCCACATTCTAGGGGCCATCAGACCCTAGTTCACTGGGCAGGACCCCACAGGGAGTCAGTGCCGGCCCCCCTGCAGAGGACGTATGTTTCACAAGGATGCTCTGCACGGGGGCTTCAGTGTCAGAGACTGGTGTTGACGAGCTGCCCCCGTCACTTGGTCACCCCCGTGCTGTGTGCTCTCTCTCGCAGCTCACGATGCCCAGCCCGATGCCCGAGTACCTCAACGTGCACTACATCTGCGAGTCCGCGTCCCGCCTGCTCTTCCTCTCCATGCACTGGGCCAGGTCCATCCCGGCCTTTCAGGCACTTGGGTAAGTGGCTTTTTTCTCCGTGTGTATCCTTGGGCAGGGCCTTTCCTGCTCTAGGAATGGACTGGAAGATCTCTGAGGGCCCTTCCAGTTTGTTCCTTAGGCCCGATTTGCTTGTTAAATACAGTTGGTGGACTGGTAGCAAGGGGACAACCTTGGTGGCCAAGGCTGCAGTGTTCCTCAGACCTTTATTGTGCCTTCTCCATGTGCCTTGGACTTGGTGCTAGGAGCAGGGGATGGACTGGAATGGAAGGCAGGAGTCGTCCTGTGATCTTGAGACAAATACAGGGTACTGTGTCTGGGGGCTTCTGAGATGAAAACAGATTGTCTCGAGGTGCATCAGCTGTGCTGTCCTGAGTGTAGATCCCCCCCTCCTCCCTGCTGCAGCCCCAGCTCCTCCCTGGCAGGCTGGGTGTGTCTCTACCTTTCGGAGCCCACCCTCGGGCTCTCAGTCCTTTGATCGCTGCAGCCTCTTGTGACAGAACCACACCAGGGCTGTTAAGGGAATAGTTTCTCCTCAGAAGAACTTCAGTTAAGGCAGTCACAGACAGTGGTGTTTGTGAAGAACAATCCTGGGCATTCCATAGGCCTTCAGCAAATACATGGTGACACAACTTGTTTGGGACACGCGGGGGCTTGGAGGAGTGCCACCGGCCCCCGCACCCACCACGCCTCTGTGTCCCCAGGCAGGACTGCAACACCAGCCTGGTGCGGGCCTGCTGGAACGAGCTCTTCACCCTCGGCCTGGCCCAGTGCGCCCAGGTCATGAGCCTCTCCACCATCCTGGCCGCCATTGTCAACCACCTGCAGAACAGCATCCAGGAAGGTAGGGCAGGGGCTGCGGGTGAGGACGGCTCAGTCTCGGCTGGCCCGCCGCATAGCCAGCCTGTGTCCCACAGCATCCCTTACCCGTCAGAATGTTTAAATTTCTACCTGACTGCCTTCTTTTCATATAATGAAGAGGAAAGGAAAAAAATAATTGGGAAAAGGTGCTGATTTCCGACATACAGACATTGAGTGATGTTTGCAGAACAGTCACAGCTTCTGTTTTCAGCTTCATTGACAGGTTGCCCTTTCATGTATCTCACAAATCCTCACAACCCTGTAAAGTAGAAACTGTTATGTCAGGGTTACATATGGGAAGACCAGGTCCCAGTAAGGTCCCTGGCTTGCCCAGGATAAAGCAGCAAGTGGGAGAGCTGGGGACTGGGGCACAGACCTGGGACATGTGACCCCCTAGTCCAGGGCGTGAATGAACAAGTGAGTCTCTTATTATGAGATCTGTGCAACCACCCGACATCGGGTGGTCAGGTCCCAGCCGTATCAGGACTGGGGAGTAGCTGGGGTGGTCTCCACAAGCTGCACATCCGCAGCACACTGAAGACACTGTCAAGGGAGCCCACGCTGCCCAGTGTCTAGACTATCCCTGCAGATCACACTTGCATCTGAGGTGGAGTTGAATTGCTTTTTCAATCAGGCATCCCAGTGGTTGAGACCTAGGAGTGTGAGTCACCTAGTCACACCTTCGTTTTTCTAGTTATTCCTTTGGAATAGTTATATAATGGTGATTTTTAAAACCCTGTAACGTTTTATTGAATTTTAGGTTCGCAAACGAGCTTTAGTTTTATTTTTAACTGAATATAATAATACTGCCTTCAGCAAGATACTGTCATGAAGACTAAATCAGACAATGGATAAAATTATTTTGACAACTAAAAAATGCCAACGTGTTCAGGTTGGCAAATATTTATTCAGTGCCTGCAGAGACTTGGAAAGAATTGACCTTGATAAGAACTGGCATGTGGGCCTTCAGCACCTGCAGGCCAAAGGTGCTGCCCAGGGCGGGGCCAGGGAGAATCACTGGTCTTGGATGTCGTTACTGAGGCAGAATATTAACAGAGTGGAATCTGGGTGCCTGTTGTCACTTCACCTATAACTGGAAAATGAGGCTCTTGAGATAACTGGTTTTTCATTTAAAAGTGAAATTATTCTATCATTTTTTTCAACATGTGGCCCCTCAAAGAAGCTCATGTTATTGCTCTCATTAGCCTTTCTCAGAGGATCTGTGATGTTGATTTCTAGATAAACTTTCTGGCGACCGGATAAAGCAAGTCATGGAGCACATCTGGAAGCTTCAGGAGTTCTGTAACAGTATGGCGAAGCTGGATATAGACGGCTATGAGTATGCATACCTTAAAGCTATAGTTCTCTTTAGCCCCGGTAAGATATGCAGTGGTCACGGTCACTCAACGACGGTTTTCCACCTGTGTCTACTGATATTTCTGAACATGAGCATGTTTGTCAGGTTGTCAGCAGTGTAGAGAGAGCCCTGCCACACTGTGTGTGACTGAATGTTCCCGTAATGTGTGCTTTGCTAGCTAACATAAATACATACGTTCTTTTAAAGTCCTGTCTTTATATTCCCAAAGAAATATGCTGTAGTGCCGGGTAACTTCATATGCTAAATAGATATCATCTGTATCCTAACTAAGCCATTGGCTAAATAAGACTACAGCAAACAAAATTGAGTACACATTTGGCCCTCTGTATCCACGGGTTCCATATCAGTGGATCCAACCAACCGTGAATCAAAAATATTCAAGGAAAAATATATTCCAGGAGTTCCAAAAAGCAAAATTTATTTTGCCACGCACCAGCAACTAGGTACAACTATTTACATAGCATTTATAACGTATTAGGTATTAGAAGTAATCTAGAGGTGATTTAAAAGTATACGGAAAGATATGTGTAGGTTATATGCAAATACTATACCATTTAACGTAAAGGACATGAGCATCAGTGGATTTGGTATCCATGGGGGGTTCCTGGAACCAATCCCCTGTAGATACCGAGGGATGACTATACTACCACCCAGTGTCCTTTTTTTGTTTTGATTTGTTCTGTTTTGCTCTTTGCTAATTTTTAGGTATGTTAGCACTTACAATCCAGTACAGGTTGAAACTGCACCAGTTTACCCACAGTCTCTGTAGGGCAGTAGCAGCAGCAGCTGCAGGGCATGCCAAAAGGTGTGGTCACAGCAGATGAAGAAGAGGCAGCGGGACTGTTGGTGGAAAGTAAGAGTCGACCGGGCTGGCCTCACTCCCCGTCAGCTCTTCTCTGAGCCACCTGAGAGGCCACTTGGTGACTGTTGTCCTTGACAGCAGGGGTGGACCCAGCTTAACCTCTCTGTCCCACTGCCCTGGCCCCCTACTCATGAATAACAGAATAGCTAATGAAAGTGGGAGACGCTATGTGATTAAGTATCTAGAGAGCAGATGGTAATTCTCATTTCATGTGGTATATGTTGTCTGGAGTAAGGAAGGAAGCCACAGGTCTAGAACCAGCCCCAGAGGGGCTGCTGAGGCTGGTGTGAGCACCCAGGGGCCGCACCTCTCCTGGGAACCTTCAGGTCGTGGCAGAGCACAGAGGAAGAGCCAGTGTTCTAGCAAGAGTATCCAAACTAGACCAGCCTTCAGAGCTCAATCTATTGCACTTGAGAAATTTGTCAGAAGTTTTACTAAAAATAAGTACTGAGAAGTCTGCAAATGAGGCTTTCCAAATACAGAAGACAGTTTGGGGTACTTTTATTTTTTCAGATCATCCAGGTTTGACCAGTACAAGCCAGATTGAAAAATTCCAAGAAAAGGCACAGATGGAGTTGCAGGACTATGTTCAGAAAACCTACTCGGAAGACACCTACCGGTGAGGCACACGGGCACGATGGGGGCGAGGCTGGATCTGTAGCTGCAGATATCAGTTACATTGGCCTTCCCATTGCTGGCAGCCTGGTAGAGCCTCCATTTGATCACACTTTAATTCTTGCATTTTACGGCTGAAAATGGAGTGGGGAGGGTCAGGAGTCCTAGGCCATCCCAGTGTTGCTGGGTGACTGGGTGAGACCTTGGGTTATTGCTCTTTAATTTGAGGGGTTGGGAGCCGTGATCTCCTTTGGGGCTGATGTTGTGTGTGAGATGAGTTCTTACGGAGACTCCGCTTGTCCAGAACAGTCGGCAGCTCTGCCCTCCTGCCCCGCATTCATGAGGAGACGGTGCTAGACAAAAGGCTTTCCTTGACAGAAGCCAAATCTGACCCCTAGAAAGAGTGGGTTGGACAAAGTAGTAATTTAATCCTCACATAAACCGGTTTTTTCAAGTTCCTTTATTTGGGTGAAAATTTATGTTTGGGCAGCAGGAAAAAAATGTTATGTGTATGCCTTTCTCATGCAGCTTTGACCGGGAAAGTTGTTCTGAAATAGGGCAGAATGTGCTGGCAGGCTTTCCCTCCAGCTGAGGAGTGGAAGAGCTCTTTCCTCGTGACCTCTTCTAACCCACTGGAGGCTATGTGAACTTCTGGGGCCTGTCAAGCATAGTGTTTCCCTCCCCACCTTTCCCCGATCTTGTCCTCTGCAGACAGACAGACCTCAGTCAATAGGTGCCCTGTGGGCCTGAGTGCCCCAGCCCCGGGGGGACAGTTTCTCTGGTGTGACTGGGGGCCTGTGGTGGGCCTGGCTGGCAGAGAGCCTGCCTCTGCTTTAGGCACGCCACCATGGCCAGACACAGCTTTTGCCAAAGCAGGATCCATTTTCTACTGGAGTCACTGAAGACCTCACAATGAATCTAGAATGGCTTCAGCCTCATTGCATACAAAGTGGTAACACACCCACACCAGAGCTCATACAGCCAGGTGTGTGGGTGTGCTGTCCCCTGAGGAGGCTCCGGGCCCAATCCACACAGAGCCTGTGGCCAGAAGAGGCTGAAAAGCCTCCTCTGGGGCTGCTGGCAGAGCCCCAGCACACAAGAATTGCCTTGACGATGGCAGCTCTCTGGCCTTTGAAAGTACATGTTTCTGAAAAATTCCTGAATCACTACTCCTGGTCCATTCAGGGACCCTGGGGGAGAAGAGGGCAAGCCAGGTAGGTGATTTGGGGCCAGAAATGAGAGCAGGGGGGCTCTCTCATAGCACTCGGGAACACTCAGTTCCCAAAGAAAAGGCCCTAGAATGGTTGCGTCCTGTTTATACAGTCATTGCTTTAGTCTGTCCCATCCTTAGGCCTTTTCTCATGCTGTTTGTTCCTCCTGAAATCCTCTCCCATCCTTTGCATCTCTGCTGATAGGAACCTTAGCCAGCGTCTAAGGCCCAGCTAGATATCCTCCCTGACTGGCCTTTGCTGACTTCCCGAGACCCTTCAGCCTGTCGGCCCCTTGGCACCTTTGGGTGCCCTGCCAGACACCATGGCTGGGCAAATGGATGATGGTGCTGGAATACTGCTTTCATAATACAAATATATTTTCCCCTTTTAAAAATAACGTTCACTGTAGAAAAAATTAGAACATTCTGGAAAGCAAAAAGAAAACTTTTAGCTCTTTGTAAATACCACTTCCCTGTTAACGTTTTATGTATTTACTTCCAGTGATTTCTTAGTATGTGCAATTGGAATCAGAAAATAAGGTTTCGTGACCTTTTCTTCACTTAATATTCAGTGAGCATGTATACATTCTTCTAAATCATTTTCCATGGCTAAGGAGATGCCATAATTTCATCATTTCCCTACTTATGAAAATATCAGTCGTTTCAAGACTGGGCTGGCCCTGCAGTTTGCGTCCTGGTGCCCACCGCTCTGGATGCTGGCTATGGAAATGGCCCATCCACGAGATGCTTCAGATAGTGTCCAGTAACCTGCCAGGACAGGGTCATGGTGTGCCCTCCCGGGGTTCCTTCCAAATAAAAATCTTATTATCTTTAATTACAATGCTAAAAGAACACTGGAAATTAGAGCAATATAGAAAAAGTTTTAATTGATATAATCACTTCAAATCCCAGTACCCAGAGGTCAATCATTAGCATTCTGGTGACCATCCTTCCAAGTACTTTATTTACACACATACATACAAAGGAATATACGCAAGTGAGGTCACGCTGTACTTGCTGTTTCACGTCCTCTTTTTTTTTTTGGCTGCCTTCGGTCTTCGTTGCTGCGCGCCGGCTTTCTCTAGTCGCGGTGAGCGGAGGCTACCCTTCGTGGCGGTGCGCAGGCTTCTCGTTGCGGTGACTTCTCTTGTCGCGGAGCACAGACTCTAGGCGCGCGGGCTTCAGTAGTTGTGGCACGTGGGCTCAGAAGTTGTGGCACACGGGCTTAGTTGCTCTGCAGCATGTGGGATCTTCCTGGACCAGGGCTTGAACCCATGTCCCCTGCATTGGCAGGCGAATTCTTAACCACTGCGCCACCCGGGAAGCCCTCACATCCTTCTTTTAAGTTTTTATTCAGCTGTATATCATGGAATTCTTATCAATGGATATAGACCTTTATTATCCTCTTTAATGAATATGTAGTGATTCATTATATGGAGACACCATACTTTATTTTAACCTACCCTCCACTGACAGGTTTTCAGATTTTTCATTTTGGTGGGGCTGAGGAGAGTTGTTATAAACAATGAAGGGAACATATCTGTACATAATCTTTGCACTCATGATAAACTACTAAAAGAGGAACTGTTGAAATCAGAAACGCAAGGGTGGGACAGTGAATGTGTTTGTTTGGTTCAGTTCCGAGCAGTGCAGACAGGGCCCCTGGGAGCCTATCCCGGGTGAAGTCTGAAGTGCAGCGAACCCCCCTTTCTCTAATGACCCTTCCTCTTACAGGTTGGCCCGGATTCTCGTCCGCCTGCCAGCACTCAGGCTGATGAGCTCCAACATAACAGAAGAACTGTTTTTCACTGGTCTCATCGGCAATGTTTCAATAGACAGCATAATCCCCTACATCCTCAAGATGGAGACAGCAGAGTATAACGGCCAGATCACCGGAGCCAGCCTATAGCGCACACCTCACACCTGCCGAGGAGCACAGGATCCGCCCAGGACTGCTCAAATACAAAGAAAATAAGTAGTGGTATTTTGGTATGTGCAAATATTTCCAGTATCTTAGCTATTTCCTACCTGGTTTCTTCTTATCTGTTAATCCCAGACAGTAGCAACTAAAAGACTAGTAGGATCCTTTCCTGCCATAAGAAATGTTTTAATGCCTTTTGATGAAGCAGCAGATTTTGGAACAATCTTTTAACTCAGTTTTTATTTAGAAATTCTCAAAGGGCAAAAAACAAAAGCAAAGTTTTATAATGTCAGAGACTAGTTAAAGAAAACTAAAAGAACCTAAGAGAACAACAGTATGTGTGTATATATTAAAAATGTCCTTGGAATTAATAGCTACTAATTACCAGGGTAATGATATTAGCACTTTCTAAGCACTTCTTATCAATGTGTAATGTTAGCAACATCTTGCCTATGTGCAGGGCAAATGGAAAACTGTATGTCTTTTGCCGAAATACTAACGATTTCTGTGAAAATGCAATAGGGTTACAGGAGACAATCATTTATGCTTAAGGAAGGCAGGCGTCATTCCTAACTGTACGCACATATTGCTGGTGTAGAGCTAAATTCCCGGGAATGAATGAAGATGCAGCTTATCTGTACGTGCAGTCAGGGGCAGTGTGGTGGCACAATCGTGGTGACCTGAATTCGAATTCGAAGCTTCCTCAGCCAGAGCTGATGCTTGTCGGGTTCCCTGACCTCTGGTCCTGGTCTGTGATGGGCATCTGCAGGCTCCTCTCAACTCGGGCCTCTTCTGGTGACTGGTTCTCAGAATTGGACTAAACCAGTCAGATGTTAACTGCCAATTCCTGCAGCAACTGAAAACATCCGCGAATCACCTCCACCACTCACAGCAGTTGGAGCGTTCTGACCAAAAAGCGCAAGGTGAGCATTCTGAACCCTTGCCGGGACCTCCCGACTACAGTGTGGGGGTGGTTGCATGTTTTTCAGGTGGAGGAGTGCGAGGGCTCCCTTCTCAGCAGTTTCCATCCCAAATGCCCCTTGGGAAGGGCCCTGTGTTCCTGCACTTCGGTCCGAACTGGGAGGTGGACTGTGGTACGGGTCTTGCTGCCTGCCCAGGCAGCAGGTGTGGTGGAGCTAAGTGGCATGTTTCTCAGTGTCTCCAGGCTCAGCACCTCTGTCAGCAGGTCTCTCAATGATCCTGGCATACCACGCACTTGGGTTCCCCCGGTTGTGCCAGCAGACAAACTCTGGAGCGTTTTACATGATGGATGTAGAAGCAGGCTGCATGCCCCTTAAAAACAACCTTTAATCCCCAAAGTTATCATCTTCTTTCTCCTTGTAAGTGATAGCGACCATTGTTTACAAGAACAGAATGCGGTTATTGGGAAGTTTAGTCGGAGAAAAGCGCCCATAGTTCCCCTGGTTGTGAAGCAGCAGCACACATTTCCATTTGGGAAAAGTAGCAAGGCTGCCTCAGGTACCTGTACTTTCTTTCTGTGTAGCCCAGATTAAGAAAATACAGTGTGAGGCTAAACTTGTATTTCTGGAACCTTTTGATCAGATGATACCCCAAAAGACCCCAGTGCACTCACTCCCCTGCCTCCAGGCATCCACGGCCGTGTAAAGCTGAGGAGAGCAAGGTGGGTGCCGGGCTGCCGCCACGGGCTTATGGCAAGACGGGACTCTATTCCGCAGTTGTCGGCGGCACTTATGGAAGTCATTAGTGGGAATTAGTGGGAACAGCGTCTGCAACTTGGAAATTCCTGTTTGGATCTGATTATGTCATTTATCGTTCATGCCTTGGGAGCAAATTTTGGAGAATAGTGGGGGTACCCATTATAAAATAATGGGAAGGATTTAATTTTGACAGCTTAAATTTTTGGTTTTCTAACTTTGAAGTGATTTAAGTTTCAAAATTAAGGCAAAAAGTGGCTAAGGATTTTCGCAGAGGGCATTTTGTAGCACTTGTGTGCATCTTACATAGCGAGTTGCCTATTTTTCTTTCTTTTGACTTTGGATGTAAGCATGTCTGTTGATCCTGTAGCAGCTCCCTGGGAACATGTATTGTGTCACACATCTTTCAGGTCTGAGCTCTCGGTGATGGTGAAAAGGTCTGCGCTGGCCGGCTGCCCTGGGCCCTGGGCGTCCTGTGTCTGTGAGGCTTTTACACTCAGGTTGCTAAGGTATGAGGGCAGCTTAGCCAAGACCTAGACTGAAGTCTCTGCTGGGAACAGAAGGTGGTACCAGCAGGGAGACAGTGAACACCTGGATAAGCACATGCCCCACTGCAGCAGGACGGCTCAGGAGAAAAGCTGATTCTAAGCTGGTCCTGCTCCCTGAGTCCCTTCGCTGCTGATGGCTGATTCTAGTGGACCATTTTGGGCTTTGAACACTCCTCGTTAGTTTCCTAGATCCCCTTGGCCTTACTTTGGTGGACTTTTCCTTAAAAATCAGCTCCACACTACCTGAATTCTCGCCACTCCAGATCATCTCAAGCCTTTGACAGCAGGTCCATTCTCTCTTGTCAAACTGGTTAAAAGAAACCCAGAGTCAAGAATTATTTAAAGAGATTGCAAGTAAATATTTGGGCTCAACTTTGACCAGGCTTTTAACCCTTGTTAGTAGTTTGTGAAACTCTGATTTAGTGCAGTGAGACCAGCCCTGAGTAGTCTGCATCTGAGTGAAATAAGCCAGGATCAGGATTCTTTGCCACGAGAATCCTGGCCCAGCCACCCCTCCCTCCGTGAGGAAAGTACCTAAGGGAGGTGGGGACAGACGTACACCACTGCTTCTTGATGAAGTGGGCTCTTTTCCATCGGTATTTCAGATAATGTTGGACAGTTATGTATTGAAATTTGTGGAGTTCATTACATCATAAAGCAGGACCAGAAGAGATGTAGAAAAAGACCAAATTACTCAAGCAAATATTTTCCATGTTATTCCTTGAAAGTATTTTTAAGGAAGTATGTTACCACCCTTCTGATTTGTGTGTGTGTGTGTGTATGTGTGTGTGTGTTTGGGGTGGGGCGGGGAGGCTACCTTATTTATTGTCTAACCTCTGCCATGAGGCTGTGGTCAGGGTTCTTTTGTTGTTTGGGTTTTTATATTTAATTTCAGGTGTAGTCACTTGTAAGATGTTATGTAATCGCCCTCAAGAGGGATTGTTTTCTAGCCTGTCGGCGTCAGTATTAAATGCAGACTCTCTCCCAAGGTGGTGGCAATGGACACGGCTACCAATGGCTCCCTGATCGATGTGGCTGCAGCACCCTCACTGGGGCACAGGGCTGTAGCCACACTGCATACTGGCTCTCTAGCTTGTTTGGGGGTAGCCACGGCAGGGAGCCAAGAACTAGAAGGGCTCTCGTTGTACCTAGCGCTCTTTATCCTGATCCTTTGAGGGAACACCAAGCAGAGCAGTCTTGCTCCCAGCCCTGCCCTCTGCCTGACAAGCAGCCTTTGGATGGGGATCCAAGTTCCAGGGCCTGATCAGATTAGAGCCTGGAAACGCGTTGCCCACTTTCCAGTAGAAGTGGCCTTATGTGCAATGGGGCTGAAGGTGACATTACAACTCTTCTGAGTCCAGGTCATGAAAGGTGGCATCTTCTGATGCTCACCTTTATTTTGGAGGATGGTGCCCTTCAAAGCCTGGAAAGGCCGGAGAAAGCAGGGCACACACTCACATCCTTCACTGTCCCACTTCCATTCTCCATAGGTTGTGCGGCTCTTGGAAAATGTCTTAACTTTGATGTAAATTTGCAAAGCTAGCCCCTCATCATGACCGAGTGGGATGAGTCTTTTGTACAGAGAGTCCTGGGCCTCCTCACCTGTGCCTCCCACCAGCAGGCACTTCTGTGTGTTCAGCCCTGGGGTCCCTTCGGCGGCATTGTGTGTGTACAGATTTATAGGCTTGTGTGACTGACTGAATGTACATGTGTTTATACCTTCTCTATGTGTACAGTGTATATAGCGTTATGTGTACATAGATGTATATATTATGTATACAGACATGTAGCCACGTATCCAGACTTTCCTTTTGTTTTACAGAGAATCTATGATAGAGTTTCTACAGTAAATTGATGTGGGTGTTCCATGGTCCCCTCAGCAGGATGGATTTGCTGAGACTTTAACTGACTCCATTTTCCTTTGGGTGAGCCTGGCTGGGAAAGGCCCTGAGGTCAATGTCCACTCTGCACCAGGGCAAGTTCCAGACAGAAAGGCCCTGGCAGGATAACATTGCTTTCTATTCTCTAGGAAGCATGAATGTTGATGGCTGATTTCTATGGTATACAAATTACAAATCTTAAATTATTTAACTGTATATAGCATGTGAATGAAATCCACTGACCTTATTCCTTTCTATGAATTATGACTCTAAAATTTTTAAATTTCAGATAAAAATTGCATTTTTATACAGATGTATACCCTTAAAGCTACAAATGCCAAATTTTCCTTGTCCAGGTCTATTCTGAGGAATTTTCCCATTAATCGGGCTTTAACTGAGATACAGCACTCAGGAGCCAGGGCCCAGCCAGCAATAGTTGCTCATGCACCTGGTAAGCAGAGACCTGAATGGTGGGAAGGTTGAAAGCTGGCCTGCTGAAAGAAATCACTGGATAACTGCAAAAACTCACGTAATCCACAGGTTACTTTTTTAAAAAAATAAGCTTACTGAAATGTTTGAAAATACTTCATTGAGACCACAGTACTCGGTGCCTTTTGTGAGATGGTGGGTCGTTTAGCCTTCAGCTTCCCATAGCTTTGATGTGACGAAAGCTCCTGCTACTTCACTGGCCTCATCCCACAGTGATTGTTCGACCTTTCCTGTGTCCTTGCCTGTCGTGACAATCACACTATTTGAACATGGCTCTCCAGTTAAAACAAGTGGAAGCCTGACAGTCTCTAAATGAATCTTTAAAAGTGTTCCTTTGGGGCTATTTACCTTAACTGTAATCTAAGAATAATTAAACTGTGAGTTTAAAAAAAGTATCTTGGGGGTGAGGAATGTCTGAGATATTTTTAATGCCCAGCTATACTTTCAGTTAAGAAGCCAATAATAATTCTGAAATGCTGGGAAAAAAGGCTCAGCAATATTTATCGATTGACAGACTGTGATAAAGCTTAACACTTGGATAACAATTAGAAATGGTAGTCTTTACATTAAAAATGGCTTTTCTTTAGGAAAGTGTAGTCAATTATCATTTTAACCAGAGCACTCATGGATTCAAATGCTGCTGCCACACACAACTCAAGTGCTGGAGTATTTTTCTACACTCTCTCCGTTCTCCCAATTATCTTGTAAACCAGTGTTCAACTAGTTTTATAACTGAAAACTGCACATTTTTCATAGTACAAACCATAGTTTTTACCTGTAGTTTGGAGCTGTCTGTTAAAATGTAGCTGTACTACCAGCCCTTTCAAAAGAAGTGTGTTAAAGGAAAATTTGGGTGTTAGATTTTTGGGACCGTTTCTGTAACCTCTGCCCTTCACAATATAGAAAATATTGTTTATGCCATCACATTTTAATTCCAGGTTTAAAATCTGTCGAAAGCTGTATAGCTTGAAATCAGCTTTGTTTATGCGATGGCATTTAAAAAACAGCATGTTCTTTTTAAACTGAATTTTATATCTAATCAATGTCTTCAGTCTCGAAGAATTTGCATTGTTGTGTTTGTATATAGAGTATTGCAGTGCATGAATTAGCTTTATGCATTTTATTAAATGCTGTTTCAATGTGGCATTATTGTTGTGGCTTAATACTACTACCTAAAAGAGGTTTATACTATTAAAGTGAATTAAAAACTAATAATGTGCATCCTGCTCCTCATTTCTCCTCGTAATAGTAACATCGGTAACGCCTGACCCCCAGAGGCACCCAGAATGCTCTGCCTGAACCCCAGGTAGGTGGCAAGGAGGCACCCTGGTCGTCAGACCCCTACAGCTCGCATCCCACCTTAGCCTTGCCCAAAAGTGACTTAGCCCTTGATGGTCCATTTGATTGGTCCACTGGATTGTAAATACCTTTAACGAAAATGCTGGCGGGACCATCCCCTCTGCGTCCTCCCAGTGGAGCCACTCCTTGATGTGGTGTCCAGAAGCCACGCAGACTTTCCTGGAGCAGAGCAGAGCACAGCTTGGGCCTCCGGACACAGATCGCTGGCACAGACAGACGTGCACAGAGCCAGGCCTCAAACCGGCAGACGCTTCCTGTAAGGATATTTGCTATCCAGGGTAAAAACGTCTTCTTAAAGTTTCAGAAGTTTAGAACTTGCTCATTATGTCATCTGACCTCTCATTTTACAGATGAGGATTCTAAGGTCCAAAGTCAGATTCATGGCAGAACCCACAGGCAGCCAAATAGCTTTAAGTGGCTTTGCCAGGTAGAACTCAAGATGAGAAGAAAACTGGTCACTTCAGTAGAACAAGGCCAAAAACCATCTGGTGAACACTGCTCATGCAGACAGAATTAAGAAAATGTGTCAATTACAAGATCCTCATATGAGAGGATTGGGATTGACATATACACTTATATAAAATGGTAACAACCTGCTGTATAAAAAAATAAAATTAAAAAAAAAAAGATCCTCATAGCAATCTTCTCTACTAATTTCTTCCCATTTTTGTAAATTTAAACCCATCTTTTTACCACTAATAAAGTAGGAAATAGATGACGAAGGAATAATGCCCCCCAGTGGTGTTTATCTCCATGCATGTTACCTGCTACCTATAAAATAGTCCACGCAAACAGTAACAGCAGCACCATCGTGTCAGGCACTGGACATTTATTCTCTCTCTAAAGAGGGGTCAAAAACTAGCTTAGTTCAAAAACTAGCTTAGTTCAGGGCGATCCTCCTATTTAGCAACCCTGGGGGCGCCCTGTGGACCATGGAGGGAAGGGCCATTTCTGTAAGTCCTTCTGTCTCACTAGCTCTGGAGACAAGGCCAAGAGGAACCAACTCCTTCTGAAAAGCCCAGTCAGCCACTGTGAAGGCCGTGGCTGCCACCAGCTGGGAGCAGTATCAGAAACATGGCAGGAACTGAGACCAGCACCCAGGGAGGGATTAGGATGGGGGACAGGTTTTTCTAGCTGCCCTCGGAAATGGTGACGGGGGAGAGAGCACCAAAGTGTTGAATTTCAGTTAAACAACACTCATAAGCCTGTGGTCATTCAGGACAGCTACCCATTATACATCAGACCCACATGCCCACCTCCCCCCAACCCCGACGTTTACACCATCACCCCGAACACAGGTCTGGTACAAAATCACATAACCTGAGCACTGTATGTGAAAGGAGCCAAACTTCCCCCAATTTAATGAGGTAGTCTGCAACACTTAATATAAAACATCCCAGTCGCACACTGGGACAAGGACTACCTTTCTTCCCATCTCACAGGGAGCTTTCGGCTTCAGCCCAAGTCCTTCACTCCTGACCAAGGAAACCTAATCTTAAGGTGACCCTAGAGGGCCCTGGTGTCTCCTGAGGAATGAAACCAACACAACTGAAGTGACAGCAACATCAGTGTCCTGTAAGGAAAGAACTCCCAGGCAGACCCCCAGTGACACCTCACACCCTCTTCCAAACCTCAGTAAATGACGGCTGACCAAGCCAGACGGTAGCGCCCTCCACCAGGGGGCGCCCTCTCCTTGCCAGGGAGGCAGGTCTGAGCCTCCACTGAGACCTCTTGGCCTCTGGCACAGCCTCGCCCCAGTGGTCAGTTGGCTTCAGTTTAAAAAGCGAGCGCTGCACACAGGCTTGCCCTGGGATTTCTGAAAAACCCCAAAGAGCCTGACTGGAGATGACGTCTATACCACCAGCCAGACAGCTCCGGCCAGACCCCGATGCGGCAGTTCTTCATTATTCTCCAGAGCAAGGCCTGGAAGAAGAGTCGAAGCCAGTAGAGACCAGGAAAGGGCTGCAGGACTGAGACGAGATGTCACCAGGCTGCAGCCTTACACCTTCCCGACCCCAAAGCCCTGTCCCTACAAAGGCCTATCAGACCGGATTCATGCCACACTGCTCAGTGATCCTGAAGCATTTATTGCCCTGATGGCGCAGGGTGTTCACTGGGCAGTTTGGCTACAGCCCAACTCCTCCCCTCCCCCCATACACTTTTACACAAGTGTGTAAAGGAGTCCCTTTTATTGCAAAGAGATTTTCAGTCTTTCGGGGAATAGGACCAGGGGCTTTTCTGGGGCCTCAGTCTTGGGCACTGGCTTTCAGAGCTGCTTTGTACTTCCCTGTCATTTCCCTGGGCAATGGCACCAGGCCCGGGCAGGGCACCTGCCCCTCCACCTCACAGATGCACTCCCGCAGGCAATACTTTCGGGGGCCAAAGTGGGCTGGGTGAGAAAGCTGTTTTTTCTCCTGCTCCTCTCTCTCGAGGGTTTCCCTGCCAAAGAACACAGACAGCAACAAGGCGTGGGTGACACAGCTCCAAGCTGCTGGGAAGTGGGGGACTTCTCAGCCGAGTGAGCTCCAGCATCTGCCAGGGAGATCTCCTACGCTGCTCCCTACTCCCCCCGGGCCTCCGGGGCTTCGGGGTGCGCAGGAAGGCCTGCAGCCCGGTGAAGGGTAGCAAGGGGTGACCCCAGCTCTGAGGACAGGCAATCAGGACCAAGGGGCCTGGAAGTGCCTTCGTGCGCTTTCTCAAGACTTTCCCATCTTCCCTCCCTCCCCTCCCTCCCTCCATTCATGGGAAGAAAAGGAATGTGTCACAGCAGGCCCTGGGGTTGGTCACCCACTTGCTCCAAGCTGAGATTCCCCAAGAGGGACATGGTCACAGCCACAAGGGCGTGCATTTCAGATGCCTCTCAGCTTCCCGTGGACCCAGGAGGAAAGGACCATCTTTATCTTCACGGTGCAGGGAGCTGCAACTCAGAGGTTCAGGCGCACAGACTCCAGCCAGCTCTCTGGTCAGCATCCGAGGCTCCTGCCAGAGTCCGCCCTCTCAACACCCCTCCCAGCGCGCCCATCTCCTCCCTCTCAAATCTCTGGGCCGAGACGTTTGCACCTCTCCAGGTCAAGCCCAACAACTCACTCATTCTTCCCCAGAATCTTTTTGATGTGCTCCATGATCTCCTTATTGCTCTTGGTCTCCACGTCCACAAGGACTTGCTCCCCGGAATCTGGAAACAGGAGGAAAAGGGGGGAAGAAAGCTGAGAACACAGCAAGGCACTCCCTTGCCTCAAATGGTGGTGATTTGGGATTTGCTTTCAGAGAAACATTTTAACGGTCAAACAAGTGTTTATGTAACCAATTATGCTGCCCTTTTTCCGTATTTCTTTAGATGTGAGCACACATAAACTTTAGGTATGTACAAAAGCATACATACTGTTTTAAATAGAAACTCCATGTTCATGGATAGAAAGATTTAATATTGTTAAGATGGCAATCCTCCCCAAATCAGTCTATGGATTCAGTCAATCCCTATCAAAAATCCTAGCAGGTGTTTTTGTAGAAAACTGAAAAATTGAGCCTAAAATTCATGCAGAGGACCCAAAACAGCCAAAACAACCTTGACAAACAAGAAAATGGGAGAACATTCACTTCCCAATTTCAATTTTACCACAGGCTACAGTAATCAAGTCTGTGTGGTACTGAGCAAAAGAACAGCCTACAGCAATGGAACTGAACTGAGTCTAGAAATAAACTCTTATTAAATTTATGGTCAACTTATTTTCAGCAAAGATGACAAGACAACTCAGTGAGTTAGAAGAGCATATATCTGATAAAGGACTTGTAGCCTGACTAAAGAACTCTCACAATTCAATGTCAAAAAGGCAATCCAAAGAAAAAAATGGGCAAAATATCTGAATAAACATTTAATAACAACAAAAATGGATAACAATAAGTATGTGAAAAGATACTCAATATCATCAGTCATTAGGAAAATACAAAATAAAACTACAGTGAGATATTAAGGTGGCTAAAATTTTTTTAAACACAATACCAAGTGCTAGTGAGGATGCAGAGTAACTGGAACTTTCCTAAATTACTGGTAAAAATGCAAAATTTTACAGCCACATCAGCTAGTGAATTAAGACACACACAAAAATAATTAAATGATTGGAAAGGAAGAATTTTATTTGCAGATGTAATGACTGTGTATGTGGAAAATCCTAAGGAATTTAGAAAATAAAAACTTCTAGAAATATGAATTACCAAGATTGCAAGACACAAGGCCCATGTACAAAATCAGCTGTACTTCTACAAAGTTGTTTGGTGCTAACCGAAGAACTGAAAAATGAAAATTTTAAAAATACCATTTACAGTAGTCACAAAACATACTCAATATTATTAAAATGTCCAGGGACTTCCCTGGCAGCGCAGTGATTAAGAATCCGCCTGCCAATGCAGGGGACACGGGTTCGAGCCCTGGTCCAGGAAGATGCCAAATGCCTCGGAGCAACTAAGCCTGTGCACCACAACTACTGAGCCCGCGTGCCTAGATCCCATGCTCCGCAACAAGAGAAGCCACTGCAATGAGAAGCCCACGCACCACAACAAAGAGTAGCCCCCGCTCGCCGCAACTAGAGAAAGTCAGTGCACAGCAACGAAGACCCAGTGCAGCCAAAAATAAATTTATTTTTTTTTAATGTCCATTATCCTCAGTGATCTATAATATAATTCTGAACAAAATCCCAGCAAGCTTTTTTTCTAGAAACTGGCAAGCAGATTTTAAAGTCAGAATGGAAATGCAAAGAACCTACAAGGGCCAAATTAATCTTGGGAAAAAAAGGGGGGTGGGGAACAAAGTTGGATTTACACTTCCTGATCTTAAGACATATTATGAAATACAAAAACCAAGACAGTGTGCTATTAGCATAAGGACAGACGTATAGCTCAGTTAAAGAGGATGAAGAGTTCAGAAATAAACTCGAATAGCCAAAACAATCTTAAGAAAGAAGAACAGAGCTGGAGGAATCATGCTCTCTGACTTCAGACTACACCAGAAAGCTACAGTATTCAAAACTGCAAGGTACTGGCACAAAAAAAACAGACACATAGACCAGTGGAACAGAATAGGGAGCCTAGAAATAAACCCACGCATTTATGGTCAATTAATCTACCAGAAAGGAGGCAAGAACATACAATGGAGAAAAGACGCTCTCTTCAATAAGTGGCGCTGAGAAAACTGGACACCTACATGTAAAAGAATGAAATTAAAACATTTTCTAACACCATCTACAAAAATAAACAATATGGATTAAAGACCTAAATATAAACACTAGCTACCATAAAATTCCTAGAAAAAACATAGAACACTCTTTGAAATAAATCGCAGCAATATTTTGGGGGGATCTGTCTCCTAAAACAAAGGAAATAAAAGCAAAAATAAACAAGTGGGACCTAATTAAATTTAAAAGCTTCTGTACAGGGGCTTCCCTGGTGGCGCAGTGGTTGAGAGTCCGCCTGCCGATGCAGGGGACATGGGTTCATGCCCCGATACGGGAAGATCCCACATGCTGCGGAGCAGCTGGACCTGTGAGCCATGGCCACTGGGCTTACGCGTCCGGAGCCTGTGCTCCGCAATGGGAGAGGCCACAACAGTGAGAGGCCCGCGTACCACCAAAAAAAAAAAAAAAAGCTTCTGTACAGCAAAGGAAAACATAAAACAAAATGAGGGACTTCCCTGGTGGTCCAGTGATTAAGACTCTGCACTCCCAATGCAAGGGGCCCAGGTTCGATCCCTAGTCAGGGAACTAGATCCCACATCCTGCAACTAAGAGTTCGCATGCCGCAACTAAAAGTTTGTGGCAACAAACACCTGGCACAGCCAAGTAAATAAATACTTCACCTGATTAAAAGATGGGCAGGAGAACTGCATAGACATTTTTCCAAAAGGAAATGCAGATGGCCAACAAGCACATTAAAAGATGCTCAAGATACCTAATCATCAGGGAAATGCAACTCAAAAAACCACAATGACATATATCACCTCACACCTGTCAGAATGGCATTCATCAAAAAGACCACAAATAACAAAGGTTGGTGAGGATGTGGAGAAAACGGGACCCTTGTACACAGTTGGTGGGAATGTATATCGGTGCAGCTACTATGGAAAACAGTATGGAGGTTTCTCAAAAAACTAAAAATAGAACCACCACATGACCCAGCAATTCCACTCCTGAGTATATACCCGAAAAAAACCACACTAATTCAAAAAGATACATGCACCCCAATATTTAAAGCAGCATTATTTATAATTGCCAAGATATGGAAGCATCCTAAATGCCCATCAACAGATGAATGGATAAAGCTGTACTGTACACACACACACAATGGGATATTACTTAGCCATAAAAAAGAATGAAATTTTGCCATCTGCAGCAACATAGATGGACTTGGAGGGCATCATGCTAAGTGAAATTAAGTCAGACAGAGGAAGACAAATACTGTATGATAGCATTTATTTGTGGAATCTAAAAAATACAACAGACTTGTGAATATAACAAAAAAGAAGCAGACTCACAGACAGAACAAACTAGTGGTTACCAGTGGGGAGAGGGAAGGAGGGAGGGGAAACATAGGGGTAGGGAAGTAAGAGGTACAAACTATTATATATATATTTATTATATATAAAATAAGCTACAAAGATATACTGTACAATATGGGGAATATAGCCAATATTTTAAAACAACTATAAATGGAGTATAACCTTTAAAAATTGTGAATCACTATATTGTACACCTGTAACTTACATAATATTACTGTACATCAATTACACTTCTTTTTTTTTTTTTTTTGCTGTGCCATGCAGCTTGCAGGATCTCAGTTTCCTGACCAGGGATTAAACCCGCTCCCTCGGCAGTGAAAGCACGGGGTCCTAACCACTGGACCTCCAGGGAATTCTCCCATTTTAACCAGCTTAAAGTGTAAAATTTGGTGGGTTTTAATGCCTTCACAATGTTGTGCATCCATCACCACTATCTAGGTTCCAGCACTTTCTCATGACTCCAAACAGAAACCCTGTACCCATTAAGCAGTCACTTCCTATTCCCCACACCACCCCAGCCCCAGCCCCTGACAACCACTTCCTATCCCTATGGCTTTGTCTGTTCCGGACACCCCACACAAATGGAATCATACACTATATGGCCTTTTGCATCTGCCTTCTTTCCGTTGGCATGTTTTCAAGGTTCATCCGTGTTGTAGCATGTGCCAGTACTTCATTCCTTTTCATGGCTGAATAATATTCCACTGAATGAATATACGGATTTTGTTTATCCATTCATGGTCAATTTTTCTGACAAAGGTGCCAAGGAAATTAAATAAGGTGCTATAACAGCTGAATATCCCAAATCTAAAACACCTAAAATGAACCTCAATATCTCACTTAATACACAAATAACGAGATCATAGACCTAAATGTAAATCTAGGACTCTCCCAGTTTTGAAACACAGGAGAAAAATCTTTGTGACTTTGGGGTAGGCAGAGATTTCTTGGACAGGACACAAAAAGTACTAAACATAACATACTAAACATAAAAGAAAACAACTGATAAACTGGAATTCATCAACATTTAAATTTCTGCTCTTCAAAAGACACCATTAAGAAAATGAAAAGGCAGCCACAGACAAAATATTCACAATACATCTGACAAAGGAACTGAATACAGAATATATAAACAACTCAACAAGAAAAGAGCCCCCACTTTTTTTTTTTTTTTTTTTTT